>NC_051070.1:64998817-65308135 GCF_004664715.2 Peromyscus leucopus
TTTGATCCACTCGCCAAGGTTTCCTGCCACATGCTCAGTTCTTTATCCACAGCATGCTTTCCTGGGAGATCTCTTAATTATAGGAGGCTTCTGCCAGCTAGGTGGGAATTCCCCAAATCATCAAGGACCCTTGTTCCTCTTTGTCTGACGTTTCTTTCCTCAACTATTCCTTCTTCTCACACTCCATAGTAGTGCAAAGTCAACCTAAAAATATTTTGAATCTGACTTAATAAACTGTAGGATCTGGCCCCAAAGGATTAGGCTAGTGGCGATGATGTGTCCCCAAATCTAACATTACTCAAGGGAGACAGAAACATCCCAGCCCCTGAAAATATTCACAATGTCCAGCACAAAAAACAAAATTTACCAGCAATCATTCGAGAAAGTGAGAAGCCATTAGCTATAATCAAGAGAAAAAACCATTCACTGTAGCATAAACAGAAGTCTTGGTGATGGAGCTATCAGAGAGGACATCAAAATGGATATTACAGCTATGTTTATGTGCAACCTGGGGAAGGATGTGGGCACAGGGAAGAGAAAGACAGGATGCCAAAATTAGGGGGAAATAGTAGATACTTTAAAAAATAAGAAAATATACTCAATGGACTAAAAACTAAATGGATGGTAAAGAAGAAAATATTAAGAAAATTGAAATCACAGTATAGAAACTTCCCGGAGTGGCACAAAGAGAAACCAAAGCTTTGAGATGATGTAGAGGATCACAGACTGCAGGACAATCAGCAGGCTCTTGTATGTGTGTGCTTCGGTCACAGAAGGAAGGGCAAAGGGAGACCAGAAGTCCTGAAGGAAGGAATGATCGAGATGGTTCTCACCAACACTTGGAGGTCAGGCAAAGAGGACAGGGAATTTGAAGACAATCTGTTTCAAAGAAACAGAGCAGACAAAATTTATTTTAGGAAAATAGTCCTTCTAAAATAAAGTCAAATACAGACTCCAAAGGCTTTGTTGGTGAATTCCACCAAACAACAAAGTCATGCAACTGTCCTGAGTGTGGATGGTGTACATCTATAGTTCTGTACTTAGCAGGCTGTGGGGAGGATCACTGCAGATTTAAGGCCATCCTGGGCTACATAGTGAGGTCTAGGCAATAAAGGGAGATCCTGTCAGAGAGAGAGAGAGAGAAAGAGAGAGAGAGAGAGAGAGAGAGAGAGAGAGAGAGAGAGAGAGAGAGAAGAGGAAGGAGGAAGGAGAGAGGGGAGAGAGGAAGGAAGGAACAGAGGGAGGAGGGAGGGAGGGAGGGAGGGACGGAGGGAGGGAGGGAGGGAGGGAGGGAGGGAGGGAGGAAACATGGAAGAAGCTTGATTTCCAAAACTTACACTGTATTGATATCGAAAGTGAATAGAAAAGTTATCTTTCACCCTAAATGACAACATTACACTTAATGGACATTGATTCAAGCATTCTGAGCAGACACATTAATTAGAAAAAAACAAGGAATACATTAAAATGACTTCTGTTCTTATGTGAGCACATAAGTAACCTTGTACCAAGAGAATAAGGGCTTCCGTTGATTTAACATCAACACTGAAAACGAAGGCTGTGTGAGACGATCTGAGAAGATGAGCGAGGCTCTGACAACGTTCAACACCATTCACAGCTTTGAAAAGAAAAGCTCTCCATGGACTGGTACTAGAAGAAATTCTCCTTAACATGATAAAGGGTACCTATAAAAAATAAAGCAGCAGACACAGCTAGCTGGACAGAGAAACTCATTCCCTGAGAGATGAGAACAGGGGAAGGATGTTTTCTCTTACCGCTGCTCCTCACTATGAGACCACTGCTGTTGGTTCCGAAGCAAGAGAGGAAATGAAAATGTGTGAAGTTAGAGAGCAGCAAAGGGCCCCCTCCAAAAGCAGCATAAATATCTACACAGAATATTCCTTCGGGGCTCCTTTTAAGCTGACTCTGGTGGATAGGTGTAGGGTGACAGGATTCAAGGCCACTCAAAAAGCAAAACCAAACAAAACTCAATGATAATTCCACGTGCTGTATAGGAGCAATGAGCAATTTGGATATAAGATCAAAGCTTAGTTAGAGTTAAAACTGCGCTCAGAACAAAAAGTTCTAGGGCTACATTGAACAAGATAGAGGAACAGCTCAGTGACAATTGTGAGCTGTATCCTAAGGAATAGGAAAGGAAAGGCCTAAATAACTTAGGACACATACCGTGTTTCTGGACTGAAGTATCCACCCAGCTACTAAGCAGCAACTCTTTTCCAACTTATCTACAGACCTGGTATGACCTCATTAAATTCCCAGTAGGCTTTTGCTTTCCTCCAAGAAATTGACCAGTTCTTCTAAAAATATATAAGAATATCTAGGACACGTGGCAGGGCTGGACTAAGTTGGAAGAATTACACTATGCATTCCTTTATTAAATTTTAAAGATAATATTTGTATGAATTCTTTGAGAATTTTATACCGTGTATTTTAATCATATATACCCAGTCTCCTCTCCCAAATCCTTCCATATCTACCCTCTCCATTCCCCACCTCTACCCGGCCAACTTTGAGATTCTCCCCTGCACTGAGTCTAGTCTGTGTTGTCCGACTTGTCTTGGGAATTAGGCCTTTAAAATGCTTTGAAATTTAATTTTATTATTTTATTTGCATGCGTGTGTGTGTGTGTGTGTGTGTGTGTGTGTGTTTGTGTGTGTGTGTGTGTGTGTGTGTGTGTGTGTGTGTGTGTGTGTGTGTGTGACATCTGTACATTTGCCTGTATGGACTAGAAGAGGACATCAGATCCCCAAGAACTGGGGTTACAGTCTGAATCCTGGGAACTGAACTCAGGTGCTCTAGAAGAGCAGTCCATGTGCTCTTCACTGCTGGGCCATCTCTCCAGACCACATTTTGCTTTTCAAGACTCCTTACAAATAGCATGATGATGCTCAGATACAAAGTGGGCCATTGGTCTTGCTGCATACCCTGAAATCAATTCAAACTAGATTAAAGGCTTAACATGGCAGAAATCGGGAAACCCCTAAAGAAAAGCCCCTTGATACCAGCCTTGAGAGCTAGGTTTTGGCTATCTTACAAAAGCAGAGGCAAGAGGGGCAGAAATGAAGACGCGAGATCAAACCAGCATATGACGACAAGCAGCAAGGAGCAGTCTGGGATGGGGAGAAAACACCACAAGCCACACACAGAAGAAATGCCACAGAGACATCTCAGTTGACAAAGGACACGCAAAAAACATTTTGCCAAAGAAGTTTACAAAAGTATAGTCAGGTGGAGAAGAGGGGTTGGCCCTCACTAATCAACAGGGAGCTAGAGATCAACCTGAAAGGATGTCACTAGGCATCCATTACAATAACTATTTGAGGGGAGGGGAGGAGGAAAATGGAGAGGAAAAGCACAAAGAGAATAGGAAAGACAAGCTGACAAGGATGCACCAGAAAGGAAGGTTGTAGACGGGTGTGGCCGTTGTGGACAGCAGTGTGGCTGTCTCTGTAAAACTAGAGCCAACAGGCTGCAGGGATGGCTCAGCAATTGAAATCCTTGCTGCTCTTCCAGGGAACCAGGGATCCGGTGGCTTAGAACTCCACTTCCAGGTGATTTGACACCCTCTGGCCTCTGAGGGCACCTACATGCGTGTGGTGCACATACACATGCAGGCACACACACAAATGCACATAAAAAGTAATTAATAAATTAGGTAATTAATTTATATATATATATATGTATATGTATATTATGTGTCCTGGACATACACCATGATCTGTCATACAACTTGCAGAGTATATGCCCAAAGAAAATGAGGTCAAAGTCTGGTAGGAATATCTAATGCTTTCAGCAGCATGGGACAGGCAGTAGCAGAAACGTATGTGCTCAGGGATGTAGCCCCCAGGTTGAGCACTTGCCTTCTCGTGTATGAGGCCCTGGATTTGAAACTTTGTACTGAAAATAAAAAGAAGACACATACATGAAGCACACTGTCATTTTATTATCTGAAGCTCCAAATTATTATTTAATTTCAGAAGCTCAATGAATTTGATTTTTTTTTTCATAAAATGATACTAGTCACATTAGGATCTCACACATTAGGGTCTCAATATTTATTTCTTAGCAAATGGATAATCTAAGAGTTTCTGACTAAAGCAGGGTGTGCTGACACAAAAGACTTGTTCAAGAATTCTGAGAGTGGGAAATGCATTCTCTGACCAGCAGTTACGGGCCTCTGCTCTGCTGCTTGTTCACTGTCCCTTCCCTGTGAGTGACCCTGAGAGCTGGGTACTGTTTTTACCTTACTCAGCACTCAGCATCCCCTGACATGATTAAACACTTGACAACCACATAACAAGATGCCTTTGAAGCAAAACAGAGGAAAGGGGAAATTTTCATTTTCCACTGGACTTACCAGATTTAGTCCAGCCATGACCAGCAAACATCCCCTTCCTATGCACAAATCCCCCAACACACACACACACACACACGCACGCACGCACGCACGCACGCACGCACGCACGCACGCACGCACGCACGCACGCACGCACGCACGCGCCCACGGGGCGGGGCGGTGGGGGGGATTAAGAACTACCAAGAGATGGGAACAGAGAGCACAAAGGGTACTGTTGCTGACCTGCTGTTAGTTACGTATTCTGTTGGGTTCTGATGCCCCAAAGAGTCCCACAGTGGGCCCCTTTGTTTAGACAACTTACACTAAAGCTACCAGTCTTCTGTGACAGGGACACCGGAGTTGCAAATAGGACCTGCTGGCTTCCCTTGTAACACACACATCTTTCTGTACAGGCTCCTCCCCTGTAGACCCATCATCTAATTTCAGGTCCATCACCATATCTGGGTCAGCATCCAGCTTTTCCTGTTGACTGGGCAAAGACCCTCTTTATCTTTTTTTTTTTTAAAGCAACCTACTTTTCCCACATAATGTTTCTTTCCACAATGTTCCTTACAAGTAGCATGCTATTTCAACATAAAATACTCCACTATTTGTACTAAATTCCCCATCTTTTCCCCGTCACTCCTAAGCTCTGTTCGTTGTGTATGGTGAACATACATGGTACATAGAATGTTCCCTGGGGTCTTTATTTATGCTTTCTGTCCACACAGTCACATACAAAACACTATAGCCTCCCAGACCCTCACTAATAGTCCAGTACAACTGTCTGTCTACTCAATTATCATGTGGAGCAAAACCCCATTGGCCAAGTGAGCTGCTCACCTGGATTTTTGAGGTCAAGTACATGTCTCCTTCCTCTATTGCCTTTTGCCTTTTGAATTTCAGGAAAGCACCTGGTAAAATCTGGAGCAAAAAAAAATTAAAGTCTCTTTTTTTTGCCTCAAGGTCAAAATGTTTTAAAACTGTCTATTTCTTCTGTCCTTCTGGGACAGCTGCAGTCTCAAAAGTGTCAGAGCCACTGATGTCCATGGCCAAACAGCATGACAGTGATTAGAGGGGAATTTAAAGGCCATTCGGAAAGGGCTGACTGCAGGCACCTTGATTGAAAAAAATATATATCACAAGAAGAAACTTCTGAGAGTCCCTGGTGATCATAGATAAGATTTCCCAGTGGCTGCAGACATTCTGACACGATATCTACCAAGCAAAACTACAGACCTACTTAGAAAAGCTAAAGTACTTATCCTTCCTCTGAGACATTTGTTTTTGGGTGACTCATAGGACATGGAGAAAGACCTCTCAGATCAGGGCCAGAGCACAATACCTTGAGGAAAAATATCCTCTCAACAAAAGTAGTTTGGGAAACATCTTTTCCCTGTATGGTTTATCACTGTTATCCGTCTGACTGGACTTGGAGTCACCTAGGAGACACACCACTGGGGATGCCTAGGAGATGTGTTTCCAGAGATGTTTAGCTGAGACCCATCACGAGTGAGGAAGGCACCATATAATGTGCTGGAATTCCAGATGGAACAAAAGAAAAGGAATGGAAGAGCATGCACCAGCTTTCCCTGCTCTCTGCTTCCTTTTTCTGCTGAGAAGTGAGCAAGTAGCTGCCACTTGCTCCCATCACCCGGGACCCACCTGCCCCTGTCCTACATCTTCCTCATAATTATAGACGGAGCCCAAATAAACCTCTCCTCTTTGTCAGGTGCGGTCACCACATGAGAAAACTAGCCAAGGGCACTAGATACTGCAAAGGTTGCATAGTCAGCAAAGGTGCTCCAGTCCAGGAGGGAGCAGGCAGGGTAGTAGCCACTGCATGGTGTGAAAACTCCTACAGAAATATTAGATGTCTCTAAAAAGGAACCTTTCCCCCTAGCATCATCATAGGGCTCCCCTGCTCTGTGTATACATGTATGGTACTTGTCAGTACAGGTACATGTGTTAATAGAACACCCAAGACTATCCAAATTTCTACTCTCACTTCCACACAAAAGGAGTAGGTCAGAGTGTCTCGTTACTTAAGATGTGAATCATTCTAGTTTGTGCATCATGAAACAGGTAACTAGCAATTATTGTCACTTTGGGTGTGAGAGTTTGGATAAGTGTCCACCAAAGGCCCAAGTCTTAAAGACTTGATCCCAGCCAATGGGGTGACTGGAGGTGGCAAAACTTGATTGACTATTCCATCCTGGCTTTGTGGGGGATGGTTTGTTCCACGACACACTCCTGCCATGATGTGTTATCTCCTCACAGGCCCCAGAGCACAAAGGGCCAACCCAATATGAGCTGACGCCCAATGTGAGCTCATTGTTTCAGTATTTCCTATGGGGACAGAACACCGACTAAAACCAGCCATGACTTATCGTTTCTATAAGACCTAGATGTGTAGCCTAGAGAGCAAACTCCGTCAGGCATATTAGCTCTAGCTGCTTAGAGTCATTTTGAGGAACATTGTTAGATTTTGTGTGTGTGTGTGTGTGTGTGTGTGTGTGTGTGTGTATGAACATCTATCAAAGTGTAATTGGTGAACACAATAAGAGAATTAAGAAGGTTGTAGAGTGTTGAAGAACATGCAGATTTTAGGTATATTCCCACTTCTCCCTGTCTCCTTGACCTGCCTGAGTGGTCACGATATAGCCATAGCTATGAATATCCCAACACAATTAAGTGTCAAAGTCTCCCAGATTCCCACAACACACCCCCATTTCAGGAGGTAGGAAAAAAATGACACATAAAATATTCACCTCAGTGCCTTCACAGAGCAGTCTCTCAGCTAGTGTCCACAGCGAGGCCTTGGAAAACCCTGTCATCCCTCGGAGGCAGAGGCAGTTGCCGAGGGGCCAAACACGGGGCTGGTTGCTGATGCAGACCCCCACCATCCACCTCCTTGTGAAATGTAGTTTCTTGCTGATAGCAGACAGCTGCATCCACCTTCTAGCTGAGTCTCCAGGGAGCCCTTCTGGTGTCCTCTGAGACCTGCCAGGCATTTGAAGCTCAGCACACAAATGTCTTATGGCCACAGCGATTCTGGAGCCCCTTGTTCACACTCTCAGCAAACAGCGTCCTGGCACCTTGCTTGGCTGTCTCTGTAGAAGAGGATATCTCTGTTGGCCGACCTGGAGCCCAGGGCTGTCTTCTATAGACTTGTCCCCTAAGCATTCCTCCTTCTAGAACTGCCATTCTTGGCTCCAGAATGCGGGGGCATGGGACTATCAGCCAGGACAAAGATAGCTGGTTTTGAGGGAACTCATCACAGGCTCAAAAAACAGAACACACATGGCTATGCCAGCAGAGGTAATTTCACTTTTCATTTTCCAGTGTTTCCACGTGTATTAGAGTAATACTGACTCTTATGATACTTGGTCATAGGATCTTGGTGACCCAGCATATTTTTATCATCCAAAACCCCAAAAACTTAAAATCTGAAATAATCCAGAATCAGAAACTTACATGACAGCATGACCATATGGGTGAAAAATTCTATGTCTGACCCCATAGGATAGGTCACAACCAAAATACAATACCAAAAATATTGGACCGAATTACCACTGGGCTCTATGTAGAAAGCGTGTTCATCATAAGGGAAATTCATGTCAGGTTTGGGACCCATCCTCAAAAAGAACTGTTTATTACATCAATGTTCCAAAATTCAGAAAGGTCCTGCATGTGAAACACTTTTGGTTCCAATCATTCCAGATCAGACATCCTTAATCATAAACAGAATTAGAAATGGAGGCCCAGGATGTTCCCTGCTCACCAGGCTGGGGGTAGAGGAGTAGAGGTTGACATCTAGGAAGGAAGACCACCCAATGCCCTGTGCCAGGCAGCCTGGCCTGATCACCATGGGGCAGGATGGCACTTGGTCCAGCCTGGTCCAAGATCCGACAAAACAAATGGTGACTGTCCTCCTCATGAGACTACAAAATGGTAACCACGTGTGGAGCTCCAGGCTAGCAAGAACAGTGAATGGTAATTGTCACAAACGGAGCATCCCTTACCCAAAAGACTTGGGACAAGAAATATTTCAAATATGGGATTTTTCAGATTTTTTAAATTATTTTCACAGGTATAATGAGGTAGTTTAGGATCAAGACTCATGTCTAAGCCTGAAATCCATTCATGTTTCATAAACATACTCTACACATAGTCCACAGGTGATGGCAGAAGTTTCATAAATTTAAAATAATCTTTTTCTTTGAGGGTTTCATATGATATGTTTATATCATATTCCTTCCCCTCAACCAAGTCCTCCCTACTCACCCAGTTTTATAACCACTTCCCTCTCTCTCTTAAAAACAAAAGAAAACATGAAGTAAGTCCAGTTTCTGTTTGCTGCTGAGCATGGGGTATGTCTTGAAGTGTTGTTGATGTACCAAGTAACATTTGACTGAAAAAAAAAACAAGGTTACCTCTCCTAGCAGCTATCAATTGCAAATTGCTCCTTGGCTAGGGTTGGGCCTCTGTGCCCATTTCCCTCCTCTGTGCTAGGATTTTGTCTGGTTTGATCTTGTGCAGGTCCTGTGCATGCTGCCACAGTCTCTGTGAGTTCATATGTCCACCTGCCCTGGTGTCTCTGGGAAACAGTGCTATTGACTTAAATCTATCGACCACCTCTGGCTCTTAGAATCTTCCCTTCCACTCTTTGGCATAGATCCCTGAGCCTTGAGGGGAAGGGTGTGATACAGACATCTTATTTAGGCCTGAGAACTCCAAAGTCCCCTTTTCTCTGAACGTTGAGCAGTTATGGGTTTCTGTGTTAACTTATTTCCTGTAAGAGGAAGCTTCTCTGATGACGGCTGAATGGTGCTCTAATCCATGGGGATAGCACTATGTCATTGGGAGTCATTTTATTGCTCTGTTCATTTAGCAGAATAATAGCGCTGGGTTTTCCCGTAGAGCCCATGACCTCTCCACTCTCAGATTCTTGGTCAGATACGGGTTCCATCTTGAGAAACAGGCCTCTTACATCCAATAAAAAAGGTGGGTGGTTACTCTGGAATTATTATCAAATCCAAGGCTAGAGCTATCTATTTCTTTTAAACTAGTCAGAAAGTGTAGGATGATGCCAAGTTACATAAAGCAGTGGCTAACAAGCGCTCTTATGCTCCAGGACCACCACCACCCCCATCTCACAGATCCTGGTGGCCTTACCTGATCAGGGTACCAGGAGCAAACACAAGCCCCCATCCCTATTGTCTACACATAATGACGAGCATTCCTCCCTAAAGGCTCTTCAGCCCTGGGTAGAAGTTAAGATCAGCTCAACTCAGTCTAGGAAGGCCTTTACTATTTCTATTTATAGACACCAACATTTCTTTGATACATGGTTCCACAGGGGAGATAGAACAATGTTATTATTTCCACGGTGTTCATGCTTGCCCGCATGCATTTAATCTAGCATGTATGCTTGCCTTTTGTCAGACTCTTTACATAAGGTGGCCCCGTGATAAAATAAACAAAGGGTAGCAAGCTGTTCATAAGACAAGACAATCTATGTAAGAGACCGGTGTCTACAGTCTACCGACTGAGCTTTCCAAATATTTTGTATTAAAATGGAATTTGCTCTACAAAAGATGTGGTGATTATAGGTTGGAAAGAGGGCTAATTTTTTAAATCTGATTTTAGTTTGTCTTTTCAAATAAATGTTCTCAGTGTTATTCTTTTAGACAAAATTAAAAATTGATAGACATATCAGTACCTCTCATGGGCTTGGAAATTTTCCTCCGGTGTGAAAGGCCAAAGTCTGATAAAACTTCTAACCCTGTCTATATGGAAATTGAATCTCTCTTGGGAAATTTCCAGAACATTGGGACAATAGGAAGAGAGTGCCCTGCCCCCTCCTCTGTATGGATGCTCATTCCTACTCAAGCTGGCTTTCTCTCAGAACCCCCTGGGCTTAACTGCAGTGTCCTGGGAAGGCAGAGAGCTGCACAAAGTGGGAAGTACTGTCATTTTATTTAGGTGCAGATGGTGTTTGTGAGCCTCTGTGTGTACGCAGGGACACTTCCTTGTGAAGGGGTGTCTCCTACCTCAGAAGAGGACAGCATGTGTCCCATGACATAAGGTAAATTATAGCGACAACTCCACCTACAGCTTTTAGAGAAAGCAAGACCAGAATTATCCAAGGCTTTGGAGGGTGAGGTGGGGGGCATCTAGTTTTAATCCTTAGGAAAGAAACAGGAACCATAACTGCCACACCCACAGGCCACCACCAGTCTTGACAAAAGCTTTTTGAACTCTAAAACCCAATGATTTTTCAATTAACCATTAGGATCACGACTGCTGTCACCTACAAGGTCCTTGTCTGGAGACATCAATGATAGATGAGAAAAGAGCCAGAAGTTGTAAGGAGGCTGGAATGCCAGAGTAGAAGGAAATGTGTCTCCCCGCCCAGCCTCATGTCCAGAACCACCCACCATGATTCTTCTTTCCTGAAAGTCACAACCCCCCACATAAGCAGCAAGGCGATCGATCCCCAGGGCTCTGTCACAATAGTCCTGCTCTCCCCGTCTTGCATTCGAATCTTCTAACTCTCTGAACATCACTCTTCCACATCCAGAAAATAGATCACACGCAGCTTCCTTCTGGGCTCACATGCTGCACCACACCTCAGAGAAGTTTATCATCGGTCAGCAAAGGCCAGTTATGGCCACTAAAACAAAACAATGTTTCACATTTTGTCACTGTGACCGAAGGCCCGAAAGAACCATCTTAAGGCCAGGAAGGATTCAATTTGCTCATAGTCTCTGAGCTTTCAGTCCCTTATCGGAAGGATTCAATTTGCTCATAGTCTCTGAGCTTTCAGTCCCTTATCGGAAAAGGCTATAGAAAAAAAAATGTTCCTTGGCTTGGGGAAGTCAAGACTGGACCAGGGACAAGATTCCCCCTCAAGAACCCACCACTCCTAGTAACCCACTTCTCCCAGCCAGGCCCCACCTCTGGAAGTTGCCAGAACCTCTCAACATAGCTCCACCTGCTGCGGGCCACACATTCAACATGGGAGGGGACAGCCCAGACCCCAACTACTACAGCTAGCTAAGAAGAAACCAATTAACTGCCACCACGGCGCCATCACAGGATCTGAGCTAGGAGAATGGCGTGCCAAGCAGAATGGATAGCAGCAACATGAGATGGAAATGAAACGTGAAGTTGATGATTAAGTTGCAAACGGCAAGGACCAGGCTTATGAAAACCCCTGTTTATCCTCCAGTTGATTCCAAGAACTACGTGGGCCCAGGGGGGGCGTGTTTAAGGAGATGCCTGGGAGGGCAAACATGCCCTGCTGTCTCCCTGCAGCCCTGAGCCTAAAAGAAGGAAAAGAGGAGCTGGGCAGATGGCTCCACGGCACTTAGGAGAAATGGAGCTTGAACCACAGCACCAACCGGACAAAGCCAACTTCACTGCAAACTCCAGCAACCCCAGCTCCAAGAGGAGCAGAGACAGGAGGTTGACTGGCACCTGCTGGTTTCCAGCTTACCTACAACACACCTAGAGTCCACAGTAATCAACTGTCAAGAGTCACCTAAAATTCAGTTCAGAAGTCTGAGAACCTTGTTGAATACCAGCAGCTAAAAGCTCTTTCTCGTAATCTACACGCTGTGACGGTAACAGAATGCCCAACACTAAGTGGTAGATAAAGGAAAGAGGGTTCTTTAGCTCATGGTTCTGCGTGCTGGAAAGTCTGACAGCATGGTGCCAGAATCTGCTTAGCTTCAGGGAAGGCTGCGTGCTGCCTCAGCTCAGCAGAAACTGCAAGATGAAGAGCACATGAGAGAAGAGACAGGACGTGAAGGAGAGCCTCGTCTGTCACAGCCTTCGCTGAGGCACTGGCTCTGTCCTTTGAGAAGCAGAGTTGATCCCACAGTCAGCTCTCGTGACTTAGTTCTCTCTTAACGTCTACCCCTCCCAACGGCACCACATGCCACTCACATTGCAAGGTGGGTTTTAGAGGAAGCCCCTCTCCCTAGCATGTAAATCTGCTTGAAGGCACTTCCCAACCCGGACATTGTATCTGCTGCCTAAAGGGGTTCAGGATGCACCACCCCAAATAGGGTTCCTTGATACAGAAGGAAATGTCCAGGGCAAGAAAGTTCCCCTGTCTATCTCTTTTCCTCCCCAGAAGCACAAAGACCCTCAGGTCTCCCCTACCCCCCATGGCCTGAAGAAGGAACCATCTTCTCTCTTTACCTCTGGAGACACAGGAAGAACCTGACCAAACAGGCCTCACTCAGTCTCAGAGTCTTGTAAGAACCCCCTTTGTCTACCCAGACACTTCCGCCCAAATGCTAACACTTCACAAATGCCACATTCCGTGGCCTGAGGTCTCTGTTTGATGAATCCTTCATAGCATATGTACATTAGGTAGGAACACATGCTGTCGGGCTTTCTCAGCTCAGCCATCTGCTCCAGGACCCCTGCCATGACACAATGGAAGGAAACATTTCACTTTTCCTGCCTCCCCTGTGCCCTGCAGCCTGGGGCCTGCCTAGAGGACAAGGGACCATGTTCTTTTACACAATATATAATGTCGTGGTTGATGGTGGTACTTTCAGTCAACCTGTTGTTATAGAAGGGCAGGAGCAGGGTTAGAGAACCCGCTTTCAGGTTTCACAGGAAGCAGCAAGTATCAGCTACGCAGGTGAGGGCTCAGCCTGGCCCAGCCTCTGCAGGATAAGTGGAAGAAATACCAGTCATGCCTCGCCACAACCCTCCTATCCACGGTCACACAGCTCACCTCCACCCCTGACTACCCCAGCACCTTATCCACGGTCACACAGCTCACCTCCACCCTCCCCTACCCCAGCACCTCCCATCCATGGTCACACAGCTCACCTCCACCCCTGACTACCCCAGCACCTTATCCACGGTCACACAGCTCACCTCCACCCTCCCTTACCCCAGCACCTTATCCATGGTCACACAGCTCACCTCCACCCTCACCTACCCCAGCACTTTATCCACAGTCACACAGCTCACCTCCACCCTCCCCTACCCCAGCACCTCCCATCCATGGTCACACAGCTCACCTCCACCCCTGACTACCCCAGCACCTTATCCACGGTCACACAGCTCACCTCCACCCTCCCTTACCCCAGCACCTTATCCATGGTCACACAGCTCACCTCCACCCTCACCTACCCCAGCACCTGGCACGCATTACCACCAGTTGTTACAATGGTTTGTTAACTTACTCCCAAGCTGAGTGCCTGGGTTTCTCCATCTAAGGTCCCGGCACTTCCCATTGGTGTTTTATGCAGCATTGATGCAGTGGTGTGCATACGCTTCCACTAAGATCTGAGAGACACCTTGCAGAGTCAAGCAGCATCGTAGTTACCACCCCGGCCTCCTGGACCTGAATGAAGCCACTCAGCTAGATGCCTGACAGGAAATGTGCGCTGATGGTATGTGTTCTGAATTCCAGAGTCAGTGCACACCCTGAAGAATCGCATCTTTGTGTGTACAATGGAAAGGCTGGAGAACACACATAGGCCACCTTGAAGAGCCACAAGCTGTGAGCACAAGAGCCTTCCGAGGTATTGACGACAACACCCGGGTCCCTGACGTTCCCTCCTGACTAGTGAGTTCAGTTGGCTCCCTTCCCAACCGCGGGCTTACATTCCTCCAGTATCTACTTTTTCAGTTGGATCTCATTTAGCTGTTGTCATTTCACGCATTCACCTTGAAGCCCCGGGGCACCTTAAGCACCTTAGATATATCAGACACAGAGCATACAAAAATAAATTCCAATTCAATGTTTCCACATGGCGAAGCGCCGCCATTTATAATAGAACCCTGATGTGCTTCCTAGAACATCCGAAGTGGACCTCCCGGGAACAAAACACAACAGAAGTGAAATGGATCGCCTTCACCAGCTCAGGACTTAGAAAAGAAGGAAAGACAAGATGGAGGAGGTAGGAGAGGCAGGCAGAGGGAGAAAGGGCATTATATGATATTGTTTTTCTTCCTGACTCGTTAATTTCAAATAACTTGGAGGCCACTTCACCATAAATATTGAGTCGGGTTCTCTGTATCTTGTGAAGCGGTCACCAAGAAAAAGGAAACTCATTTGAGAGCATTTGGAAAGCCACAGTGGCTGGCGGGGAGCTTCTCCAGGCAGTTGGTTTGGCTTTGTTTCCATGTTTTCTCAAAGTCTACATTCAAGAAAAAGCAAAGGACCGATGCTCAGAAATCAGGACTTTGAAGGTTGATATAGACACAAAGCTGTAGCCTTTATTTTCCATCTAGTGAACTAAATCAAGGGCTGCTTCTTCTAGTCACACTGATAACTGCTGCTCCGGCCTGGACCTGTCTGCAGGACACCCCTATGTCTGCTCTCCACAGAGTTATAATAAAGGCCAGAGACAGCTGGGCCACCTCCACAAGGCCTCAAGGTGGCTCTGCCCACACATACAGCTCTGCCACCCTGCTGGACTCCTAGAGGGGAGAAATATCAGAACCGGTGCCAGGCACAGAGACAGGAGTGGGGACAGGAAAGCAAAGAGAAATGCAAGCATCAGAGGCCAGTGGCCATGAGAGAGAGAACCCATGCATCAATCATGCATCTGCACACACACACACACACCCGAAGAACCTTGGGACTTTCTGGGCCCTCCTTGGCCTCCTTGGCACAGGCCCATTCTGAGCGACCAGGTAGAAATGTCTGTCTCTTCTAACCTTTCATAAGGAGCCAAATGTCAGGTCTCTGGGTGACATTACACATTCACATCTCTGCTCCAGCCAACACTATGTGGCCAAGTGTGTTTATAAAGACTGAGCACAAGCCCTGATCCCACTGCTGACTACCCTGACATCAAGTGTCAGGAGCCATCCCTGATGGCCCATGTTGCTCTTGCTTTGTTTGCGATCTACCTTGATCCTATGAGTACTGGCATTTTTAAGAATAGGCTTAGCTGGATCTACCTCCACGTGCCATTCTACAAACAGGGAGGCCTATTTTAGATCAGGGATTAGGGGTCCTCATGTGTGTGTTACATGCAAGGCTGATGTTCACTGGTCTGCTCCTGGACAGTGGGTCAGCTCTTGCCCAGCCTGATCATCTGGTCTGCTTGGTACCTGATACATTAGGTATCTTTGACACTCTAGTTAGGAATGAACTGGTTAGCGTGGTACATCTTAAATTCTACATGTTCGCTGTTTCCATACAGTCAACTATTCTAAACTCTACAGGCTTCACAAAGCAAATGTTGTGTGATCCTGCTGTTCCTAAAGGTCAGTTAGCTGGGTCCTTCAGCCTGTGGCATTCTGGAAATTGTATTTAAGGTGTTTTCTGCAAATATAGTCATGTGGGTGTTCATGGGGGGAGGAACGTTGGCCTGAAAGCCCACACAGTAGCACTTGCTGATGGTTGGCCAGAGACTTGGGCTCCTCACATCCTCAGCTTCTCAAAGGAGCAGTTCACAACTCCAAAGCCTGCTCCCTAGAAAGATCCAGAGAATACAGAAGCTGTAGAGACAGTCTGAAGCCATGGGCATTTTATAATGTATCTCTGAAGTGACCGCCACAGCCCTTTTGTACTCTAGTTGTTCCAAGCAAATCATTATATCCTTGCACATCCCACACTTAGGAGGAGGTTTCAGAAAGAGGGGTGGGAAATTGCCTACGGGGAGCTATATTGGCCGTCTACAGTTCTCTCTGGTCTCCCAGGAAGAGCAACAGTCCTGACAGGTACTCTGCATAGCACCTAGTAGGAATGCAATAATCCTTCTGTTCATATCGGCTGCCCCATGTTACTGTTCATGACACCCTCTTCTGCTTTCAAAGGTGCCGCTCTGCACTCACCGGATAATTGGACAATCATAGGACAGCTTTTCCAAGACAGGCTCTGAGCTTGACCTCCCAACAGAGGTTTGCGACTCTGGCTCTTGATGGTAATTAGCAGCTACTGTCCGAGGTACAGGGAGCCCTCTGGATGAGTGCCACTGTCCTGTCCACACCCACATATTCCACTTGTTTACTAACATCATCTGGTCAACACTCTGATTTTCTGGGTCATGCTGTAAATTTCTGAGATTGATTAGAGCGGAGGAGGGTCTAGATTTGGAAGGGATTTTTGTATGCATATATTTAGCGTGTTCTGAGACAAGGGCATTATTTATCTTTGATCATAAAAGTTTATCATATGGTACCATGCAAAATTTTCTAAAAACATTTCAACAGCCTGACATTTTTGCACATAAAAATTAATGTGTCATAACTGCTACCTTTTTGTTTTCTGTCTGAGTGATCTCTCAGACACAATGTTGGGTTAACAAATAACACTGAAAACAGGCTCAGAGGACAAAGGTGCTCCTGTTTTCTCCCTGTTATCTGACCCTCTTTTCTTAGCTCTGCATATCTTTTTTCATTTTTTTCATAAACATTTCCTAAGGACAAAAGTATTTCAGAACATATGGACCGTGTCTCTGTTTTGGATGTAGAAACTTCTGGCATTTTGCTGACTTCATTTCACTCTGAATCACTCTCTCATTTGCTATAAACATCAGGGTATTTTGATCAATTAGGAATAACTGAGGTACTTGAGGCATAACACCACATCACTCCAGCTTTCCTACACGGGTAAGTGATTGCCCAGTGTGTGTCTTCTTAATATTTTTAAATTTATATGTTCTGTTTATTTAGTTCCCAAAACGGATGGTGTGAGTGGAGGTTTGCTCAACTCCAGATCAGAACCCACCTCTCGCCGTGTTCTGAGCAGAGTCTGTGGAGCAGGGTGGCCTCCACTTTCTGCTGTGATATGTGGTGCCACTTTAACAGACTGGACACATCTCTCAGCACCTGAAGATGACAGTGGTGAACTCATGAGCCCTGTGTGAACCATCCCCACAGAAGGACCCTGGGCTCCAGGGGCAGGCTTGTGAGCTTTGTGTGAACCATCTCCACAGAAGGACCCTGGGCTCCAGGGGCAGGCTTGTGAGCTTTGTGTGAGCCATCTCCACAGAAGGACCCTGGGCTCCAGAGGCAGGCTAACCTCTCAAGACTTTGCATACCTTGTCTAGTTCCTGAGTCCTGGAACTGTGGGTCACAAACATGTGCTCTGTCATACACACACACACACACACACACACACACACACACACACACACACATCTCTCACAGGCATACGTATACACTTAAACGTGAATGCACACGTACATGATACACATGTAAACACATCCCAAACATATTTTATACACACCATCTATATAAGCCATGGGCAGATACCACATGCTACATAGAAGTACATACATCACACATGTACTATGTGTACTGCCTGCACACCACACAAACAAATACCGCACACAGGCACACACACACACACACACACACATAAACATACACACACAACCACTACCACCACCACCAACAACAACAACAAGCATATATGCTGCTATATCCCACCCATATGTCCTCTATACATATACACACAGCACAAATAAGCATTCATTCTGCCCATACATGTACCATACACTAAGCATATATCACTTTTATGCTTTCATTTAAAATTAAAAACATTGATTCAGTCATGGTAATAATGAAACACAGAAAAAAGCATTTACTACGACGACGACGACCAAGATCTTCTCTCCAAAGGGACTAAAATTCCTTTTTTGTTGTTTATTT
Organism: Peromyscus leucopus; assembly: GCF_004664715.2. Taxonomy (NCBI): domain Eukaryota; kingdom Metazoa; phylum Chordata; class Mammalia; order Rodentia; family Cricetidae; genus Peromyscus; species Peromyscus leucopus. The sequence goes on from NC_051070.1 coordinate 65,016,822, forward strand.
GGTTTGAGGTTGTTTATAGATAGGCCCTTGACTGGCCTGGTACTCATTATGTAGTCCAGAGCAGCCTTGAACTCCTGGTCAATCTCCCTGCTTCTGCCTCTTGAGTGCTCACAGGAGGAGCACATGCCAGCCTCAAACTCCAAATCCTGTCAGAAGCAGAAAAACACATAGGCAAATGAGCAACAATTTCAAATCTCAGAAAGAACAAAACTATACATATGGCAATTCGAAGGAATGTGTGGAGAAGACAAAGGTTATCTCAGGATTAGGAAGGTTTTTCTGGGGTGTTTTTCTGAGCAGAGAGCTGTACATGTTGGGGAAGCCAGTCAATCATTTACTCTGAGGGGAACAATAGTGCTGCCTGGCCTAGCTATTCTGTGGACAGGACACAGGGAGAGAGGAGACCCAGCTGGGACTTCCAAAGTGGTTGTGGCCAGTTGGAATGGAATCTAAGTCAGTTGTGTCCCCCTGCCCCCAGGCTCTCAGCAGCCTGCAGTAAGTAGTCTCCTGAAACACAGCCAAGTGGCTCCCGATCTCTAAAGCATAATGACCATATCCACCTCTTAGAACACTGTGAGAGACTTAGGGTGACACAGGTGACTGTTGGTTCCCAGAAAGAAATGCCTTCATCTCCCAGACACTCGGACCACCAGGCCAGGCCCCACTATTTCAGAGTCTTCGACTCGTCCCTAAGTCAATCACAGCTTTGACGCCGCAGACATTTTAGAGCAGAGAATACTTCAGTGGAGATGGCTGTCCTGTGAAAACATGTCTTGAGGTGCCTCCTTCTATGCTTAGACACTGCTAACTTTTACCCCTCTGTGGCAATCAAAAATGTCCCCCGCGCATTGCTGTATGCACTCTTGGGTTTCGGGCCACCATAAGGCTCCCCACCATCTCCAGATTCTCAGCCATTCCTGCAAATTAGCCCAAAGAGTCCTTTCTCTGATGACCCTAGAGTTGGGGCCATTATCCTCTTTTCAGAAAGTGCCCTTTGACTCCCCACATGGGAGATGAAAAAAATGGATTTCATAAATGAAGCCACCAGTATATTTTCATCTTGGAGTCCCAGTTGATTTCCTAGTTTTCTAGTTTTTGGTTGGTTGGTTTGTTTCAGACTACTGACCGCTGTGCTGGGCCGTGGGTCCCTGAGTCCAAACAGCCCTTTGTGACCACCTTCTCATCTTCACTCTGTCCCATCCCTCTCCCAGCATCCTCATTTGGATGGAGGACTATTTCTTAGCCCCATTCTATACAAGAGGAAATCAGGGTGTAGGGGGCATGAAAACCTGCCCACACACCCCACATAATTGGCTAGAGAGAGCAATGAACCCAACGCCAGCTCCTTCCCAGACTCCCCATGGCTCACATCTAGCCGAACTCAAGCCCACGAGCTTCAAACACTGGAAGGTTTTAAAGTGATAACTTGTGGGGAGGTCTTTGAGGCATTGTTTTACTTTTTTACTGCCAGATATGAACTATCCAGATACAATCCTTTCAAGCCCTTTCACGTTCCCCTGCACTGTCCATGACATTTCTGTTCTAGCCCTTTCGAGCGTAATCTAAGGGAACACTAGGAGCCGGCGCATACAGCACATGCACACACACACACACACACACATTGATTTGCTCGAAGGACAGAGTGTGAAGCAAGGCTGCGGAAGGAAGACCTTGCACTCTCAATTTCCTCTGCTGGAGGAATTTGTCTTGTTCACAGCTGAGGCGGGCAGAATCCGGGACAATGTTTGACACACTCTACAGATCTGTTCAGCGCCTGGGTTCCCATAGCTGGAGTTGGGCACCGTCAAAAGAATCTTAGCTTTAGCTGACATGGAATTAGCGCTGGGGCAGCTAGAGAATGATCTAAAGTGATATGCAAATCAATAAGGCCTCTGAAGTGGAACAAGGATCGGGCCACCGAGATCTCTTCTGGGAAGACATGTCTGCCTGGCTGGCGTTTGTGGAAGCTGAGCGCGTGCACACAGGTCTTCGCCTATTTTGTCCCTTTGTTTAAGAGGGGAGCCCTATTCCTAGGTTAAACTATACAAAGAAGCATAAAAGACAAAAGACATCAAGGCAGAGCGTCTCCAGGTGTCCCAGCCCTGTATCCTACTCAGGACCCCTCAGTGAAATCCTTGGGGCTCCGTGGGACCACAGATAAAAAGCACCTCCTAAAAGCCCTGCCTTGACACCAGACCCAGGGAAAACAATAATGATAGCGTTAAGCGTGAGTTAAAACATCTGAGGAAGACGGGTCCCTGTAAAGAGAAAGCAAACAAGGAAAACTGTGTGTGAACCAAAATGCGACCTGATTCCAATTGTCTTTCTCCGTAACCAGAGTCAACTTTGATCTTATATTTTAAAATTTGCTTTTAACGGATAATGTCTGTAGCACAAATTATAGGAAGGCCAAACATGAAGGATTAGAGGGATACAATATGTTAAATGTGATTTTCAAAGGCCCCTTTTGTGAGGAATTACAGTGGATGGCTGTGAATGGAAGGTGGCTTTGAAGTCAGGAGTGCTGCCTGGCCCTCTGCTCTGGGATGCCAGGGCAGAGCTATGATTACGCTGTCAGCAAGAATGCTTCTGTGGCTCACTTCTGTGCATTTCTTTCCCTATTCACAGAAAATTCTGCCTCCCCAATACTCTAATAAGTTGCTAAAAACTAACGAAGAGGGTTATTATGCACTTTGCTGAAAGTCATGCTGTTCTGTAGCCCAGGGGCCTTTTACTACAAAAATGAAATCTATTCTGTACCTTTTCTTTCTGTCTTTTTTCCTGTTTTTTTTTTTTGCTTCTACCAAGAGGTTGGGATGAATGCTGCATTCTCTGAGACCGAAGACAGCGCTGCTATCCCGACCTTTCAGAGTCAGCCCACAGCATCCCTCACTTGATTCGGTCCTCGGATCAGAGGTTCGGGAAGGCAACTGGGCTGTGGTTTGTAGCTGCAGTGGAAGAAGCCGCTGAGTGAGCCCGAAGCCCATCCTAAGCTGAGACCCAGGGACCTGCACTGAGCCCGCCCACCTAACCTTCCAAGCGCTCTGCCTTAGCCTGGCTACCCTGTGTGTTGTACTCAGCACACTCCCATTAGCCTGAAGAGGGGCAGAGGCATCTACCACAAAGCCTAATTCTTAGCCACGTGCCGAATTCCTGGTGCCATACCCCACAGAAAGTAAAAAGCAATTCCACTGTAAGTCGAGGCCCATTTGCATAGAAAATCTTAGCCCGCCTCTCTACCTCTGACCACTCAGCAGATGTTGCCTGAGTTTGCGCTGTGCACTCAGCACTGTATGTCCAGCACTGAGCATTTAGTACTGTGCACCCAGCACTAGACATTCAACACTGCGCACTCAGGGCTGTAAATCCAGCACCAGGGCTGGCAGAAAGGACACACATGCAGCAAAACCCAAACCTCTGGTGTGCCCTGGGTCATCCCAAGGGCCCACTGACACTAACTTTACTCGTACCCACTCCTCCACGGCCACCACAGGGACTGCCTCCTGGAGAGAGCTCTTCCCACTTTAGCCAGGCCTCAGGCCCCTCCCTCTGGTACCCTGCCTCCACTGGGCAGAAACTCCTGAGGAAGCCACCTAACACTCTGGACCTCCATCGGGCTTTTTCCTCTCCCTCACCTGGCCTGTGTCTCATCACCTGTGATGTCCTTTCTCACTCCTTGGGGCTCTTCTAAGGTCACCACCATGGCACCTAGGACTTTCCGGACTATGTGAGTAGCTCTACCTGTCAGGTCCAGGGCAAATGCTGTTGGCATATGATTCATGCCCCCTGGTATTGGCCCTCCCCACCCCCCGGTATCTTACCTCACCATCTAATAATTATCTGGGGTTTGGTTTTATTGTTAATTGAGCTTTTTGAATACTTTCTGGCTTTCAGGGCAATTCAAAGGAAAAACACAGTTTTCTACTCACATTATCGCCCCACCTCATAAAGCAGGAGGGAAAGGCAGCTCTCTGAGCCCTTTTATCGGGGCTGGAAGCTTATTCACAGGGGCCCCACTCTCTTGACCTAATCACCTTCACCGGGAGGTGCTGGTCTCAGTGTATTCATTTGGAGTCTGTAGCAGTCTACGTGTGTTTAGTCATGTTAGATATTCCCCAGCATCTTCTCCGGTGGCTGCAGCTCACCAGCTTTGACAGCTTTGAACTTGAGTTTCCCCATGTTCCACACCCTTTTGGCCATCAGGCTCTTGGTGATTGGGGGCATTCCATTATCGTAAACATGCAGTGGTATGTCATAGTCAGGGTTCTCTGGGGGGACAGAGCCAATGGGATATGTATGGGCTATATAAGGGGAGCCTGGCTTATTGGATGGGACTGTGTGTTCCAACGATGGCTGCATACTAGGGAGACTAAGAACCGGGTGCTGCTGAGTCCACAGAGCTGAAGATCTCAGCAGTTCCGGTCCTGCATGCAAGTCCTGGAGAGTGATTTATGTGGAGTCCACACTGCAAGGCTGGGAAGGCTGGAGTCTGGTGGGAGTTGATGGCGGCAGTGGTGGCATCAGCAGCACTGGCTCAGGCTCAGGGCTAAGCACATTCGGCTTTGGGGGTTGGGACCTCTTTAGACTCTGGGCCACCCACTTCGAAAGTGGGTGTCCTACCCTCAATTAATCCTCCCTGAGATTCACTCACAGACACCCCTAGCAGTGTGTCTCCTGGGTGACCGCAGACCCCGCCAAATTGACTACCATCCCTACCGACCATCACAGGCTGTATGTTATAGAGCTGTGAGCTATGATACACAGCTCTCTCTATGCTGTGTGTCATCGAGGGAGTCTCTTGGGTGGGGTATCCCTTCAGACTTTGCCCATTTCTGTTTGGGTTTTTTTTTTCCTTCCTGATGGTGCTTTCTAGCTGGTCATGTGGACTTTGCAAAGGCTTCCTCCTGAGCTGTGACTTTTCTTTCTCTTCATTTGTTGTCAGTCTGTCCCAAACCCCAGGACAGAAGTCCCTCTATGTTTGTTTCATTTGTCCTGGTACTCACTCCAGTTCTGATGTGTTGCCTCCAACACAAGCTGGTGACATAAAGGAACCCTGTTTGTTGACCCCCACGAGGGGAGATGCTCCCTCACTGAGGCTTTGGTCTCTCCAAAGAGCAAGCTCAGATCTTACTGGCATTTTGACACTGGGCTACTGTGGGTCTTTCCGGGACAGATGGTCGGATTAGAGTGCACATGAACTGTAGTGTGAGAGTTTTGGGTTGGTGGAAGAAGGTTAGTTTTGAAGGGTGGGGTCAACTGTTAGTCCTTCGGGAGGCTCCTGTCACAAACAGTGAAGTGACTTGCCTAAGGTGACCCTTCTAGCAGTGTTTCCCCTGTGTTCATAAAGACGATCCCATGGCAAAGACCTGTTGGTGAGGACAGCACACAGTGTGTGGCTACTGAAAGGTCAGCAAATGAAAGACAGAGACGGAAATGAGCAACTTCTTAACAAAACAGGTTTGATCAGAGAAAAGCTGTGGAAGTGAGTTCTCTGTGCCAGGAAACTAGAGCGCTCAACCCAGGCAGAGTTATCAGAGCAACCACTGAGGGGAGGGGTGGGGGAAGGAGACCACAGCGTCTTGTTTGGGTCCTAGATTGGCATTGTTAGGAGTGATCCAAGTGTGGAAGGAATGAGTGAAAGAATGTCAGTGATGGATAAACACCTCTTGGGCCAGCCCTTGCCAGGTGTCCTCGGGGAGTGGCAAGAATCTAGGAAAACAGTTCCTTTAGTTCTGGGAATGCTATTCACTGTGATTCAGGAAATTGCCACCATTTAACCAAAATGGAGGGGCTTTCCAGAACAGCATGACCATGGCTAGCAGGTACTAGATTTGAGTTTAGGTTGGTCTCTGATGCATTTGGGAGAGGACCGGCCAATAAATAACCATTAAATGTGCCTCAGAAGACCATTTCCCATGGGCCCAGGTCAGTGGTACCAATTCCTTCCCTGTGTTCCAAAATCCCAATCTCTTAGGAAATGCTGACCAGCAGGAATATTCTAGAAAGATATAGAAGACATGTATCCATCTGCCCTGGGCTTTCTTTATCCCCAACTAATTGTGTGGGTCACGCCCTTAAAATGGTAGCCTGGTGGGAATATATAAAATACCATTTGTGGCTATCTAACCTACAGGACCTCGTCTCTAACATCCAACCTTCATGTTCTTCCCAGGCACTGTGCTGTAAAGTCTAGGCTCTCAGGCTTCCCACAGGGTGGGCAGTCTCTAATTTAGGCACTCTGCCCAATGGGGAAGAAGGTCTGGGTTGGGAGTGGCTACTGTGAGAAACCCTCTGTACTTGGAATTCTGCAGTGTGAGCCATATCCTGGTCTGTTCCACACTCCTGAGACACAGGGCTGGTTTGCTCCATCAGGAAGGTTCTCATACTTTGTACTAAATGCACCTCCATTGTCCATGTCTCCATGCCCCTTAGCGATGCAGGCCTCCCTCTGTGAGATGGCTGCTGTGTCTTCATTCCGTGCCACCTGAGGCAGCCCCATCCACCTCCCTGGACTCACTGCCCCCAGTCCCTCAGATCACCACCTATAGGATTTCCAAAATTTGGACACCCACACACATTCCCTTCTCAGGACTTCTGTGTGTGATGCTTTGTCCTCATCTTGCATACCTCACTCAATGCTGCCACCTTGCAGAACCTGCCTTGATGGCCCTACTGACAGCAGCCACCATTAGTCTCCTCTCCAGTAACCCTCTTCATGGTGTTTACAAATGTGTTTATCTCTCCGAGTGACTGGACCACTCAACAGCAAGGCTCCCCCGCCTCCTAAAAAGTTTTTAAAACTTAACAGTATTGTCTGCTAGCAGCATCTCAAAAGACGTCTAACTCACAAAGGCTTCCCCACATTTGTTTTCCGATGACTTTAAAAGATAAAATCTTTGCCCAAAGCTCACCCCACCCCACCCCTACCACATACTTAAATGTGCACGTTTTGTTTTGCCTAGAAAGCTGAAGATGGCTCAGTAAAACATTCACTGTGGCCACAAGATGATTGGAAGAAAACCTGCCAAATAAGCCGGTTGATACTGGATCCATTCTTTTACCTATGGCCTCTGCTCATTCTTAAATCAGCGAATAGAATAACTAACTACATAGCATTTCCAGGTACAACAAAGAGTAAACTAGAGCCTCTTATGGCCCTAACCCTCCACCGTGCCTCTGTCAACCAGCATAAGTAGATGCAGAGACCGAGTCTGAAAGCACGTAGACCCTGGCAGCTGGAGGCTGATCTTCAGTGGAAAGTCTTGTACACTGCTGTGGAATGTCCCCTCCAGAGACCACCCACCCATAGGAGGATGTGAGGAGAAAAGTCCTTGCCTTAGATATTTTCACATCTGTTCAATAGTTTCTTATAGCCACAGTGGAACCTCCCGGCACTTTGCGTTTTATATTGGCCAATCACAGTTAGAATTGTTCAAGATTAAGACTAAGGCAATGATCTATCAACTAACATACATGATGACAACCCAAGACCTGGAGGAAATGTAGTAGAGAGAGTGTGAGTCCTTACTCATTAGACACCCTGAAGTGGCCTTTCTTAAATGGAATATCCCTGAACTAAACATCACAGGAGTCTCGCATGGCAATCCCACCAGTTATTTGAAGGCATGTTTCCACTGGTCATCTACATAATTGGTTTAAATGCTTTCAGTCCATGGGCTGAACAACAACACAAATCAATCCTTTTGTTCCTCAAGTCCCCATCCATCAGAAGAGACAATTGCTCGGTTTGCAGAGAATGAGGTTGGCGTGCAAAGCAATGAAACAATTCAAAATTGCACAGCGAATAAACATCCAAGAGAACTTGCATGTTTCCTCAGTTAGGCACCTATCCCAGGAACACACAGAATAGGAAGGCAAACGTAACAAAAGAACACAGGGGCCTAGCACCAAAATCTTTTAACATTTATATTGAAAGTAAAGTATTTTTATACAGTGTGTTCTGACCAGAGTTTCCCCTTTCTCATCTCCCAGGACCTCTCTACCTCCCCACCCTCCTAAGTCCGTACCTTCATTGTCTTTCTTTGGAAAGTTACAAAAAAAAAAAATTAAAAAAAAAAAAAAAAACCAGCAACACCAAATAAGAAAAGGCACAAGAAATGCATACACACAAACAAAGCCCATAAAAGTATTAAATCAGAAATCATACAAGTAAAAGACCAGTGAGGTATAAAGGGCTCACACAAAGCAATATGCAACAAAAATATATCCCAAAATACCCTTGAGTTCATTTTGCAGCACCAAAATCTGAAAATATGGTTGAGGTTGATTGCGTTCATCCAGAGTTCAGAGGTTGAGAAATCACTCTGAAAGCCAGCTGCCCAAGGAGAAACTTGCAAAATCCAGAGAAACGTGAAGGGTGAACTATGCCCACATCCTTGGAGATGTTCTTAGTGGATGAGAAATGGAGAGTGTGCTGGTACAAGCTAGAGTCATCTGCAAGGAAGGAAGAAATGTCGATTGAGAAAATGCCTCTATAAGATCTGGCTGTAGGCAAGTCTCTAGGGCATTTTCTTGATTAGTGAATGATAGGGAGCAGGTCTCACCTACCTGTAAGCAGGCCTACCCCTGGGCTATAAGAAAGTAGAGTGAGCAAGTCCTGAGAAGCAAGCCAACAAGCAACATTCATTCATGGCCTCTGCATCAGCTCCTGCTTCCGGGTTCCTGCCCTGACTTCCCTGGGTGAGGGACTGACACCTGGAAGTGTAAATGAAATAAACCTTTCCTCCCACACTTGCTTTTGGTCATGGTGTTTTATCACATCAATGGAAACTCTAAGACAGAGAGTCATAAGGAAATGCGGGAAGAGCCAGTCAAACAACAGAAGGAAAAGAGAAGAAGAAAGAAGAGACAAGCCAGCATACCACATGAATGGACCAGGCAGACACTTCAGATGAGCTGGAACTGGAATAGTTAGTAACTGGAACAGTTACTAACCCACCTGTAGGCAAATCCCTGCAGGTCCTTTATCTGATATGCATGAGACCAGAAGCATCAGGTCTATGAGATGTTGGGATGTGGCTATATCTGTATGTGTTATATATGTACCTTATAAATGAGGGATGGGTTGCAAGTCTAAGCATGAAATTCATTTATACTTCATATATACCAGACCTGAAGGTAATATTTTAAGGTCCCTGAATTTCATCACATGAGGTCAAATGTGGAATTTCCACTATGGTACCATGTCAATGCTCAGAACATTTTGGATTTTGAAGCATATCATATTGCAGGTTATAAGATTAAAGATGCTCATCCCCTATTCACACTCCCGATAGTGTAACTATAACTCTCCCACAGTGGCTGTCCCCACAAACCATCCTGGATGGGGCAGTTTCCTAAATTTACAACTTCCAGATTTAAAACGAAATCAGCCGCCTCAAAAATCTATTTTAAAAACGAAGTGAATTCTGCGTGCACCCTCTCCTGTCGTCCCTGGACCACGGACCTGTTCAAGTATCTTCACTGGTTCAGAGCCTTCCCACATCCAGAGACCTCTGAGAGTCAGCAGAGCAGATGTTGAAAAGTCTGACTCTCCAGTTACACGGGAGATGTCTGACTGAGAGCTACTCTGTTTCACCAACAGTCTTGATAAACCCTGTTTTTCCGCTTGCCGATAAAAAAAACTCTGGCAAGGATGCGGGTATTTTCTGTGCTTTTCCGAGGTAATCACTCTCGATTGTTCTTCTCCTCTCTGCTCAATAGGTAATCAGACTTCATGTAGAACACTGCTTGTGTGAGTCTTCCAGAGCCAACTAAAAGGACTAACAAAATTACATAAATGTTCAGCCCTGCCGGCAAGGCACACTGACTCCTCACACCAGCCCAGGTTGCAATGCCCAGGGCTGTGGCACTGTGTCCTGTTATCTCAAAATAATGAAGCCTCTTTTTCTGGGACAGAGCTTCAAGCAACTCGGAGTTGAAGAGATTAAAAATAAAAGCAGACCCATCTTCCTAAGTTATCTATCCCTTCTGGTTTTCTCCAGGTGGTTCCGTCTCGGTTCGCCTTGTCCTCCTCTTTACAATCAGAGAAATGCACATTGGTACATTGGAACCCGCTGGAGGAGGTCCCCACTTTCACTCCCAGGGGTCAGTTTAGGGGATATTCCTTCTGAAATGATTGTGGTTTGAATGCAAACTGCCCCCTGCAGGCAGGCCCATGTCTGTGGACATTCCATCCCTTGTTAGCGGCTGCTTTCAGACACTGTTGAACCACTAGGAGGCGAGCCTTCCTGGAGGAAGTGAGTCACTGGGGGCAGACCTTGAGGTTGGGTGACCCCACCGGCTTCCTGTCCACTCTCTGCTAACTGACAGCAGATGCGAGTGTAACCAGCTGCGGCACACTCCTGAGGTCACGCTTAGCCCTTCCAGCCATGATGGGCTGTGCCCTTTTTACACAGTGAGTGGAAATAAGCCCTCCCTCAGGTAAGTTGCTTCTTGTCAGGTTTTCAGTCACACCAAGGAGAGAAGTAAGCATGATGGGAGCCCTTGAACCACCTGTGTGGACGAGGACAGAGCCATCAAGCATCCCTGTACTAAGTGCACACTCATTCTCCAAAGTTAGCCATTGTACCTATATTCCCCCGGGCTTCCAGCTCACAATGCACTGTCTGTAGCTAGAGTTTTCCTGCCTTGCCCACAGTCAGGACAAATCTTTGTCACCCACCAGTCCCACAGCCGCTCAGACCCAACCAAGTAAACACAGAGATTTATATTGCTTACAAACTGTATGGCTGTGGCAGGCTTCTTGCTAACTGTTCTTGTAGCTTAAATTAATCCATTTCCATAAGTCTATACCTTGCCACGTGGCTGGTGGCTTACCGGTGTCTTCACATGCTGCTGGTCATGGTGGCAGCTGGCAGTGTCTCTCTGCCTTAGCCTTCCGCTTCTCAGAATTCTCCTCTCTCCTTGTCCCACCTGCTTCCTGCCTAGCCACTGGCCAATCAGTGTTTTATTTATTGACCAATCAGAGCAATTTGACATACAGACCATCCCACAGCAACTGTCTGTTAGTCTTGTTGAAGCTCACAAATTCTGAGAGACCGGTAGACAGAATCTAGGCTAGTATTCTGTCTAGATATAAGAATAAATTCTCAACAATTAATTCTCATGTGACCTATCTGAAACTCAGGGTCAGCCCAGAGCACAATTACCACACCCATGACTTTCTTCTCTTTTGGACAATATCAGTCAGAAGGCAAAGACTCAAGCTTCGTGTTCTGCCTTCTCTCTCCTTACCTTCACTTCAGCTTCTCAGAATGCAATTTGGATCCAGTTTGGTTCTTTATAATCAATACACCCAAGGAACTCTCCAGAACAAAATGGAATGAAATATATAAAAAGTCCAAAAAGAGACAAGAACTTCTCATATACACATTTCAGTTGAATTTCATTTCAGCTCTCAGTTCTTAAATATTAGTTATGAGTATTAAATTGCAACAATTTTGTGCTCCAAGTCTGTTGGTGCCTAAAGATGTTTTTGAACTTTGCAACTCAGGGACCATAGAATACAAACAAGTTATCTCCTCCAGGGCTTCCTGGCATTCAGCCAGACACTAGGAAATATCTGTTACTTAGAAATGAATCTCTACTTTCTACCTATCATTTCCTGATATTTATAAAAAAAAAAAAAGGATGGGTTTGGAAAGATGGCTCAGTGATTAAGAGCACTGGCTGCTCTTCCAGAGGACCTGGGTTCAATCCTCAGCACCCACATGGAAGTTTATAACTTTCTGAAATTCCAATCTCAGGGGATCTAACACCCTCTTCTGGCCTCTATGAATGCCAGACATGCACACAGTGCACAGACACACGTGCAGACAAAACAGCCATTCACATAAAATAATTTTAAAAATTAAGTTTGTTTCTAGTTTTTGTTATTGTTGTTATTTTATAGCAGTCCTGAATTTTATATAAACTGTCTCTTGTTTTTAGCCAGATCAAATGAAAATGAACCTTTCCAAATCAGAAAACAAAACAAAACAATGTGAAAATCTCTCTCTTTCCTACATACCTGGAATAAAGAGTCTCATCAGTTCTGTGAAAAGTGTAGCCTCGCTTTAGGCTGAAGTTAGAGAAGACAAGGACAAAACACAATCATTTCTGATGATGCTTCACAGCCCTCAAAGGCTAAGCCACAAGTCTCGGTTCAATTGGAAGGCACGGTGGTTAGTTTTCCTTGGCAACCTGACACAATCCAGAATGACCCAAGAAGAGTGGCTCAACTCAAGATTGTCTAGATCAGGTTGGCCGGTGGGCCTGCCTGTAGGAGATTGTCTTTATTACGTTAATTTATGTGGGAAGGGCCAGTTCACTGTGGAGAGCACCATTCCCTAGGCAGGGGACTGTGTACGTGGGCCAAGCAAGCTGAGCATCCATTCTCTCTGTGTTCCTGGATGTGGGGTTAGGAGCTTGTCTGCATGCCTCCTTGTCTTCCTCATAGTGATGAACTCTGACCTGGAATTGTAAGCCAAATAAACACTTCCTCCCCTATGCTGTTTTTCCCCCTAGGTGTTTATCACTGCAACAGAAACAAAAATAGAACAGGTGCCATCCTCCATGACTGGCACCTGTATCGCTGTAATGGAAACCATACCCCAGGCCTACCCAGGAAAGACCAGCCCCTCTCTGGAGTCCTGGGCCTAAAGGGTCCTGGCAAGTTTACCTTCACTTGTCCTGATCTGAAGATACATATTCTCTCCCTATTCCAGAGCTGAAGAAAGCCAGAGGCATCTAGCTCCCTTCTTAGATGATCTTTCTTTCTCAGAATTGAAGCCATGATACTGAGAAGGGTGAGATGATGGGTCTGTGTCTAGACAGAAACCAAAGACCAGGGTGTTGATTCTAATGTCTTGAGCTACTCCAGCCAATAAGGAAGCTGTGAGGAACGTGTGGACACAGAGCATCTCTTGCCAAACACAAAATCTTAGAGAATGGCTGACACTGGATTTTTGGAGACTCATGTGACGAAAAAAAAAAAAGGGGGGAAATATTCCATTTGTTGTCTTTTTTTTAATTTGAATTGCTAGCTGAAAGAACATTGATCAAATTTTTAAAATATACTGTTAAAGTTACTTCCTGTCCTTACTATTGATTGGCTCTTTTCTTTCTTTTTTTTCTTTTTAACCTGTGGCCTCTAGGGAAAGAGTAGATGACTGAATGACTCGCACTATTGTTTCTATGGAGATGAGTGTGACTGCAGAGCAAAAGGTAGGCAAACGTCTCCAGAGAAGAGCCAAGTGGCAGATGCCCTTTTGCAAGCTATACCTTCTCCCCTGAAGCTCTTACCCTCTCCTGTCATGGGAAGATCAGCTCCACACAGTGCGTGAACAGATAAGCATGGCTGGAGTGAAGCTCCATTTGGGTAAGCAGGTGACAGCGGGCTGGATTCCGCCATGGTCTACAGTTTGTGGATTCTTGCCCTGGATCTGTAAAGTGCATTTTTAAATTAACATGCTTCCTCTCGCTCAGCAGTCTGAATGAGCCGATGCTAATTAGGCATGGAGGAGTTCTTGCCACTTCCTTTGGGTCAGGAAGAAGCCTTCGGGGCAGTGATGGAGGTGTTATAGCCTCATCTGACAGGGATGGCCATGTTTGACCTGCTCTCCATTCCCACTACAGTCATTTCTTGCTATCCACTGGCAGCAATTAACCAAAGTTCTCCATGAAGTGCAGAGCATCCTCAGGCATTCTCCCCGAAAGAAAATCTCATGCAAATGTTTGGACACTTGAGTTCCTTTCTTGGTCCAGAGTCACCAGCCTAATTCATAAGTGAGTCTCCATTTTGGAACAATACATACTGCCTCTCTTGACACTCCACCAATTCCCCCGTAGCTCACATCTGCAATCCAGATTCACACGTGTCATGTGGTCACACCATTGAGTTGGCAATCTATGGTCCTGCTATTGAGGGACAAACTGATGTTCTCGGGCAAATAGTAAATGTCATTTAACAATCCAACTTATCAAACCAAAGAAGTCCCCACTCACAAGGCGAGGGTGCCTGCAATCGCGTTCCTATGATAGAAAGGAAGAAAAAAATATCCAGACTAGCCAGCCATCCCATAGACATCTTCAGAAGAGCCACTCCCACTAAAACTACTGTCACAGAAATACCTCGTGATCGCTTGTTCTTCAAGTGTCCAACAAAAATCAAGCCAAATATCTCAGCGGATGGTCAAAGTCTCCGCCAGTCTTCAAAGCTGTTATTATTCTTAATTTGTCCAAGCAGAAGTAAAATTTGCCAACATTAAACATGTATTAGTGACTACTCTCCTGAAAGAAAGTGCTAAGGGGTGACTTCATGGTTCATAGATAGTAACGATATCAGCCATTCACCAGCCATTCCACCGTCAGCTTTGAGCAGCTGTCTCTGCTTTAGGCAGGTTTTTCTGCAGTATCCCATCCACAGCATCATCTACATTTATCTTGTTGAATTCAAACTAATAATTGCACATTATTTCCACAGAAAATAAAGCATTCCCCCTACTAGGACTGAGAGACAAAAAAACACAGAAGCAAGTATGTTAGTACTTCCTGCTGTAATTTCTGTATTTCAAACAGAGAAGATCAAGTTACTGCTTCAGAAAATAAGCAAAACAAGTCATTAGTGATATTAATCGTTGTCGGTTTATTTTTCCTCCTCTTCTTGTATCCAGTTGGGTGCTGACATGTGTAATCTTTAAGTAAATGGAGTGTCCTCATATTTTATTGCTCCTTGCAAACCCTCAAAGCGCTTCAATAGTCAGTTTATGTTAGCAACAGCAAAATCGATGTGAATCCTGGCTTTGACAATGATGGATGGGGAGCCCTTATCACGATGCACAGCACAAGGACTTGAGCTTCTGGGGGCTTCAGTGTGTTTGGAAGATGGGCAGCGCAGGCAACCCCAGCAGCCACACAGCCCTGAGCTACCAGCACAGGACTCCCTCTTGCTCATGTCCAACGCTTTCCCAAACCTGCTTCCCCTAAGACGTCAACGGAAGTAGGGAAGTCTGAGGTTATGAACCAAATATGCCTGGCTCTTTCTGTTTGCTTCACAGGGGTTGGAACTTCTCTTGAGGCTGGGGGTCAGAGCAGGAGCCTCACGTGGTGCCAGGGAGGGGAAGTCAGTTCTCTTTCAGGGCTGGCCTTCTCATCTGTAGAAGGCCCGCAGCCAGCACCTGCAGTGGCGCTCCAAGTTTTCATGTTAAACAAACCTTTGCAAGCACCTGCTGCTTACTAACTACCTGTGGCTGTGGAAGCCTGTGTGCTCAAGAGTTGCCCAGCTGGGTTACCCTCTATGCCTCACATGTTCATGCCTCCTGAGAATTATGAGAATAAAACAATGTAACCTCAGCAGCCCTTGACTCATTCCCTTCCTCCCTCCCTTCTTTTTATCCTTCCATACACAAAGAAATGCTCAGCCTGAGGTGGTGGGTAGAGCCTGAGTGTGCAAAGATCTTTGAGACCAATGTCTGATCCCTTGGGTATCACAGCATAATCATAGAATAAACCATCGTCCGTGGTGACACGTAGAAGTGTGCCAGAATCTGAAATCACTGTGGCCGCTGATTTTGTCTGGGGAGTCGGGTGGGAAGGGGAGCGGTTGTCCCCAAGCTGGTGCCCTGGGGTTTTTGGCTCTGGAGGATGTAGTGGAGAGCGCCAGATGGGCGCTGTGAAGAAAATGATGCCTGGGATGCCTGGCTTGAGCTGGGGTCAAGTACAAGGTAGCAGTCCACCAGGGAAAAGAATCCTTGAAGTTTGGACTCACCTGCATGTTTAAACATCTGTTATGCCAGAGGCGACCTTCTCAGTAATCCATTTACTGATTATTTCTGCCTTCATCTGACCTTTCTGTTGTCCTGATTCAGGGTCTCATGTAGCCTACACTGGCCTTAAACCATATAGATAAGGATGTCCTTGAGCTCCTGATCCTCCTGCCTCTGCCTCTCCAGTGCTGAGATTACAGACATGTACCACCATGCCTGGCCTTGAGTTTTTGAAAGTGAGAATATACTCTTTAAAAACTCTTTAAAAACAAGCCAGGCAGTGGTGGCACACACCTTTAATCCCAGCACTGGAGAGGCAGAGCCAGGTGGAACTCTGTGAGTTCGAGGCCAGCCTGGTCTACAGAGTGAGATCCAGGACAGGCACCAAAACTACGCAGAGAAACCCTGTCTCAAAAAAAAAAAAAAAAACAAAACAAAACAAAAAACAAAACAAACAAACAAAAAACCCTCTGGCCACTCACAATTATAAAAATCCATCATGAGGCTAAGAGAAAATGTCAGAATTTTTAGTCCTTTTTAAAAAAATTATTATTTCTGATATACAACAGACTACCAATCACTTAAGTTTCCAGACATCCTCAGTCCCTCTCTTCCTCTGAGCCTCTGTCTGCCTCTCTGTGTGCTGACTATACACAATTCAAGTGAGCATCCTCGTCTGAGCAAAGGGCTGTACCCTGTCCTTTCCATAGAGGACAGCCCATAAAGCTACCCTCCAGTCTAAAGGCCATGCCATGAAATAGCGGAGCGCATGCTCGGATGAAGCTGCTTCAGGGTTCTTTTTCCACCAGCCATATCCGTTTGCTTATCTGATTCCTTGCCTGTTCATCAAAGGATATAAGAAGTGACTGTGGCCCTCTGGAAGAAGTGGAGAGCCACTCCATGGGGAGCTATGGGGTCTCTCCGTGGAAGACATCAGCTGGAGAGAAACACCCTATAGGGTTGGCATTCTGTACAGCTGTACTCAACGTGCATGCACAAATCATTTATGGTGCAGAGTGGTGCTTTAAAGAAATAAATTGTGACGCACACAAGCCCTTCCTTCCTACACCTGTTCCCTATTCAACTTTGGACCTCCTTGAGGTTGGTTCCAACCCATAAGGGGAACAGAGAAAGGGTGTACAATTTTGCTTCAGGTAAAAATGGTACATCTTAGCTTGGGGAGATTTTCTCCTGCCAGCTCTACACAAAATGTCACTCCAAAGAGCTCAACACCTATGTGATATTGTCTAGATGTCTCGGGAATGCCTCAAGAGGACCTTGCATTTCCCAACAACAACAGCAGCAACCACAAAAATGACTACTATCTCTGAGCAAGGACTGCAAGATTTTTGAGAACCTTGGCCATGGCTGTTATCCTCTGAGGCACTGGGAATGGAAGGATGTCTGTGGGTTACTCAAGTCTAACAATGCTCTAAGCCAACACAGTCCAAAGAGTGAAGTTCTGGTAAGGTTACAGTAGATCACAGCGATCTACTTCCTGTCCCTGGGTAATTAGAAGGTAGAGCTCAGAGACACCAAACACAATGACAAGGAGGTGGAAAGGGCAATTACCCTCCTTGACCAGCATACTCTGCATACATGAAAATGTGTGATTGTTACACATTAATAAAAATATAAGCTTAAGAAAACAGAGATGGTAAGTGCCTTGATTTTTTTCACTACATACTATTTACATGTATCAGATCATTACACTGTGCCTATAAATTTGCATAATTAAAATACTAGAAAATACCTCACTTTTTTTTTTAAATTATATAAATCAGATGTTGCAAATTCCCTGCTTAGACTCATCCATGGAGCATAAAATGAGGTGCCTAGGGGCTGGGAGATGGTTCAGCAGTTAAGAGCAGCACTTGATGCTCTGCCAGAGGACCTGAGGTCTGTTCCCAGCACCATGTCAGGTGACTCACAACTGCTTGTAACACCGGCTCAAGGGAATATGACACTCTCGTCTGACTTCCGAGGGTACCAACATACATGTGGCACACACACACACACACACACATCAAATAAATAAGCAATGATGAATAAGCAATACCTCAGAGAAAGTGTCCTGGTAGCATTTACAGCCAAGGTAGAGTGTCTTAGGAAGCCTACAGTCCACATGTCTGAAGTATCCTACAAACTAAATATAGGCGTAAGCCTTCTTCCTGCTCCATCTCTGCAGACATAAGTCCCCTCCACTCCAGCCAACCGGAACTGAAGCTAGAACATCTGCCTTGTCAAAATAATGTCATGTCCTCATTCTCCCCACAGCCACAGGGATTCTATTCAAAATGTATGTGGCTGCACTTGGGGTGGGTTCTATAGGATGATGAGTCGAAATCCTCATTGTTCTGGGTCATTCTGAATCCTGAGCCAACAGCTGGGTGACCACAAAGGGATTTGCCACCTAATGGCAACCAAGGAACAACAGTGGACCCCACAGAGTCACTGGGAGAAAGACAGGTTTTAACTAGGAAGATGAAATGACTCCAAAGCTACTCACCAGCCAAGCAGGTCAAAGCCACACACAAGCACTCCTAGAGGCCCATCTATCTGTCAGTTGGGGACATTCAGGGACCAGCAGGTGGCACCTCTAAGCTCTCAGATGAAACTTCAGGTTATACCCTGCCGAATCCTCTGGTGGCTTTACAGTGTCTAGCTACCATGTTCCATGGCCCATGAAACACATCTTAAGCAAAGGGTGAAGGGTGAGGCCTGGACTCCTTGCACCAACTCCAGGCCTTGAACCATGGTGACCAGACACCTCAGGAGTAAAAATAATGGAGGCCATGACTTTATAAACCATTCCCCTGAGAGACTAAAGGAACACACCTCAAAACTGATCTTCAGGAAAAGGAGCGGTAACAATGTCAAATGAATTTTTCTAAGCACATCATAGAGACCAAGTGTTTCTACCTCTGTCTTCCTTCTTCTCTCTTCAAAGTGTGTTCTGCACACTTGTCTTAGAAGAGAAGCAATCTATCTATCTAAGGCTAAATTGTGAGGAAGCTTCAGAGGCCAAGATACAAAAACAAAATCGCAGGCTTACAAGAAGCCAACTAGGAAAATCAGCCAATTAATTGTATTCATTTCCGATTCTACTGTGAAGACTCTTTGTTAAATGAGTGAGTCCCCAGACTTCTCGGAAATACATGAGGTCTCAGTGGGTGTCCCCTGCCTTTTCCAGCCAGTCCTAGAATGACCTCATCCTTCCTGACAGCCATTTACTGAGGACCTACTATACCCCAGTGACCCCCCTTTGCCGGCCTTCTTTTCATTAACCATCCCCCATTGAGTCCACACAGGAGGGCCAGGAACCCAGCCAAGTTCCTGGATCTGCTGGTCTCTCAATGAAGAAAACAAACTCATGCAACTTCTTTGAAAGGAAGTCACACCCAGGGAAGGCGGAGCACATGCCGTGCTGGCCAAGGTCTGTGAAAATGTCGTTCCTAGGCGAACACATCAGAAAGGCATACACAGTCCTGACAATGCAAGCCCTGTTCACGAAAGTCCATTTCAACAGCACCTATAGATACATTGTCTCACCCAGTGCTTCAGATCATTATTTTATTACGGTCATCATCTTCTGATCCTCTCTCCACTCTACACAGATAATGTGATGCCCCATGGCTCTGGGGATACTATTAGGAACAACACTTTGCTGAGCCTGCAAATGGCCTTGTTAAATAGTAAGTAATAGAATTAATTCATCACATTGCTCAGCATTTACTCAAACGGAAGCAGCTAAAGAAATTGAAGTGTGCACCGGCCCAGGCTGGACAGGAAGTCACTAATAACTTTAATTATATTACCTAGCATTCCTTTGCTGCACTGGCTTTTCCAGGAACTTCATAAAGTGCAGATCCACGTAGTCATAGTAACCCTGCCAGCCGGTGTAGAAAGGAAAGAAGGGACTGTGTGGTGGTTAGTCCTGTCACCTGAATTGGTGTTCTAATTTGATTTCTACTTCTGTGATAAAATACCACTATCAAAGGCAACTCAGCAAGGAAAGGTTTATTTCAGCTTACACTTCCGGGTCACAGACCAACATGGAGGGAAGTCGAGACAGGCACTTCAGAAAGAAACTGTGGAGGGTCATTGTTCTCAGGCTCCTTTCCCTGGCTCAGGCTCAGCTAACTTTCTTACACAGCTCAGGCCTGCCTCATCAACAAGACAGTTCCTCACAGACTTGACCACAGGTCAATCTGATTGAGGCAATTCTTCAGTTGACTCTGCCCAGGTGACTCTCGGTTGTATCAAGTTGATACTAAAAACTACCCAGCATGCTCTGCCATCAGGGACAGGTGCTCTGAAACTGAGCGCCAAAGTCCTCCTTCCTCCTCTTGAGTTAGCATCTTGGGTAGTTTTAAATTATAGCGGCCCAGAAGCTATGGATACAAAAGGACTAAGTAAATGACCTTTGGTCACATGGTAACAAAATCAGCTTCAAATCCAGTAGGGCAACAAAGGCTATAGCTAGTATAAATGACTATCTTAGATAGAAGGGGGACATCTAGATTGCCAGAGGATTCCTTAGACATCATTTCTCTAGTCTCTAAATGTTCAAGTCACAGTTCAGAATGATCCAAGCACACTTCTGGGGTTGTCACTTCATCCCATCACCAAGCTTGAAATAAAATAGCCTCTGTACTGTCCTAGCACCATTTGGTTTTAATAAACAGTGTGATTTCATGTGGAGAGGAAAAAGGAGTCCTGTGACCAACTGTTAAAACCCTGAGCTACCTCCCCTCCCCATGAAAAGAAGACCTTCAAAAGTCTTAGGGTTTGTGCGAACAGCTCCTTAGTGAATGATGCACATAGCACTCCTGTGGGCTCAGGCTCTGTCCTCATCACAGATCCAAAAGATCTTTAGAGTTCACACATCAAATTTTGGGCTAAACTAAAGAAACAACTTTTAAAACAAACAAACAAACAAAAAACCCAAAATCTTTTTCCTGACAAAATACTAGTTTCCTCAGAAATTAAAACTGCTAAGAGTGAAGATTCCATCCCCCTAGGCTAGGCCACTTATAAGGCCTTTTTGTCTAAAATATGGATGCAATAAAAAGCATGATACAGAATTAAGATGAGATGCTTAAAAATGACTTCTCGGCGAAACTTTCAGAAACATGAAATTATAGGTGACTCACGATCCCAGCCCTGTGACTAAGCCAAGCATTGGTCGGTAGCAGGCAGATTCCTGTGGAGCTCATGGGCTTTGCTGGATCTGAAGGCATTCCTTCTCCTTTGAGCTAACAGAAGTTGGAGAACTCTGTAGCTGTCAGGCCTGAAACACAGAATTCATCTCTATTCCAGGGGCTTGGGAGAGTTTTCATGAAAATAAAACTTAACCACAAAATCTCCTCATATCCTTATGGCCACAAGGCTCCATGAGACACCAAAATGAGAGTTCCACACAAAATGTAATGGTGAATGAAGAGTCTTAACTTACCTCTAACTGAGCTGGGGCAGAAGGGAGAGAGCAACTAGTTTTTGCAGTCTTGTGAACCAGCAAGGCCCTGTACCTCTTTCCTCTTGGGCCTTCCAGTGTGCAGAGAAGAGCCCCTTCCAAGATCTTGTATGGCATTGTTCCTCAAGCTACTGACATCTCCTTCCCCACGAAGGCCAGGAGGAAAGTTCACCTAAGAGCCCTACAGAGATGACTGCTACATAGCATGAGGACCCAAGTTCAGCCCCTAAGACCTATATCAAAAAAGCCGAGCTCAAGAGCATGGCATGTAATTCCAGCATGGGGGTAAGGTCGGGGGAGTATCCCCAGAACCCACTAGTCAAATCGGTGAACACCAGGGTAGGCGAGAGACCTGTCTCGAAAAATAAGATGGGGAATGATTGAGGGAGACTTCTGATCTCCACACTCATGGGCACACCTGCATACATGTGGGAAAGAGGAAACTATTACAGAGCTCATTTAACTCCACATTTAAGAGTCTTTGTTCCTCAGTAGTGAGACCCTTCACACAGGAACACTCATGTGCCCATGGCCTCGCTTTATGAACCATGTGTGGTCTCATGTCACACACCTCTATCAAAGGCTTTCCAACTCACTTGATGCTGTGTGAACTGTGCACGAATCCAAGTGCTTCCAGATTTATCTGGCACCTTATGTCTCCCTTGTAAAATTACCTTCTTTGTCACCAGAGACCCAGAATCAGCGGTGGCTACTAAATCTCCAGGGCTAGTGGCCCCTCCTTCCTTACTCTCTCTCTATGAATAGGTCAGTATTTACCAGCATTCCCTGACGATCTGTATCCACGTGCGAGCCGAGCAGGACGGATCTTGGGTTACAGCCAGACTATGCTTGTGATTCTATCAGAACACCTGATGGAAACAACTGAAGTTGGGGGCAGATTTATTTGGGTCCTTGATTTCAGAGAGGTCAGTGGAGCAAGTTCATCGTAGTAGCAGAGAGGAAGCCCCTGAATGGCTTCCTCCTTCGTCCCCTCTTATTCTCTCTGGACCCTCATGAGGCCTATGGAATGGTGCCATCCACATTCAGGGTGGGTCTTCCCTCACAGACACACCCAGAGATAGGCCTAATTGATTTCTCTAGATCTGCCACTGGTCTGTGAGCTTGATGACAAGAAAGTCCAGGAGGCCTTCTTCCTCTTGTAGGAAATATTCTACTCTCTTAGTTTCTTTTCTACCACTGTGATAAAATACTCTGTCAAAAGCAACTTAGGGAGGGAAGGATTTGGTGACAGCCCATCACTGTGGGAACATCACAGCCACAGGAGCTTGGGACAGTTGGTCACACTGTATTCACAGCTGAGAATCAGAGAGGAATGAACTCATACATACATACCTACGCTAAGCTCTCCTTCTCCACTTTTGCACAGTTCAGGAGCCCCGGCCAAGGGAATGGTGCTACCCATGGTGGTTTCCCAACCTCAATTGACATAATCAAGATAATCTTACACAAACATGCCCATAGATCAACATGGTTTAGATGACCAGAGATTCTCAACCTTCCTAATGCTGCAACCCTTTAATATAGTTCCTCACATTGTAGTGACCCCCCAAAAAACAGTAAATTATTTCATTGTTACTTCATAACTGCAGTTTTGCTATTGCTATAAATTGTGATGTAAATATTGGATATGTAGGATATCTAGTATGTTGCGAACCACAGGTTGAGAACCACTGGTCTAGACGATCCATTGTTAAAATTCTCTCCCCCAGGTGATTGTGCCACAGTCAAAACAAGCCATCACAGGTAATCGTGGAAATGCCCATCACTTTGCCTTTCTGTCTTGTAGTAGATGGAATTAACTGTCACACAGCATTTCTCCTTAGTTCTTATTGGAGTGCTTTTTTTTTTCCTGTACTAACTACATTTCCCAGACTGCCTTTCAAGCTAAAGATCTGAAATTTGAAAGATAAAAGTCAAAAAGATGTTTCTTCTCTTACCATCTTCCACTTTTTTTATTTTTATAGAGAGAAAGGGGGTATAAGAGATAAGAAGGGCGGGCGGTGGTGGTGCACGCCTTTAATCCCAGCACTTGGGAGGCAGAGCCAGGCTGATCTCTGTGAGTTCGAGGCCAGCCTGGTCTACAGAGTGAGTTCCAGGAAAAAGCACAAAGCTACACAAAGAAACCCTGTCTCGAAAAACCAAAAAAAAAAAAAAGATGTTTCAAGAGATAAGAAGGGTGTAAGCTAGTAAATTTTAGGAGATGATTCAGTGGTTAAGAGCGCTGGCTGCTCTTCCAGAGGAACAGGATATGATTCCCAGTACCCACATGAGACTCACAACCTGCTGTAACTCCAGTTTCAAGGGATCCAGTACCCTTTGCTGACCTGCACAGGCACCAGGCAGGTACATTGTACACAGGCATGCAAGCAGAAGACAGACTAGCCATACATAAAGTAACAATTCAAAATGAGACAGTAATGTCTGAGCTTCCAAAACTCAGAAATGCAGAAGTCAAGTGTTGCCAGCATTAGTATTAACAGTTAATAGAAACAGAATACTATGCCACGTCCTCAAAGCAAAGAGAAGAAAACAGAACAGGAAGTTAATATCACATTAGATTAGCTGTTTTTCTCATTCCTGTGACCAAGTTGCCTAAAGCAACTTAAGGGAAGATACATTTATCGAGACTCAGGATTGTAGGGGTTCTATTCCCAACGTCTCCACAATCTCTCAAAACAGCATCACCAGATGGGCACACGAGGCTTGAGAAAGCCTTCCTGTTCAAACAGTGACACACCACCAGTGCTGTGGGATGTTCTGTATGGCAAATGTGTTGCTCTGATTGGTTAGTAAATAAAACACTGATTGGCCAGTAGTCAGGCAGGAGGAAGTATAGGCAGGACAAGGAGGAGAAGAATTGTGGGAAGTGGAAGGCTGAGTCAGAGAAACAGCCAGCCACCGCCAGGACAAGCAGCATGTGAAAATGCCGGTAAGCCACCAGCCACGTGGCAAGATATAGATTTGTGGAAATGGATTAATTTAAGCTATAAGAACAGTTAGCAAGAAGCCTGCCACGGCCATACAGTTTGTAAGCAATATAAGTCTCTGTGTTTACTTGGTTGGGTCTGAGCGGCTGTGGGACTGGCGGGTGATAAAGATTTGTCCTGACCGTGGGCAAGACAGGAAAATTCTAGCTACACTACCAGAACTGGGTCTTAGGTGTGCTGTGCTGGGTGCATAGCTGGTGTGCTGTGCATTGCTGTAGTACAGTCTTTCACTAGGGCAAAACACTAAAAGCCCAAAGAAACAAGATACTGCAGAAAAAAGGCTCATTGTTTAGAGTCTGTGGATTTACAGGGCAGAGATTTCATTTCTTTTTCATATTCTAGAGCCATGATTATGTAGGGCAGAGGTAAACATTTGATAAGGACAGTGGGAGCCAATAACAGAAGAATAACATATTTTCACTCTCACAAACTCCAAAGTAAAATGGAAGTTTCTTAAGAAATACCCATAATTGAATGTAACAATTTAAAATAAAACCATACCAAAGTGAACTCGGATCAGAAATGTAAAATCAAGTCAATGCATGAGAAATTGTTGAGATATTTAACAACGATAAATGCAAAAGATGGGCACCATAAGGAATGAGCCAGAAAAAGACAAAAGTAATTCCCACAGCACAGAATGAATGGCTACCACATTAGAAATAACAACCCAAAGTTGGTGCGATTCTTGAGAAATAGACAAAAGAATGCTAAACTTTCTAAAACTTGGAAAGCAAAGCTATAAACATATATTCGAAGGAAAATACTTTACGTGCAGTGTTGAATTCTACTTGTATTTCGTTTTTTTTAAGCTGAGGACCAAATCCAGAGCCTTGAGCTTCTCTACCCCTGAGCTAAACCCCCAACACATGTCGAAATTTTAGATGCTAATCATAAAACCCGCTTTTCTGAATAAAACCTAATTGCCTTGTAACTTTTAGCAATCCGAAAGTTAAACAATTCTTAAAATGGAATTCTAAAATAAGACAAAAGAAATCAAATGCAACTTCTGAGACTCCCCAAAAGCTGACCAGGAGTATACCATTTGACCACCTGCCCATCCCGATCTTTACCCCAACTTCCTTGGCTTCCTGTTGGGGGGTCCCAAGATTGTCCCCACCTTCTACAGGGGGGCTTCCTGTCAAGTGTGTCTCTCCTTCTCCTACTCTGCTACCTAGACTCTCCCCGCTCCTCAGAGAAGCATCCTCACTTCTGTGGCCTGATTAGATGGTGATTTCAAAGTAGTTATAAGCTAACCCAGAGTGGCAAGTCATTCTTGTACCCAAGGGCTGAGAAGGATTCCACTGTTGCCCTGTTCTTTCCCACTGTGTCCAGCCATGTTTCAAAAATACAGTGTGACATAATAAAATATTATGAGAAGACATGATCACTTAACATTTATTGCCATATAGGGTGGTAGTTGTTCTGTTTTCATTGTTAGTTACCATTGTTCATCTATTTTTTTTAAATATGTGTATGTGAGTGAGTGGTATAAAGGTGTGTGTGTGTGTGTGTGTGTGTGTGTGTGTGTGTGTGTGTGCAGGCACGCTTGTGTACGCACATGTATGTGCAAAGAGGCTCACCTCACGGGCATGAGCAGAGACCAAAGCCTGACAATCTGGCTGTCTTTCCTTACTCACTTCCCCACCTCATGCACTTGAGACCAGTCTCTTACTGAACCATTCCAGCTAGACTCACTGGCCAGTGAGCCCCTGGGGCCCTCCTGTTCCTGCCTCCAGCACTGGAGTTAAAGACACTTGCCATCATGGCCAGCTTTCCGTGAAATCTGAGATCCTTATCCTGTACAGAAGTGCTCTGGTCACTAAGCCATCTCCCCAGGTCCCTCTGTTTCTCTCGTGCTGTGTCAAGTTGGCAAACGTTGTCATGGGAATGAACAGATGGAAGAAAACAGTGTGTGCAGGGTTCAGAACCACCAGCAGTTGCGCAGACCCACCAGGTCTTAGAACATGTGGGTGGAAGGGAGCGCTCCATGGCTTTCCTGGTAGCCACTCCAGAATATCTGTTAAATGAGGGAGCATATGAATGAACAAGGAAGAAGTTGACTGGAGGAAGGGTACGGACTGTGGGATAAAGCAGAGTTTAGCACAGGACAATGTCTGGTCCCGAGCAATGGGCAATATGGTGGTCCCAGGTGAATCAGAGAAGGCTCTGGAAAGTAGCCCAGAGAGGCACCATGCCAATTTTACAGCTTTGACTGGAGCCCACCCTGGTTGTAACCCTAACCAAAGCTAAAAACTGACTCCAACTCATAAATAAATCTAATTACATCCCCGAAGACAGAGATGTAGAAAGGATCAGAGCAAAATTGTTTGGGTGAGATGTTACAATCCGAGCTCTTTAAATGGCTCTAATCATGGAAATGGCATCAAAACTCAGAATTTGTGCCAAAGATCAAGTCAAGGTAGGGCTGCTGTGGGGGGCTATCATACTTTCTGGGCAAGTCACTATAATAACTGACAGACCTGTGAGCTAATACAAAAACGATTCCTTACCCCTCACTGCCCTCTCAATGGAATGTGGATGGTTTTAATAGTCCTTTTGAAATGATTTCATATTTTAGGTAAAAGACGCACATTCCTTCATCTGGTGCTCCACTGTACAATTTAAAAAAAAAAAAGACCCAATTCTCTCATTCAAACAATGAAAATATGAATGCTCATATGACCATCAGCCCAGAAGGACTGCCCCACAGGGATTAACTTCGGGAGAATTTAGAACATGAGCATGTGGTAGCCTCTAAAGACAAAGCCCTACAGACACACAAAAGGAAGGCCAAGCCGGAAGAAAGACTTGAGTGTTTAAAGAGCTACATGGAGGCTTAGGCAGAGTCCCAGAACAGAGCAAGCCCTTAGGATTATGAAATTATTTCTGGCATGGCCCTTTCAAGATAGTAAATGAACCCGTGCCACTTTCACCATTTTAAAAATAAAATGGCAAGATCAAGCAGAGAGTATTTCATTTGGAACGGGTTGTCCAAGGCTGTGCCCATCATTCATTTATTTTTCTCTAAAGTGCTCCCTTCTAAAACAACCAACCCAAAGGCCTTTGGATCAAGATGTGTCAAGATTCCATAAATAAAAAAGCCATCAAAATAGCCGTGAAGGGATATTGAGACATGTCAAAATGCTTCTCTCCTCACACACGCAAGTTATTTTAACAGAACTGGGTGCTGGCTGTTGCTGTTTGCCCAAACAACACAAGCAAGCCTCTACAAAACAGACCCAAGCATTCAGCAGATGCTCTTATGCTGTTTGGTGACTACCTAGTGTAGCTTCCTATAAGGCATCAGGTGGCAGTACATACTCAAACACTCAAGAGCAGAGCTAAACATTTGTGTTTTTCTGACCCCGCAAGGGTGCATATCCTTGCATACACTCTTCTGGTCATAATCAACCAACCGCACTGAACATCAAGATGCACAGCCTAGAGAAATCCCAGGCTTGAAAGACTAGCAAGCTAGCCTCCTAGACAAGTTTGTGGGTTCTTACATTGGGGTACAGTAACACAATACAAAAAAACAAAAAAAGAAATCTTGAGATTTTTCCATCAAATGCCAGACTAAGGATGTTTGTAGGTCTGGTAGGTGGCATGGGCAGGTTCTTCCATTCGCATGTGACAAGGAAGTGTGTAGATGACCTTTTATGCTGGCCACACATCTGAAAATACCTTCCATTTAAGGCCGTGCAATTTTCTCTCCCTCTGCAGTTGTCTAACTGGGACAGACATCCAAATGCTGTTACTTTTTATCTGGAGTCCATTTTCATAAAACCCAAGGCTTCCTTTCTGGATTCAACACTTATTTTAATAGTTTGTCCCTCGTCTTTCTCCCTCTTCAGTCCCCTAATCCATATGGTTCAGCTGTGATCAATGCCATCACCTTGTCCAGCTCTGCTTGTGTTCCCCTCACACCCCCGGACTTGCATCTAAAAGTGCTACCTCACCGTCTTTCTCTCAGACCAAGAATGGCAACACCACATCCCACCCTCTTTTTCTGCAGCTCAGACTCTCAAGCTGGCTTGGCCTCTGCTCCTGCCAGGGGTTTGTTAAGACTAGTTCTGTTCAGTATTGGAATTGAAAGATGTGTGTCTACTTAGGAAAGTTTGAAGTCATTATAGCTATGTATAAAGCCAGACACTTAGCAATGAAAGAATGAACCCAGCAAAGTGACCCTAGCAAAGCGGTGCTCCGTCTTCAGGTTCCCACTGTGACTCTATTCAGAAATACCCATCTCTGCCTCACAGGTAATTCCTGCCCTCAGAAAAATTTACCAGGATCTTTTGGGATTTTCTTGTCTTTAAAAAACTTTTAATTCATTAATATACCTTAGACCTAAGTTGAGGAAATGATTGACAGCTGTAATTGTCGTTAGGCCATCAAAGAAAGCAGTATTAGGCATTTGCTATTCCCAGTCAGGAGCCACAGTTCAAGCGGGAGATCAGGTGCCATAGATAGGGTTTGTATTCCTGTGATAAAACACCAAGACCTAAGGCAACGTGGAGAGGAAAGGATTGCTTTTTGCTTACACTTGCAGGTAACAGTCTGTCACCGAGGGAAGTCAGGGCAGGAATTCAAGCTGGGCAGGAACCTGGAGGCAGGAGCTGATGCAGAGGCCATGGAGGGGTGCTGCTTACTGGCTTCCTCATCATGGCTTGCTCAGCTTGCTTTCTTTAGAACCCAGGACCACCAACCCAGGGATGGCACCACCCACAATGGGTTGGGCCCTGTCCCACCAATCGCTAATTAAGAAAATTCTGTACAGGCTTGCTTACTGCCAGGTCTTCTGGGGGCATTTTCTCAACTGAGGTTCCCTCCTCTCGGGTGACTCTAGCTTGTGTCAAGTTGATGTAAACTAGTCAGCACACCTGGCTGGGTGCATATGTGGAGGAGGGGATGAAGGAAGTCCGACGCTGCTACTGGTATCTTGTACAACACTAATGTACTGAGTGCTGTTTCGTGAGTGGGTTGTGTAGACTCTTGAGGAACTGTTTCTGAAGTGCTCCGTTCACAAGCCGATATAGGCATGGTCTTCCAGGGATGCCTGCCATGGGGCCCTGGAGCCTCTGGGAAGGATAGCTCATCTCAACCTTTGCTTAACACCCTTGTCATGGAGTTTGGGAGCCTGATTTTGTTTCTCTCAGAGTGGTAAACTAGCAAATGTTAAACAGCTGTTAAACACTAAAAAACACTAAGCTCCAACTGCCTCTTTCAGCCCAGGCTACAGATTGTATTCAGAGCAATCCCCTAAATGTGTCCATGATCCAAATTGACACTGTCCCCAAATCATTGTGGACCCCTTCTTCTATGTGTTCCTAAGTTTGCTTTGAGAGAAAGAACACAAATGTATAAATTCAAAATTAAGTGTAAGACCTTCAACAGGCCTGGGCAATCAATATCCCTAAAGTTGAAGTGGCTTTTGTCCGACAGCATATCCAGCTGCAGACTTGATTTTTTTTTCCAATAGATAGAAAGTTCCCTGGGCATAGTATCTCCTATTTCAAACTTTCCATAAGCTTGAAGGTGGCTCTGTGGCCGACGGACAGCCTAGTGAGAGCTTCTTACCATCAGGCTCCATGAATTCTCTTCCTGCTGCCCCACCTCACTCACGATGCAAGCCCAATTGGCCACGCCCTCCAGCAAACATTCTGAAGTATGTCCGTTTGGAGCATTCACTGTACCAGGGGTGGGGCCTATGTAAAAGCACAGCAGACAGGGTCCTGTCTCTCAAGAAGCATCCTTAGCAAGTAGAGATAAGATATGCCAAGGATTGATTGGCAGCAGTGTGGGAAGGCACATGGTAAGCTCACAAGGTTGCTGTCCATCGTGGATGCTGCTTTGCCTACAGAGGGTGGCATCAAGATACACAGAGGTGCGGAGAGTATTCTGAAACATACGCTACAAGGGGTGTGTGCATATGCCAGCCTGGCATACTGCCCCTGGTGGACAGGACCCGAAGCATTTGACTATGGGAAGGGACAGGGACTTAGTGTAGCCAGAATAACCCCGAAGTGGCCTGTAAAGGACCTTTCAAGGTTCATGGGAAGATTAGGCTGTCAACAAGCCGAACAAACAAACAAAAATTCTACACACAGAGAGACCCACTAGCCAAAATGCACACATTAACTCATCAACGAATAAACTAACCAGTGTTTGCTGTGTGTGCAAGTTAATGTTGTATTAGACTGTTTTACAGCATTGCGACAAAATACAAGAGAAAAATCATCTATAAGGGGGAATTGTCTAGGGTTTCATATTCCACTAAATGGCCTACCTCTTCCAACTAGGTCTTACGTGGTAAAGACTCCGCCTCCTCTCAGTAGCTACGTTGAGTAAAAAGCCTTAACACATGAGCTTGGGGGACATGTAAAATCCAACCTGTTAGCAGTGGTGGCGCACACCTTTAAAAATCCCAGCATGGGGAGGCAGAGGCAGGTGGATCTCTGAGTTCAAGGCCAGCCTGGTCTATAGAGTGAGTTTCAGGACAGCCAGCACTATACAGAGAAACCCTGTCTTAAAAGAATAATACAAAAAGAACTTGAGTTTGACCTTGATTGAAAGCATGCCAGTCTGAGTCAGGATCCCCAGAATACACATGAAAAGCCAGGCCCGAAGGCATGCACTGTAATCTCATGGATGGCAAGGACCAGAAGTGAAGACAGGCACACTCCTGGAAGCTGCCTGGCTAGCGGGACTGCTGTACTTAATGAAGTTCCTAGCCAACAAGAGACCTTGTCTCAAACAAAAGATGGAAGATACATCTGAAGAAGGACAACTGGGATTGTTCTCTGACCTCCATACACACATACACATACACATGCATAACATAAACATGTGCATGTACACATGGTGTATCATGTACATACACCCACATACATATAGTCATGCACACATATATACCAAGGAAAATTCTTGAAATTTAATGTCTATATAGCAAAAGCATATAAATGATGTCCTATGTAACATATGGAAAGGACCTGAGGAGGGACTGGGACAAAAATCTATAAAATATGTGTAGAGGTGGGACAGGGATCTATTGAGATTATATTTGATTTGTTGATACCCAAGCAGCCACAGGAGAAGAAGCCTCTGCCCAGTCTGTGCAGACCAAAAGCTGAATTAGCAAAGAGGTGCTCTGCTCAGCTGGGCTGACTCAGAAGCGAACAGCCCACAGACTGTCACTGAATAACTCCATGGTGGGCCAGGGCTCCAGAGCACTCCAGAGGGTTCCTCAAGGAAGGCAGAGTAAGACATTTCACTTGCAGGCACCTAAATTCTCCAGGGCAGCCAGCCTCAAGCCATCTGGGTTTCACTGAGCACCTGAAATTGGACCTTAATGGAATAAACCATGCCACATAAACAAACCAGAGGAGAAGCCTTGGGCCTGTGAGAGAGCCTTGAATTTTCAGAAGTGATCAAGGGGCTGGTACTGGGTGTGTTCTGGTCTGGACTGAATTTTCTTTTAAAGACTTCGATTTGCTTTTTCCGGAGCAGGTGAGGAGGAGGAACGTGATGTAGGAAGATCAAATTTCATCCCAAACATCCACCAGCAATGGAATCTGCCATCCCATTAATCCTCATCATCAGACGAATTTTTCTTAAAGTCAGCAGGTGGCAAAAGAGTGGGCCAAAGGTGACAACTGATGAAATCTGCTCTTATTCTCCAGAGCCTGTTGCAAAATCCACTGTCCTTGTAGGAGCTATATGAGGAAAATGCCTTTGTTGCATCAATAGTAGATTCCAGGATTTGGATGTTTTATATTTTTAATCTTCCACCCTGTTGCCTTGGATTGGCATGGAAAAGCTTTCAGCTGTCCTCAGGCTGGGCAGGAGACTTCTAATGTATCTGATCAGGGAGGTGGCTTTATCACCTACCTCATAGCTTCAGAGCTCTGGCTCCCTGCTTAGAATTGAAGTCCTGATTTATCTGAAAGACGGGCTCTGTCTACCTTTGTGAGTTGCTGGAAAGGACAAGATGGAGGCAAGAAGGATGCTTGAGACCCCGAACATCCTTCTTCTTTGTGGATTCTTGCTTAGGATCCCGCATGGTCTCAGCTTCTGATTCTGATTTATACTAAACCACTGCTGTGTCGATGGACACAAAGTGTTCTGATTCACACTGTTCCACAACCCAAGGGCCTGAGTCAGGTACCCTGGACTGGAGCCAGGTGCCACCATTTACTCACTCCAATATCCCAATCCCTGAGAGACTTGGAGCCCTGCCACCACACACACACACACACACACACACACACACACACACACACACACACACATACACCAAGGAAGGCTGGAATTGGTTAGCACAAAACACACATCTTCAATAAAAAGCCGTCTTCCTAGGGATGAATTAAAAAAGCCCTCCTGAAGACTGAGCTCGGCTTCGGCCCAGGCTTCCAGCCCTGTCCCTGTCACTCCAGACCACTAATGGAACTTGGCTTGGAAAATAGGCTCCACAGGTTTAAGTCTGCCTGTGACACCCAGAGTCTTCATTTGGAAGAAACTGACCTTTCTCTCTGACCTTGTAACACATTTGACCAATGACAGTGATCATTTGGGAACATCTGTGACAAATACCATTTATTTTTAAACATTCCATGGGTATTTGAAGAGCTTTTAACAGGGACCCAGAGAATTTTTGCCGTATCAAATTTCTCTTCTTAAAGTTCTGTACTGTACAGAGACAAATATGGGCTCTGATAAGATCTGGGCAGGAACATCTGAGACCCTTTAATGTTAAGTCAGTTCTCAAACCCTCTCAGTGAAGTGACCCACACCAAGCAGTGCACAGTGACAGCCCCAGAACCCTGTGGAAGACGTCAG
This sequence comes from Peromyscus leucopus, assembly GCF_004664715.2. Lineage (NCBI taxonomy): Eukaryota > Metazoa > Chordata > Mammalia > Rodentia > Cricetidae > Peromyscus > Peromyscus leucopus. The sequence continues at coordinate 65,049,911 of NC_051070.1, forward strand.
CAACGTGGGTAGGCGGTCACAAATGAGGTCACCGGAGTCAGACTTTTAGTTTTAAAATTCATGCAATAGAGCTGTTTTCAATTCATAATATCTTTTTATTTTGATATATGATGCAACTGTTTTAAATTATCCACCTGGGAGCTTCCTGTATGTTCCCACATTGTGGCCAACAGAAGAGATACCAGGAAACATGCTTTATGTAGCTGGTGACCGTGTGTATTTTACGTCATGCCATACTGAAAAGTCCAGCTGGGTGGCATCAGGAGCAAGCTGCCAGAAGATTAGGGCTCAAGCCCCTGATTCCCTGATTCCCACTGCCATGGCAGAACCATTCTGAGGGCTTCAGGAGAAACGGTTTGTCCAGCCATGTGGGAACAGACAATGAATGAAGGAAGGGTACAACTGTAATATTTAGTTACCTGGTGCCTTAATGTCTCTCTCTTGACCCTCAATTTAAAACTGGAACCTTCAAGACTGGGGCAATAGATCAGTCGGTAAAATGCTCACCCTGCAAGGATGAGTATCTAAGTTCAAGACCACAAAATCCACATAAACAAGCCAGGCATGGTGTTGTGGGTTTGCAGCCCCAGTGGTGGAGAGATGATGATGGGCAGATCCCCGGGGCTCACTGACTAGCCAGCCTGGTCTACTTAGCAAGTTCCAGGCCAGTGAGAGACTCTGCTTAAAAAAAAATAAAAAGGACAAGGTGGTCAGTACCTCCTGAGATTGACTGAGGTTGTCTTCTGGCCTGTACAAGCCCATGCACATATGTGTACATGCGAACATGCCAGCTGAGGCAGATCCACAAGTGTGGGCAACAATGAAGTTAGAACATACATCGTTTTTATGTATCTGGGAACAGTGTGTGAGTGACGAGGTGACTTCCACACTGTACTCAGAGGGACTGCTGACAGCCATTTGAACTCACTCCACTTTCACATGCTTTTTGCCTTTGCATCAGATTTGCATTTTATAAATACATTCTTTTGCACATGACTGATTTCTCCAATCTGACCCTCACCAAAAAAAAAAAAAAAAAAGGAAATTGGGAAGGGCAGACTAACTAGTCCCTCCTCCTTGCAGCCCTTTCCCTCCCTCTGTCCATCCTTTCTTCTTTTCCCTCCCATCTCCTCCTTTCCTTTTCTTCCGACCTTTCTTCCTCTCCTTCCTTTTCTTTCTTCCTCTTCATACGCCCCTTCCTCCCATCCATTACTCCCGCAGACATTCACCAGGAATGCACTGAGCAAAGACCCTCAGTACTCCCTGTGGATAACATCTGAGAGACAAGATGGCCATCCTGGCCGGGTACAGAGCCAAGGATGGGGACAGACATTCATGCTGGCAGCCTGGTATGAGGACTTCAAGAACAACCATCTGAGAGGGACTCTGATCCAGATAGTGACAATTGGATCAGGTTTCCTGAGCAAATACACCGACCGACCTTTAGCTCTAGAAGGAGTCAATCTACCCTTGCATCCTGCAGACTGAATAGGTCCTGCGAATAGAGCCAGACCTCATCTGATTGAGTTCTCTTATAAACATATCCACCACTCCACCTTGTCCCCACAGCCAGCTAGGCCTCCCTCGCAGGACAAACTGTCTGAAATCCAACAGCCTTGCCTCTCACTCTGCCTTTCTGCACTTCTTGTGACAATCCTTCCTTGGAATACTGCCCTGGCATATCTCTGCCTTCACCTCCCTGAGATGGAAGTGGTGATATTTAATCTTGGTAAAGACCTGGGTTCCTCAAGAACAAAGACTATTTTTAACCAATTCTCTTCTGTTATAGAACACAAACAACCATATTCACACAGTGGATTAAGGAGTTTCTTGCCAGAGCAAGGGGCAAGTGGAGATGTTCCTCTGTGGTGAGACTTCCTGGGGAGACATAGAAAAAGAGATACTGTGCGGCCACCAAGGTCAGTCTCTATCAAGAGCCCCGGTGCTTGCCATGGTCAGGATGGAACGGAGCCTCAGGAGGCACACCTGCCCTTAATAAGGCAATCGGTGGTGGACGATGGAGCACTGCGTGGCCACGTAGCAGCCCTTAATGGGGTCCAGCTGTTGGAGACGCTGAGGCCTACAGAGGAAGGAGTCAGCAGTGGGCATCCCCGTGCGGCACACCACAGTGGGGGCTGGGATTAACATGTAGTCACATTTAGAAAGCCATGCGTGAGGTCAAGCCCTGTCCTTTAGAGGGATCAGTCAGCTGCCGGAGTTGTAGGGAGCTGCCACAAGGAAATTTTTAAATAGGCTGGAATTTATATTCGTATGACACAACCCTCTCCCAATGTGTTTGTTCTCTTACCCCTAGAGCCCTGCAAGCCCTCCTCTTCCCCTGTAAGTGTGCAGATCTACTGTAGGGATGAAGGAACAGCCATCCCCGGGACCCTGCCAGGAATCGCATCACTTCGGATCTCAGCACTAAGCTGTAATTGTTCTTCTTTTGTTCCTATCGATGTGTGGCCCTCAAGCTCAAAAATGTAGCTGAAACCGCATCCAATAGACTTGAACCCCGAGCCTGCTGCCTTCCCCTTCAAAAGCTGTGACTGAGTCAACATTGTTGTAAAGGGTAAGGGCAGGAGTGAGAAATCTTCAAACCAGAGTGAGTCCCCCAGACCACAGAAGAACGTCGTCTGCGGCGCTGTTAAGAAGGTCGTGGGATGCAAGATCAGAATTGCAAGGCGCGTGAAGATCTGCACACTGGTCCCCCAGGGGAGCGGCTGGCTATTCTTAGCCCCTCTGTGAGAAGGTGCCACTGCAGTCACCAAACACTTGGGAAGACAGTTATAGATCTGTAAATAATTAACGCTGGTTTTACAAGCGTTACCTGGAAGGCGGCAATGGAGAACGTAAATCAGAAGACAAAGGTGGAGATGGCTGTATTTTTGTTTGTGTTTTTTGCAATGATAACAATAACTACTAATACTCACTAAATACCAGGGTACATGCCAAGCATTTTATGACTGTCTCCTCTCATTTCTAGAAATAATGGGCATCGCAGGGAACTCCTTTGGTGACTGTGATTCAGACTGAATGCCTGTGAGGGCTGAAGTCATACTTCATTCCTCCGAGCCAGGGATAGGTGCAGAGTAGGCTCACAAGAAATGTTTGTTCAACTGTTTTCCTGAAACCTGACCTTGGGTTTGGTAGAGCTGGTTCAGAATATTAAACTATTTGCCTTTAGGTGATGTTGAACTTGCTTAATGCATTTTTCATAAAGTGCACAGTTGTCCCTCACCTAGGACTACATGAGTTACCACTACAGTTTGAATCAGCTTGCTTCCACGGTGGCGCCATTGGGGGTGACACGGCCTTAAGTCTCATGGGAGATTTCAGGTCACTGAAGGCATGACCTTTCAGGGGATTATGAGCCACAGGCCCCTTCCTCTCCCTTCTTTTTAGTCCCCAGAAGAGCGAAACAGTTTTCCCAGCCATACACTCACACCTTGATGCGCTGCTCAGCAGAGGCTCCAAGAGACAGGTTAACGTCACAGCTGAAAACTCCAACACCATGCAATCAGTGACCCTTCCCTCTCAGGAATGGATGGCCTCAGATATTTGTTATGCCGATGGGAAGCTGATGGTTTTAATTTAACTTCTATTGCTATGTTACAATACCCTGACAAAAGGCAATTTAGAGGAGAAGGGCTTTATTCCATCTTACAATTCCAGATTACAGTCCATTGCTGTGGAGAAGTCAAGGCTGGAGCTTCACACGGTGCCATGTCCTTGTACCCCAGGGACTTTTTCCTGACTGGGGGCAATGAGGAGATGAAGAGTGACAGACACACAGAAGAGCTGGGCTCAGGTGACTTGAGTCTCTGATGGAGAAACCACAGCCACCCAAAAACTTAGTGTGTTTATTATATAGAGTCGAACATGAAGGTGGGGTTATTGCGTACAACTAAATAAGGAGACGTGGTTATTACACAGAGATAAACAAGGAGGCAGGGTTTATGGTGTACAGCTGGAGCTAGGAAACAGGTTTAGCTGATCTCAGTGGGGGCTGACTCTGTAAGAGCACAGGCTCAGGCCATAAATATCCATGAGAAGAAAGCTATAGTAGATGTTTTCTTCATGTACCATCAACATTTGCATGCAGATCATCAGGGAAGGCTTTCCCACTTTCCCTTGGATCTGAGGCTTTGGAGTCCTCGACCCAGGCATGCCCATCTCAAGAGTTCACATTCACTCAGGACTTCACTTACTCGGGGCTTCCTCCACTCCCCACAAAACAGCTAGTCATTCACAGTCAAGAGCAGAGAAAAATTAATGCATACATGTTCACTTGATTCCTTGCTTGTATTCAGCTTGATTTCTCTATGCTTACACAACAGTTCAGGAAACCCCAACCTACCCCACCCCCACACCTAGGGTGTGGTGTCAACCACAGTGGGCTGTGTCTTCCCGTATCAATTAATTTCAGTAAGACAATCCCCCACAGACATGCCCACAGGCCAACCCATTGTATACGTTCTTTCATTGAAACTCTCTTCCCAGAAGACTCTAGGTTAATAATCAAGTTGACGGCCAGAACTAACCGTCTTACTAACTGATGCATTCACACACACACACACACACACACACACACACACACACACACACACACACAAATGAGCAAGAGAATGCAATGTTTCACAGCAAATCCTGAGGACAACATGATTCTCTCTCACCATTATTTACATGTTTCAGAGTGTTTTCACATCAATAGGAGACAGCATCTCAAACACTAAATAGTACAACTTTCCATCCATTCTGTTTAATAGAGATTTACAATGTCATAAAAAGAATTTCCCAAGCCTATTATTTATATATTCAAAGTCCTCTAAAATAATGTACTCAATCTGACAATTAAGTACAGCAATTACAATGAATTATGGAAAGACTGGTCTAAATTAGGGAAAAGGTTGAACTACATAGTGTGTCCGTAAAAAGTATATACAATTTGAGTGTTGATGAGAAATCTACAAATATTGGCTGCCCTCAATTTAAACAAGCTGCAGTCCAAAACTGCATCTGTAAATTGTTGCTGGGAATTTAGAACATATTTTCCCACAAACGTAAAGTTATAAGTCATGGTTAGCGTTGGTCGTGTGACAAGTTCAAAAAGGTATGTGGCTAAAATCTCGGTCCTTAATTGGTGGCTTCCCAGATGGGCCAAGGCTCTCCCTGTTTGGGATAGAAGGTGGGGAGGGCAGATGTGTTCTGTTTATGTTTGCAGCTGAGGCCTTAGGCCTGTTGGTTTAGAATGAGGAGGTGTGGCCAGGAGGGCCTCAGCTAATGAAGCCTATCCACTCCTGTCCCTGTCTCAGCAGTATGCTACTTCCAGTCATGGGTAGGCTACTGTTCAAATCATCTCCTTTTTTGTCATGACAACATATCACAGACCAAATGTAGCAGCAGACATCCATTATCTCAGTTCTCGACCCTGGAAGCGCAAGATCAGGGTGTTGCTAGGCAGTTGAGTATTGTTCTTTCTCATCTGAGTCCACGTCTTCAAATCACTACAGATGCCCTGTTCCTAGGATCCAGAAATTTAAACGCAGTGTCCTTTAATGGAAGGATTTTCTGTGAAACCTGAAAGAAATAACTCTCAAGCATTCCCAAATCTGTTTGAATTAGCACCTTGGTTCCTGTGTTGATTCTCTACCTGCTCCCACTCTGTCTCCTCCTCTCTACAGTGTCTTGTGTTGGAACTACAAGCCTTCAGATGGCCACCTCCTTCGGAGGTCCCACCGTCCACTAATTGGGTCCTCAGATACAATCTCCTTCTGTACCCATCACTCCCTTCTGTACCCATCACTGCCTTCTGTACCCATCACTGCCTTCTATACCCATCACTGCCTTCTGTACCTGTCTGCATCCAACTTCCAGTGATTAGAAGGATACCTGCCATTTGGGATCAAAATTACCTAAGAAACCACATTTAACCTTCATTCAATTTTTAAAGGCCATGTCACCAATAAGGTCACATTCTGAGGTACTGAGGGTTAGGAATTGAACACCAAGGGTTAGGAAATTTTGGTAGAGGGATGGAGTCAGTGATCACAATTCAAACCTTAGCAAAGCTCATTTCTCTTTTGTTTTAGTTTTTTTTATTTTATTTTACATGTATGGATGTTTTGCCTGCATGTATATCTGTGCAACATGTGTTTGCCTGGTGCCTGTGGAGGTCAGAAGAGGGCATTGGACTCCTTGTATCAAATGATTGTGTGCCATCATGTGTGCTGGGAACCAAATCCAGGTCCTCTGTATAACTGCTCTTATCGGCTGAACCATCTCTCCAGACCCAAGCTCATTCCTCTTTGCAACAATGGATGAAAAGGAAGGAAACATCATAGTTCTTAAAACTGAGAGAGAAACCAAACAGTGCTGTTCAAATCTAGGACTTCTCAGAGCAAGGAGGGTGTTCCCCTACTGGCAGTCGGCCCTGGCTGCCCACTCATTCCAACTGTACCAAGGGAAACACATCCACAAAGCCCTAAAAACCAAAAAAAAAAAAAAAAAAAAAAAAAACACACACACACACACACAAACCCTGCTGCTACCCCAACCCTCACACAAAGGGGTGTCAGTGAGCCACAGTGACCATCTGAAGGCTTGTATCCCAACACAGGACACTGTAGAGAGGAGGAGACAGAGTGGGAGCAGGTAGAGAATCAACACAGGAACCAAGGTGCTAATTCAAACAGATTTGGGAATGCTTGAGAGTTATTTCTTTCAGGTTTCACAGAAAATCCTTCCATTAAAGGACACTTCGTTTAAATTTCTGGATCCTAGGAACAGGGCATCTGTAGTGATTTGAAGATGTGGACTCAGATGAGAAAGCACAGTATTCAACCACAAAACACTCACCTTTGTGATTTTGTTGCAAAAAACCCTACATCACACACACACACACACACACACACACACACACACACACACACACACACACACACACACACACACACACACGCCTGTAGGTCTACCAAGCAGTGAGTTAGGTAGTTCCTACAGTGTGAACCCCAAACAGTCATGATGCTGTGGAACAATCCTTTCCTACACTATGAATATGTATTATTCTCATTTGCTAAAAAAAAGCTGATAAGCTGATAGCTGGGCAGGAAAAGATTGAGTGTGAGAGCCAGACTAGGAGAATTCTGGAAAGAGGAAGGGTGGAGTCAGAAAGTTGACAGCAAACACAGAGAAGCAAGATGAGAATGCCATACGGAGAAAAGGTATCAAGCCACGTGGCTAAACATAGTAAGAATTATGGGTTAATTTAAGTGTAAGAGTTAGCTAGTAACAAGCCTGAGCTATCAGCCTATCACTTATAATTAATATAAGCCTCTATGCAGTAATTTGGGAAGTGGCTGCCGGGTGTTTGAGAAGAGGTGGTCAGGACAAAAAACATCTGCCTATACCCTCTTTGAGGAAGGCTTTTAGTTTCTACATGTTGGAAAGAATACTCCATAAATGTGCCTTGCACACCCCAAAGGAAGGGAGTGTGCTCAGCTAGGGACTACAGCAATGCAGATACTCAATGTAAGAGTTAATCTTCTAGCTGGGGACTAATTCTGTGTGTAAAATGCTTGCCTTGTAAGCCTAAGGGCCCAAGTTTGATCCCCAAACCCACATTTAAAAAAAAAAAAAGAGGAGAGCCAGGCATGGTGGAACATGTTGGTAACCCCAGCACTGGGGAGGCAGAGCCAAGCAGATCCCTAGGACTTGCTGAACAGCCAACCTAACCTACCAGGCAAATTCCAGGTCAGTAAGAGACTCAGGTTGGATAAAACAGTAGACAGGGCTGAAAAGAACATTTAAGCTTGTTCTATAATCCCCATATGCACATTTGCACCCACATATACATAAACACACACACACACACACACACACACACACACACACACACAATTAGCACCTTTGACTACAACCCAAGCACCAATCAGACTGACCTTCACCATTACCTTGCCAGATGAGGAGCTGAACACAGAATGAGTAAATATTGCTCAGAGGGCATTGTCATGAGTTGAACCCAGGTCACCTAGTCCCACTTCTCACCCCCACTCCACTGTGTGATCTAGGTCTCCTCTAGTCTCTGATCCTTTGCAAGCCACGTGCCACTGGGACACACTACAGGTTCCACGTGGCACCCATGTGCAGCTAGAATCAGGCATCATCTTTCAGGAATGTGGACTGGGAGCTTTGCAGAGATGATCTGGACCAGTTCCCTCTACACTGATGCTTCAATGATGCTCACAGCTAAACCACCTCTTCAGGCAGCTCCACTCCCACCCGTCTGGAGCACAGCAATGCTTTCCCCCATTCCTTCCCAAGAATGAGAGATGTTTCCATGAAACTCAAGTTTTCTCTACCTGTTATTCTCCTTTCTTCTCCTGAGACCACTTTTACTCATAAATGCTGACCCAAAGGGCTTTCTGGGGGCTTCATGATTCGGACCCGGGACTCAGCACAGGTGTCAAGGGCACCCAAAGTTATATGTCCTCCATGTGCCTCTCAGAGCTCCAGCCTCAGGTATCTCTTCTCTCCTCTCTCTCTTCTCCTCTTCCCCTCCCTTCTTCCTTCTCTACTTCTTCCTTCCTGACTCCTTCCTTCCTTCTTCCCTTCTTTCATGTCCTTTTCCTCTCTTCCTTGTCTCTCTTCCCTCTCTTCTCTCCTCTTTCTCTTGCTCCTTCCATCTTTTCTCCTTTTCTCTCTTCCCCATCTGTCCATCCTGTGTTTCTTCCTTCGCCCTCCTCACTCCTCTACACAGCAGCCACTGAACACCACCTCACAGCACTCGGTGCACGAAAGCCATGCTATGCCCTACACAGCAGTCACTGCTTCCTTTTGCCAACTTTGGCTTGTTTGTTCACCCCCGAAGATTATTTTTTTTAATTTTTATTGATTCTAGGTGGATTTTATTTACATCCTGCATCCCAATCCCGTGCATCTCCCTGTCTCTTTATATCCATCCTCTGCCTTTCCAACCTTCCCCGCAAAATAAAATAAAAGAAGAAATTTTAAAAGAAAAATTCAAAAACAAAAATAAACAAACAAAAAATCTCAGTATAGAAGCTATAGTGTGTCCCAGTGGGTACACAGTATACCCTTTAGTCCAAACATCTTTATCTGTGTTCATGGCAAAGAGTCATTGGTCTGGCTCAGGGCCTCAGGCTTCTGCTACATCATCAATACTGGGCCCTCACTGGGACTCCTCTGGGATACCCTATTATTGCCTTGCATCATGGAGATGCTGTAGCTTTGGATCTTCAGGTCTAGCTCCTTCACCCACTCCAGTAGTCCCTCGATGAGGTGGGTGCTGGGGTGGACCTGGGTGGTAGCTGGGTTTGTAGCTCTCCAGCTTTCCCTCATCATCACCACCCGGGCCAGCTCTCCATCATTGCCCTGGCTAGCCCACCCCCAGTACAGCCTGCAACAAGGAGCAGGGTCACTTCTCCTGCTCTCATGCCCTTGGGCCCAGCTCACCCACACTCACACCTCCAGAGCCACGTCCACTGTGAGGTGCAGGGCCCACTCTCCAAGTGATGCAGTTGGTGAGGGCGAGAGCCAGCTCTCTCTCTCTCCTGCCCCCAAGGCCAGCTCTCTAGCCTGCCACAAATGTCAAGGGACAGTGGCCGGGGTGGCATCTTTTCTTCGCCCATGCTATCAGATGGCATATGAGAGTACCCCTGAAGATTCTTGTGCCCCCAGTCTCTACTCTTGCTCTTTCAACTTGTTCCAAACCTCACCCTCCAGGAAAGCCCAAACTCACATCTCTAGCATAGGGAATAGATACAGTTTCAGTACAAATGCCCCAGCTGACTTCACCATGACGCCCTCCAATCTTCTCTTCACACATTAAGATCACGTGGGGTCTGGTTTGCCTCAGAGAGTTCACTAGTGTCTGGGTCCATCTGTCACCCACCTCCAGCTCAATCCAGAGCCTCTGCCATACGTGGAATGATAAACACTGGTCTACACTGCAGTATCAACGATATCACTCACGGCGGTGCAGAATGAAATGCAGATCGGAGCTGCAGGGTAACTGTCCAGCCAAGTCTGTGCCTTTCTAGAAGAGGCAGGAATCATCAGGAGGAAGGTGGGAGCAGCCACAGCCTGGAGACTGGTTCCACACGCTGGAAGAACAATTCCCTCCTCCACACTATTTCCAATTGCCCAAGGCCAGTTAGGGAGGAAAATAGCTGAGACTGTGCCTCTGTCTGCCAAAGGCAAGATGGCAAGTCCAAAACCAGGGCCAGCATTTTATCTTGAAAAAAAAAAAAAGAAGAAGAAGAAGAAAACCAAAGTTTTCAAAAAGAAAAAAAAAACCAGCAAGGCTCTTGAAGATGGCAAAAATGCTGTGTTGGCGTCTAAGAGGGTTGCACTCCACAACAGAAGAAACTTTAGACATCCTCTACCTCCCCTCTCAAATCTTAAAACATGCCTGCTGCCAATGATAGCACGGTGGCACTTGAGGCAAAAGGAGGAAGAGGTGACCCGAATGAACAAAGCAGAGCCCAAAGAGGCCAGCGTTGAAAGGATTCGGTAGCCATAGTTAGGAACTAGACCAGAAGGACCAGAGCCTTGTGAGAGCACTTGCTAAAAGACGTGGAAAGCAGTAAGTGCTTTGGACCCAGGTAAAAGGCCTATCTCTTCCGAGCAAGCAGGGGAAGGAGCTTCCTGCTGAAACCATGTAGGACTGCACCCTGACAGTTCTGTGACATGCAGTTTGAGCATCCCAAACTCCAACAACTGAAATCCAGAACTTTTAGAACACTAACACAGTTCCACAGAGAAAATTTCCACACCGTCAAAATTAGTTCCATGCACAAAAATCATTAAAATTAGTGTTTAAAAATCACCTTTGGGCCTGGGTAAAATGAATATGAAGCACGAACGGATTTTGTCAACAAGACTTGGGATCTGTGTCAACACATCTCATAGTTATATGTGAAGCCAAAGAAAGACATAAATCTGAAAGGCTTCTGATGCCAAGCATTCTGGGTAGCTTTGGGGTTGTGACGAAGAGCGGAGCCCCTTAAAACTTCAGCCTTCTCGGCTGTGAAGTGGGGTCCCCCTCCTGTTGTCAAGACCAGTGGGAGCACCAGAGGACAGACTCTTGACTCGGTGCTGTGTCAACACCCGGCGCTGGTACTGCAAGCTCTCTGCCAGTCATTCTTTCAAATGCTTTTCCACGGTGTCATGTGAGGAAACAATGTTGAAGCCACCACTGGGCTCTCAGAGACAGCAGTCCAGAGCCCAAACGTCATTAACCAGCTGAAGGAACCCTGGAAATTGTCATCTCTGTACTTCCCTTTAAGAGACAAAACTGGGCTTCCTCCAGCCTCCACTGCGTTGGATGTATTGGACGAAGTCCCTGCCTAGGCTTGTATTGCTTTTGGATATCCAGAATTAAACCTTGCTTTTGCATTCCGGCATGCTCGTCTTTGGTGGTCTCTCTGGGGGTCACGATCTGGGCACAACATTTGGGGGCTCTCCGGGATCCCCAGAGACCCCCCCGCCGGGACACCTAAGAGCTCCGGAGGTTCATCTGCACCGATCGGTAAGAGCGCTCAATTTTCTTGTCTTTGCTTTCCTTTTACTTTCATTTTCTTATCCGAAGCCGGCGGCTGAATCTGACAGGCTCACCTTGGTGGACGCGCCTGTAAGGTGACGCTGGAGGAGTTGGAAGACGTTCCAACCCCTCATCAGGACGCGGGGGTCCTCACAGGTCCCCCCGTCATAGGACGCCCGAGAGGGGTCCGTCTGTTAGGATGCCCGTGAGGGGTCCGTCTGTTTGGATCCGTCTGGGGATCGGGAGATGCCCATGAGGGGTCCGTCTGTTTGGATCCATCTGGGGATCGGGAGACTCTGTTGAATCGTCCCTGTCCCATCTGTAGGTCTTTGGCATTATTGAGGCTCCCTCTCCGGACTCTCGTCTGTCTGCCTGGACCATCTGTAGGGCCCTTATTCTTCCTTTTTGTCTGCCTATCTTGTTCGTCAGTGTTATTTGTTATACCTTCATAAATGTATAAATGTGTGAGAACTGTGGCCACATGTGTGAGTGTTTTATGCCTGAGCTTGTGTATGCATTGGGACTTGTGGGACGGATTGCCAGCCGAAGGGATGGAGACCCCTTCAGTGGTTGAACTGGCACAGACTAACCTAACATTGCTTCCTTGCTCTCTCTGACCAGAGCACAGGCAGCAGGCAGCAGAAAGCTTGCGGCTGCACAGCTGCTACTTCGGGGACCCAGGACGCCGCTGAGAGGGCTAGGCGGCCCATGAGCATCACGGGGCCTAGATGCAGCGGGTTTGGGCCCCAGCTCACTCAAAAAGCTGTGGAGTAGAGGCTTGGCTGCATGGTAACTAGGCATGGCTTTGTGCTAGAGCGGGCTGTGAGCACTGTGGGGCCCAGATATGGCCGGCAGGTTCTGGCTGGGCTCCTGTGTGGACATGGGGCAGAGCTGGCAGGAGCCAGCAGGAGCCTCAAGGAGTTCAGTGTGGGGGCTGGTGGAGAAACTGCCCCTCCAGGGTCACAGCTGAGGAGTGGCCTACAGGTCTGTGGGCCCAGCCAGGGCATGGAGTCACTTTCAGTCTGCCGTTCTCATGTACTTGAAAATCTGAGGTTAACAGCAATCTTTTGTCTCCATGGTGCACACTTTCCCCGTTCTCTTCCATGCTGTTGGGTGGGGCTCCCAAGACCTGCCCTGAGGCTAAAACCTGATCAAGGTCTGGCTCCAAGAATGGAATGTCACCAACAGTTTCTTGTCTGCGGTACAGTGCTGATGCAAATTGAGAGTTATTCTTGTTATGGTATGTGCATGTATTTCTGTTCTTGTTTAAACTATTGTAACTTTACAATATATTCTAGAGTACTGAGGGAAATCACAAGAAAGACTTTGGTAAGAGTTTCTGTTTTAAGGGAAAAGAAAAAGCGGAATTTGTCTGGAGTAAATGTCTGAGGGATCAAAGGAATGGGAACGGACTGAGGGTACATGGAAGGTTGTAGAAGGTCAGAGGGGATGTGATGTAAACTGTTTGTTATGGTTTCTTATACCTGCAAATACTGAATTTAAAAGTTGATTCCGGTTGGTTTTCATCTTAAGAATGGCTAATGATTCTGCAAACTGCTTATGTGTGTATGTATACAGGTATGTGACTTGAAAATGAAAGCAAGCTTTAACTGTATGTATGTATGTGTGTAACTTGGATCCAACTGTGTGTATGTGTGCAAGTAATTATTGTTTAGAAAAACGAGCTTTAAACAGCAACCACGTGGCTCCCTCCATCTTGGCTGGTGACCTCATGGGCAGCCATGTGGCTGGTAGCCATCTTTTACTAATGTTATAAAGATCTACTCGGGTTAACACCTAATACTTATGTCTTTACCAAGTGTTCAACAGCAAGTTTCTAGAGAATTTAAATAGATGGCAACATATGTTTATTTGATTAATATTAAAGCTGCACATCAATGCTTTTATTCACAGGAATATACCTTGCTCTGGCAGCCAAACTTTGCAACATAAAGGAATCATAGGAAACAGCTGAGGTTTGCAAATGTATGACAGGACTAGAGTTCCAAAAAGAGTCTAGTTGCAGTGGTGGAAGACATTTGAGAGATCTCAGTCTTTTAAGAACAGTTTTTATAGTTAAAAACCAATGGCTTAAAAAATGTTTCTTCTTACCCAAGGTACGTTCAGGCTTAAGAATGTTGTATAATGATATTTTGTTTTGGTTTCTTTACTGAACCTGTATTTGATGCTAGAAGAGCTTCAACTTAAAAGCATTGTTTTTAGGCTACTTTTGTAGACTGTTAGAGAACATAAATAGTCAGTCATAAGTAATCAAGTTTTTTAATTGTAGTCAGGGTAAGTAAGTACTCATGTAAGTTTACTCATTTACTCAGTCTCTTGAATATGTTTTTAGGGTTGAGCTTGAAACAAGTAATTAGAAACAAAGTTTGTCTATTCAGATATACCTGGACAGCCCTCATACTTCAGAGATCTGCAGAATATGGCATTTAAATGTTGATTTAAAAGCTTACTATATCAGACAGGCTTCCAGATCCTAGCAGTGACCCAAGGTCTCCAAAGAAGATTACGTACGAGGCACCACAACGTCTCTGCCTGAAATATGACAATGCTGACCACAGGGCAAGATGCCCCAGTGCAATGCCTGCCGCCAGGACCCAGCCCAGACTGTGGACAAGCAGTAGGACACTGGAATTGATTGCACCCTTTTGCATGACCAAGGTCAGTCTTCCATGTCCCTATTCCACAGGAAAAATACTCTGCCTTATGGACCTGATGGCGGAAGAAGATTGATGCTGTTCTGACTGGTGCCTCCAACGCTGTGGAGACCTGGGTAGGGATTGGTCCCTGTAATTTATAGGATTGGAAGCTTCTTGGTCTGCACTTAGATATAGTTTATCCTTCTCAGATCTCTGACAGTACTGATGGCCAGGCTAGCTCTAACTTTGTCAGCATGGCAGCATCAACCAGATCCTTCTACAAGGCCATAGCTAGCTTGTTAGCTCACTTTTAGGAAAATATTCTAAGATACAAAAGTTTAAGTAAGTCATAAAGGTTCAGATATGAGTCCAAAATGAGATAAGTTTCAGATTACTCTCCTGTTCTATGGTTCAGAGCTTAACATTTAGGAGTCCTGATGAGCTGGTAGAGCAATGACTACTTACTATTCAGTCACAAACTCAACATTTTGGATTTGTTTTAGATGTCATCTAAATATGTCTAAATGTAAACCTAAAAGTGCTTCTCATCAGGTCAAAAATCTCTGTCCAATTTATACCTGGCTTTCTGGACAGAAGGAAAATGCACAAGCTTTTAACTCAAATCTGTAGTTGTTGTTGGGACTCAAAGGCATGAGTCCACTTCTGCTGTTTTACAGACAATATGGATTTCAGTATAGATTGGTAATACTAATGTATCTAAAACTTTTATGTCATTTTGTAAGTAGGCCTCAAAGGATCAAAAGAGTCATAAAAACCTAGACCCACTTCGCAGAGGTCAAAAGGACCCCAGATAAGTATTCCCAAAGATGGTATTTTTCCTCTCTCCTGGTCTTGGGACTACTGCTTTTCCCATTACTAAGGGTATGGACCTAAGGGTTCCAAATAAGTTCATAAATTTTAACTTCTGTTCCTAGTTTAAATTTGTCTCAACAGATTTCCATTTGGCTGGCAGTCACCTCCAGGTTTCAGTTGCTGACTCCACTGCTCAAGATGACTGTGAGCTCCAGACTTGCTAAAAGCTGACGTGGACCAGCCCAGCTAACATGGTTCTTCCCTGTCCCTATGGGGTCAGGCAGCTACATGCTTCTGACAAATGTCCCCTTGCCCAGTCTTTGACTAGCTTTTCAGCCTTTTGGGGCCCCTGATATCGGCGCCCCAATGCCAGCTCGAAGCAGTTCCAGAAGAGAACGTCACCCATGATCCCTGTTCAGAAAAGGCTGAAATGCTGGGTCAAAAGAAAACTCCCTGGCATAGAGACAAGATGGCTAATTATACATGGCCATTATTAGAGAGGGATACTTAGGAACTAACTGTCCAAAACCCATGATTGGGTTCCATTAGGCACATGAGAAGGGGGAAATGTGAGACCAAAATGAGCCATCTTAGAAATAAGACCAAAATGCTTTCACCCCAAAACTAAAGGCCTAAGACTGCTTCTTTTAGCTACAGGCCATAAGTTACTGGAACAGGCCAGAAGTTACTGAGACCAGTCAGTTCAGTTTCCAGAAACCAGGAAGTGTAAAAGTACAGAGCCACAAGATAGTCACGAGGTAATGCCTGCCAGACTATGGAATGTCCTCTCCCTGGTTTCCAGGGTAACTGATCACAGAAATGCCTCCACCTGAGGGCAGCCAATGAAAAATGGTGGTGGGCAACTACTTCCTTAGAAGGAAAACTGAATTGTGATTTCTGGAATTCCTACAAGCGAGCCAATCAGAATTGTACCTGTACTAGCACCCCTAAATGATGTAACCTTGTGACTTTTCCCTTTAAAAACTGAGCTTGCAGACAGGTGGGCGCTTCCTCCAGCCTCCACTGCGTTGGATGTATTGGACGAAGTCCCTGCCTAGGCTTGTATTGCTTTTGGATATCCAGAATTAAACCTTGCTTTTGCATTCCGGAAAAAAAAAAAAAAAAAAAAAAAAAAAAAAAAAAAAAAAAAAAAGAGACAAAACTGAGCCCCAGGTGGGTAAGACGCATCCACTTAGGGCACTCTTCCCCAGCCTCAGGCTTTCTGTCACCATTTCTAAGTCAGACGCGCAGGAGTCTTAAAACTGACTTTGCCATTGAGGGCACAATGCTGATTTGTTGCTTCCAGCCTGTATGACCTCAGGGCGTCTACAGACTCACTCAGACTCTCATAACCTACCTGAAAGGGTTACCAGAACAAGGGCCGTCATCACTCAGCAGATGCTCCATACCTAGGACATCCCAAGTCTAGATACAAAATTCATTCGTGCTTCATATTCATTTACCCAGACCCAAAGGTGATTTTTAGACAATAATTTTAAAAATTTTTTGTGCATGGCACTAAATTGGATAGTGTGGAATTGCACACTGTTTGCATGTGCCTTCAAGTGTTTGCCTTGCAAACACTCTCTCTGAAGTCTTGCTTACAGAAGTGCCATGTGTAATGAGTCATTTCATCACTATGTGTGTGAGCTCCTTTTCTTGCTGCTATGACAAAAGAAACTTAAGGAAATAAAGCTATTATTTTAGCTTATGATCTAGGATGGCACAGTCCATCACAGTGGGGAAGGCAGAGTTCACAGTGGCAAGAGCCTGTGCTGGGACTCCTTACATCTGACTTACTGGGAAGAAGAGAAGCAAGAAGAATGCCAGCACTCAGCTGGCTTCCTTGTTTTCTCTTTGTGTTCCATTCAATACCCATGGGATGGTGCCACAGATATCCTGGGCATGTCTTTTCTCCTCATTTAAACCTCTCTGGAAATGCCCTCATAGGCACATATAGAGGTGTGTCTCCCAGGTGATTCCAAATCTGGATAAGTTGGCAATGAAGAATAATCACAACCTTATACAAATGAATATCATTTATTCTAAGTCAAATTGTACCAGTATTATACCAACCCCCCGAAGGAAAGTTCTATGCAGTGGGAGAAACCATTAGCATGTTCTCATTCTGAATATGTGTAAAATATCATAAGACAATGTGTCTATCATAGGTACACCTGAAGACAAGGCTGCCCAGCTTCCATGCAGTCAGTGGGAGACAGGCTAGGTACTTGGGACATGGTGACTGATGAAGTCAGCTTTTGTTGCCACTTGCAGACCCTCTGACCTATTTTTGTAACCTCGGGACATCAGCGTTTGATGGTCTAGTCACTAAACTATAAACTTGTGGCCTTTTATCTTTACTTTGTATTATCCCATAATATTTGCTGAACTCTTTCAAGTTGCCTTGGGTTACACAATCTTATTTTCCTCCAATCCACAATAGCAGCATACTTTAAAGAACTCAAAATACTTTGAAATCATCTTTAAACAAATCCATAAGATTTCTCTAGAATGTTAACAAGCACTTAAGGTAAGGAATGCACTGCCGAGAACAATTAATACATTTGGAGCTAAATAAACAACACAGCACTGGAATCAAGACCAGGGCCCAGGCATTTCCCCCCTGAACAGTAAAAGCCCAATCGTCTTCCCCCATGTGAAGCTCTAGGAATGGGCCTCTCTGGCACAGAGAGAAAGAAATTTACTTTTCTTTTCTCCCCTTGAATCCCCACGACCCAAGACTACACCTTCAAGATCAAGACAATTTAAATGCCTCACTTAACGGTCCAGGATCAGTTCTGAGAAATGTATTGTTGGTTGGTCTCATTGTGGAGAACATTCTAGAATGACCTTGTCCAGACCTCTCTGGTCCAGGTCTCTACCAAGATATGTTCTAAATATGAGCTGTCTGAGGCGGTTGCCTAGGGAACATGGCACAGTGCTTCATTATCAGCATTTTTGTAACTAAAACAATGATGAATATAGTTCATTCCCCACACATTGTTGACAGGGAATGCAGTAAGTGCATAAGCGGTAGCATCAACACTTATCATATTGTTAGATATTCATTGAGTGTAACTTATGTGGCCATACCATCACATGACTGCAAGTGCAGTGGATGTGTTTATACTCAAGTCACCAGACCAAAGAGTAAGGCTTGTACAGTGATGTCACCAAGTCTCGGGAACTTTTCACCATGATTTGAAGCTTATGGAATCCTGTCATACATATCTGTCATTGACCCAAACGTCATCATAAAGCACAGGAGTCATTGGCTGAAGAACCGTAAACTCAGGCAGTGGTTACCTGGGTGACAGAACGCTCATTCCTCACGTTCTGTGTGGAGGTGTCTGCCAGGGCTGCCTTCCATCCCACTTTCCTTCATAACAAGATGCATAGTGGGCTATTCACCTGGCCCTGGCCCACACAATTTCCATCTATAATAACAATTTCCTGTCACACTTGGAAATTGTTATCACAGAGGGAAATCCACTCACAAATGACCAAGGGCTTTCTACATGCTATCACTGCTCTGAGACTTTACATATATTATTTCAAATAATACAAAAAGTCCGAATAGATGAGGACTGTAGCCACCATTTTCAAAATAAATAAATAAAGACTTGTAGGCTATAAACTCTGGTAGCATCATAAAATTCAGTCCCATGCAACTTATGAGGTGGGTTACAGCAGGAGTCCTAGAAGAGGAGGTGATGGGCTCCCATCTCTTCCTACCACCCTTTGATGCCTTGACATAGCCAGTTCTCCACTTCCACAGGAATATTCCTACTTGACAACTTTTTGAGATCCCACCATGTCAGAGAGCATTTGAACATGACATTGACTGATGCTCGTCATCATTGATGGGTCAGAACATTTGGAGTTCTAATGTAGAACATTAGACACCAGCTGATGCATTTGATGTCTCAACTAGTCGCAGGGGCTGTGAGATGATCCCCAGATTTCTACTTTATTCCTAATGGAAGACAAAAGGCCTACCAGGTGTGAGCTGTCTTCTTTTGCTCCTGCCCGCTGTGTGCTTTGCAAATATCTGCTTGGAAATGGTTTCTGGAGCTCACCCAAGCCTGCTAGGGTGGGTCATAGTCATAAGATACAAAGCAAATAACTTTATTTAAAGTCCTAAAAGGAAGAGAGACTCTACCATGAGCTTCCCTTGGTGAATTTTCAAGTTCATCATTAGCAGCATTGTTCTTTAGAAAAACTTGGGCAAAAAAATCATGCTGAAAATATGATACTTCAAAATAAACCAAGCATCTTCCTTTGCAATAAAGTATAACTTAGCAAACAAATGCATTCGTGCTGAGACTGTTTTTAAAGCAGAGTTTTCAGAGAAAATGCTTAGGACGTGCACATACACAAGAACTGGGCTCAACACTTAGGTGTTGGTTTTCACTCTACTTCCTTTCATCCTAGAAACCGAAGTGATGGATCCAATCTTATTTCGGTATACGTGAAATAAGTCTTCTGTATTATGTCCTCTTCATATGACATGAGAAACATGAGGAAAAAAAGAGTTTGTTTTGATTCTCATAGTTTGAGGAGACACAGTCAGTCCATCCTACCAAGGAAGTTGTGGTGGCAAGTACATGCGCTGGATGGTCGCGTTGTGTCAACAGTCAGGAAGCAGAGAGATCTGAGCTGTCTCTAGGCTGCTTCCTCCTTTTGCCCTTTTGTATTCAGTCAAGAAACCCAGCCCATGGGATGGCATCTCCTACATTCAAGGTAGATCTTCCATTCCCAGCTAGACCTCTGGAAACACCACACAAACACTCTGGGAAGTGTGTCTCTTTGATGATTCTAAATTCTGTAGGGTTAACAGTCAGGCTTCACTCTCCTTCCTTCCAAAAAAGGTTAATTAAGAATCTACACCAGGCTGGAGAGATGGCTCAGTGGTTAAGAGCACTGTCTGCTCTTCCAAGAGTCCTGAGTTCAATTCCCAGCAATCACATGGTAGCTTACAACCACCTGTAATGAGATCTAGTGCCATCTTCGAGCCTACAGGGACACATGCAGGCAATATATATAAAAAAGAATCTAAATGCCTTCACATACCACATAGGCATCACCAGCTCAGCCGGAGGTAAATGCATTCTGTAATCAAACACCTCCCTTCCATGTCTACCATTCTCTTTTGGGGATTCTTGTGGTCTACAGGCTGGCTCCATATAAACACAAGTGCCACTTTACCCCATTGTTCAATTATTTGGTATATATTTCATTGTAATATTTCATTACTATGCTAATTAGAGCTCATATCTCTTTATAAGAAAGATAGCCTAAGGTAAAAGCTCAGTGTCTCTTATTATCTGCCTGGGAAAACAGGAGACAATTGGTGATCTGTTTTCGTGGGTCCTACATCTGTAGATTCAACCAGCCACAGATCAAAACGAGGGAGGAAATTGCATTTGTTCTGAACTCATTCAGACTTTGCTTTCTTGTCACTACGCCCTGCGCCGTCCAGGCAACCGTTTACACAGTAGTTACATTGCATTGTGTACTGCAGCTCATCATCCAGAGAGGATGTAAAATACACGGGAGGCTGTGCATGTGTATGCACAAATACACCACTAGACACGGGGGGCTGAAGCAACTGTGGATTTCCACAGGGATTCCTGAAACCAACTGTCTGCGGAAACTGAGGGCTGACTAGACTGGGAAAACAGGCAGTAATCCCAAACACTGAAGGCGTGCAGAGAAGGCAAAGAGGAGCATCGGAAGAAGTAATAAAAGAAGATTCCACGAAAGAGGCAGCAGGCGTTCACCAAACCTTAACAGACAAAAAGAGCCAGTGAGAGGGGAGGGAAAGGTCACCCACCCACAAGGCTGAAAGATACTGAGGAGCTGAGATGAGGAAGAGCAGCTCAGTCCAGCTGAGCATGAGCTACTGCAGGAAGGGGGAGGTGTGGCTAACAGCAGCACAGAGAGTCGACTATGGCAAGTACCTAGGAGGCTAAGCTGCCTGGAGGAGTGGACTCACTGTATTAATTGCTTGTCCTGCTGCTGTGATAAAATATCATGACAGATCCATCTAAGGAAGAAAGAGCTGGCTTTGGCTTACACTTCAACACGCAGTCCATCAGGGTGGGAAAAGAACGGTAACAGAAGCATGAGGCAAGAGACCACAATGCAGCCACAGTCAGAAGCCAAGAATAATGAATGCTCGTGTTCGGCTTACTTCCACAGTCCATAGACCTGTGTCTCTCACTATCAAGGTGGACTACCCACTTCAGTTAACTTAATCTAGGTGACCCGTCACAGGTATGCCCAGAGGCTAACCTAACCTAGACAATCCCTCATAAGCTTGCTGAGACATGTCTCCTAGGTGGTTCTAAATCCTGCCAAGTTGAAAATCAATATTATCCATCATACGTATATAATAGATAACCCCAGGATCGGGTTCTCCAGAAGACTGACCTTGCTGCTGACACCAGCTGTGAGCCTCGCCGTTCCAGACTACCATCACTGGAGACCAACCAGAGGCAATTCAGGAGTTCCTTCCGCTCCTCCTGTTGGGTCATTGTGAGCATGACTCAGGCACTGGGAAAACACTGCTCTTATGATTATAGTAGTCAAAATACAATTTAGAACCAGCCAAACGAAGAGACACATGAGGAGAGTTCCCTTACGGTGTGCACATTCTTTGCGTATCAGTATGAATTACAGGGTAGAGTCACTGGAGCTCTGACTGCCCTGGGCTTTTATTAGAATGATTGATGGAATGGTCAGCCATGTGGATGAACTCAATTCCTAGCTCCCCTTCTCCCCTTCTCTCCCTAGAGGTCAGGAGGTCACACTGACATCCCCCAGTTAAACCTTAGCCCTTTGGCCACATGGTGTCTTTACTGCGTGCCAGAGCCCACTCTGAAATTGCCCAGAGCCACCATGGGCCACCTCATTAACATAAACCTTGGCATTCCTAAGAGGCCTACCAAGAGTAACAGGCACATTTATTACCCAGGAAATCCTAGGACTTAGGGGTACCCTGTCAGAGAACATGGCTAGCTAAATTCTCTCCTACTCATCAATAGTTAATTGGAAGTTATTCAGAATGAGGAAGATAATGACCCTGAGGGCACAGTAGAAACATTTAGATATAAACGTATTTTTTTCCAGCCAAACCTAAGAGGGGAAAAAAACTAGAATTCCTTAGGAATGTTATATGCAATCCATAAAAATTACAATTAAAGGTCATAAGGTATCAAGAACCATAGAAGAAAACAAAAAGATCTTAGATAATAGCCAATACAAAGAACAATTAGTACAGATTAATAAGAGGATAGTAGCTGAAAGTAAAAGGTATGATAAATAAGCAATAGGGCTTATTGTCTTATAAAGAACTCCGGTATGGGAGAGCAAACAGACAACCTATTTTAAGATAACCTATTTCATAGCTTTAAAAACTCAGGTCCACACTTTGTAGCAAAGTGAATTTGTAACCTTTAAGTTACTATAGCAAAATACCTTGAGGCAATTAACTCTACAAAGAAAAAAAATTGGCGAATGTCGGTCCAAAACGTGGTAAGAACCATAAAGCTATATGCACAGATGCTTCTCCCTGGAGGGCTTAGTGGCGCAGCACCTCTACAAGCCTGTCAGGCCTATTTTGAGATTTGTTAAAGAAAACTGTCTCAAGAGGGGGAGGATCTTCCAAATCATATTCTTAGCTTACATCTCTCTCTACAGTCCCCAGCCACCAAGGCGCGGCTATGCATGGGAACCTGGCAAAGAGGAGGCAGGACCACAGTCACAATTAGTTACTAAGATACCATCAACAGACACTACACGAGGAACACAGGGGGAAATACAAGGTGTCTTTGGATTCTGACTTAGCCAGGATGGAAAATGTTAGGAAGAGGCAGACGAGAATGGAAAGCTTACAGGTAATTCACTCCCATGAAGACACAGGAAGCAAGTAAGAAGACAGTGGTGAGAAATGGGATCTTTGGCTGTCACACGTGTTAAATTACTTAAATGGAAACAATTAGATATAAGATATTCTCTTTCAACAGGAGTGAAGTTTATTACCCCAGGATTAATGATTTGTATTAATATCTGTGTTTGTGGGTGTGGTAGTTTAAATAGGAATGGCCCCCATAGGTTCATATATTTGAATGCATGGTCATTATGGAGTGGCATTTTTTTTGACAAGGATTAGTTAACTGTTTGGGTTAGGCGTGGCCTTGTTAGAGGAAGTATGTCCCTGGGGGCAGGGTTTGGGTTTTCAAATGCTCAAGCCAGGCCCAGTGTCTCACTTTTCCTGCTGCCTGACAATCTAGATGTAGAACTCTCAGCCACCTCTCCAAGACCATGCTGCCATGCTTCCCACCATGACTACAATGGACTAAATCTCTGAATGTAAGCAAGCCCCAGTTAAATGCTTTATTTTATATGTGTTGTCATGGTAATGGTGTCTCTTCACAGCAACTTTATCATAGAACACTGACGGAAGACAGAAGTTGGTACCAGAAGTGGGGTATTGCTATGATGGGCCTGACCATACTCTTGTTTGGCAGAATGTGGACCTTGGGACTTTGGATTAGGAAAGCAGTTGGATTCGTTAAGTGAGGTTTAATGGGCCATACTAGTAGGAGCGGGGAAGATAGTGGTACTTAGAGCAATGTAGATTATAGTGGCCCAGCTCAAAGGGTTTCAGAGGAGAAGAACACTAGTAACTAGGCTCAGAGCTCATTCTTGTGATATTTTGGTGAAGAATGTGGCTATTTTTTTTTACCTTGTTCAAAAAAGTCTGCCTGAGGCTAAATTGAAGAGTTTTAGATTAATGGTGTTGGCAGAGGAGATTTCAAAACAGCCTAGTATTGACTATGTCACTTGTTAGTCACAATATTAGTGGCCAGTCTAAGGCAGATCTATAATGAAAAAGAGCAAGCTGAGAAAGAAAAATTACCAAATGTACTATTTAAGGAGAAAAGGAGCACCAGGAAGTGTAATGGAGCTAAGTCCAATGCTCAAGGGGATAAAAAGTTTTTTGTTTTTAAATCCTGATGCTAAATGGAATAAAAGGAGTAGTGACATCAAGGAAAGATGCTGCCCAGCCTAGATTCCAACTTGTGTAAAGGAATTAAAGAAAAGCTTAGGGTCAGGTGTGATGGTGCATGCCTTTAATCCCCAAACTCAGGAGGCAGAAGCAGGAAGATTTTTGAGTTCAAGGCCAGCCTGCTTGTCTTAGTTAGGGTTTCTATTGCTGTGAAGAGACACCATGACTATGGAAACTCCTGTAAAGAAAAATACATAATTAGGGTGGCTCACTTACAGTTCAGAGGTTCAGTCCATTATCATCATGGTGGGGCATGGCAGTGTGCAAGCAGACATGGTGTTGCAGAAGTAGCAGAGAGTCCTACATCTTTTAGGCAGCAGAAAGTGGTCTAAGATACTGAGAGGTATCTTGAGCATATATGAGACCTCAAAGCCTGCCTCCACAGTGACACACTTCCTCCAAAAAGGCTGCACCTACTCCAACAAGGCCACACCTCCCATTAGTGCCACTCGCTTTGGGGACCATTTTCTTTCAGACCACCACCCTGGCCTATAGAGCAAGTTTCAGGACAGCCAAGCTTAGGCAGTAAAGGAAACCACTAAAAACAGAAAGCTGGTGAAAATGCAATTGAACAAGGGGGCCATGTTCCAGCACTAGCAAGAAGCAGAGCTTGGCAGCTTTGGCCATATGCTTCTGGCTTTAGAGTCAAGAATATCAGAAATGGTTCTGGAATCTCCATCCACCACTAAGGAAAGCTGCTGAGGCTGGGCATGTGTCAGGGGTATCCCTGCATGGAGGCCGAGAGTGGACATTGCCTAAAGCTGTGAAGGTGAAGCCTGGGTTGCCTCGGAGAACTCAAGATGTTAGAGATGCCAGAGCCCTGAGAGACATGCCAAGGAGAGCTGTAGATCAGGATGGAACCAGCCCAAGAGACAGAAGTGTGTTGCAGTCAACAAAGCTGAAAGGAGCTGGAGATCTAAAGAGTATATGAACATCAGATGTGGAGATGCAGAGTTTGGAGTTTGCCCTGCTGGTTTTTGGTCCTGCTTTGATCCAGTATTTCCTCACTATGCTCCTTTCCATCCTTTTAGGATGGTAATGTATATTCTGAGCCATTGTATGTGATTGCATTGTATGTGTTGCAAGTATGTGATTTGCTTTTTTATTTTGATTTTATAAGGGTTATAGTTAAAAGATTGCCATCAGTCTCCAAAGAGACTATAAACTTTAGGCTTTTAAACAGTATAGACTGTAATAGACTATGGAAACTTTTGAAGTTGGACTGAATGCATTTTTGCATTCTGATATGGCTACAAGTCTTTGGGGGCCAGAGAGTGGAGTATGGAGATTTACATAAGAATGCCCTCCCCCAGGTTCATATATTTGAATACTTGATCATTATGGAGTGGCCCTACTTGACAAGGATTAAGAGGTGTGGCCTTGTTGGAGGAAGTTGGGACAGGCTTTGGGTTTTCAAATGCTCAAGCCAGGGCAAGTGTCTCATTCTTCCTGCTACCTGCTGATCTAGATATAGAAATTTCAGCTACCTCTCCAGCACCACATCTGTCTGTGTGCCACCATGCTTCCCACCAATGAACTACACCTCTTAATGTAATCAATCCCCAATTGAATGTTTTATTTTATAAGCATTGCCATGCTCATGGTGTCTCTTCACAGCAATAATAGAACACTAAGAAAATAGTATGGCATTTACCCATATACCTCACTTACTCCCCACAATGACCCAGAGAGACACATCCAGACCCAATTCTCGTAAGCAAGGAGAGCCAAGGACTAGAGAGTCCCACCCAAAGCTTCCCTAACAGTTGTGTGTCAAAGCCAGACTTAAGACCCAGGTCTTGCATCAGAGAGCAGTGTGCAACATTATTAAATGATTTAAACTAGAATCTTAGCAGAAAAGAAATTGCCAAAACTTCTTAAACTTCTTAAGGTAATATATTCTTACTATTCTCAGTTTCAAGCAAAAATAATCCATGCTTTTATCAGTAGTATCAAAGAAGAAGAAGAAGGCTTGAAAGATGGCAGAAATCGCCCAACAGAAGCTAATATTCCTAAGAGCAAAGTCAATTGGTATATAAGAGGAACCTTGAAGGAAGATAAGATGTGAGTTAAGAATCTGCATCATGGGGAAGAAGATATGGCTCAGAAGTTAGGAACACTTCCTGATCTTGCAGAGGACCTAAGTTCAGTTCCCAGCACCCAGCTCAGATGCCTCAGAACTGCCTATGACTCCAGCTCCAGGAGATCTGATGCCCTCTTCTGGCCACCACAGGCACCTATACTCATGAGCACATATCCACACAGATGCACACGTACATATACATAATTAAAAATAAAAATTTTTAATCTTTTAAAGTACCTACATCTGCAGCAAAGAGGGCATTGCAATTTTTATTGGAGGAAGCTGGGGAATCACATGGGAGAATTTTCTGAAAGTCACCCAAGCTTCTCTGCCTGCATGAGAATAGAACTTATCCACACTTTGTAGAAAAAAAAACTTCTAATGCTGCATTGTAAAACCTAAGTGGTCCTTTAAAAAAACAAAACTACTGAGCATTCTGCCCCAACCTCTGCACCCCCTTACTGCTCCAGCTAATCTAATCCTGGGATGCTCCATTTTATACTGTCTCAATCTGTCATGAGACCATCTAGGCTGAAGAAGATGTAAGTAATGGATGGAAGCCCGAACAGAAAACCCTTGCCCAAGGATATAGGGTAACATCTTCCTTTCTTCGTCATACTCTGGTGACTAGTTGACAGAAGCTAGAGTCACTTGGGAAGAGGAAATGTCAATTGAAAAAAAAAATGCCACCATAAGATTTGCCTGTGGGCCCAGACCACTGTGGATGGTGCCCCCCACCCTGGCCTGGTGTTCCTAGGAGCTTTATGAAAGCAGGCTGAGCAAGCCATGAGGAGAAAGCAGCCCTCCTCCACGACCTCTGCATCAGCTCCTAACTCCAGGCCCCTGCCCTGTTCGAGTTCCTGCCTGGCTTTCCTCAGTGATGGACTGTGATGTGGAAGTGTAAACTGAAATAAACTCTTTTTCTCCCCGAGTTGTTTTCATCCATGGTATTTTATCACAACAGTAGCAACTCTAAGAGAGGAAGCTACAAACTCAATGTGCAGTTCCTGAGTCTACAGCTGTGCGCCAGGAGCTTCCCTGGATGCCATGGGTGTGGAAATATGCACATTCTGTATCCCGCACTCAGGAGTTTCATTGAATCCCTCTCAGGTTCCTGATCTCCACCCCTACGCCCCACACACACCCCACACACACACACAGGTGGCCTACAAGTGGCACCCTGCCCTAGTGAAACTGGGAGTCTACTTTGTGCAGAGCAAGAGACGGCTGGAAGTAAAGAAGGATATTGCACAGATTGATTCCACAAATATACAAGAACCATAATTGTAAATGCTGTGTGAAGCAAAGTTGCGGTCAGGCTGATGGTGCAGGCCTGAGCCATCCTAAAGACTAAGGATGTCAAGACAGGAGTTCAAGACCTGCCTGAGCAACTCAGCGAATGCCTTTCTCAAAAGTTAGATAAAAAGAGAGCTAGGGCTGCAGCCCAGCGACAGAGTCCTTGCTCAGCATGCATGATACCCTAGGTTCAAACACAAAGAGACCAGAAAGGGAGAGAAAAGAAGAGGAGAGGAGAGGAGGAGAGGGTGAGGAAGGAGAGGAGAGTTAGGAGTCTCTTCTAGGGCAGCTAATGGATCAGGCTTCCCTGCGGAGTTGTGGGAGTTTGCAAGGATGAGAGGGTGAGGAGGTCCAGACCACCTGCAGCAATGCAGGTAAAGAGAACTACAGAGAGAGATCTTGACAGGTGCCGTAGGAACTAACAAAGCCCTGTGTCGGGGCCAGCAAGTGGGGGTGCAGGGGCTGACAAGGTGGGTGTCAGGAAGGCAGTAAGTACTTACGCAGGCCAGTGAGGCCGGGCACTCTTGGATGGGTACCATGGTGTTCGATTGACTAGAATGGGATGGAGGGGCTCCAAGGTAGATTTAGGAGAAGGTACTGGAAGAGCACTAAGATGAGTCCAAGGGGGACTGATGGTCCCCTCCCAGCGGCCACAGTGCTTTTTGTCATTTTTATTTAATAAAGCCACAACACCCAGACCCACCCATGACATTGAGACTCATATCCCAGCCTGCCACCCAGTCATGCCTTCCAGCAGACGAGTCAGTGCCTACACATGCCCTAACAACATCCCCCCTCAAAGCCAACTGGAGGAGTAGAAAGCCCAAAGCATGAAGGGCACTGCTTTGGCAAGGGTTCTGCTGGCCACTCTCTGTGCCTAGAGGTAGGACGGAGACCAAGAAGAAGCTCATCATGCTTAGAGTCTAAATGAACTGTGCCCACCAAAAGTGTCTCTCCTAAGAACCACACTAATACTAACTTACAAAATAAAATTCCCTGAGAGTCTGGGCGGTGGGGGTACACACCTTTAATCCCAGCACCTAGGAGGCAGAGGCAGGCGGATCTTTGTGAGTTCGAGGCCACCCTGGTCTACAGAGCAAGTTCCAGGACAGCCACAGCTACACAGAGAAATCCTGTCTCGGAAAACAAAACAAAACAAAAATTCTCTGACAATGAATGATGTCTGTGATCTGAGGTAATAGCTACTGCATTTCTTGATAGTAAGTCTCGTCGAAGAGCTTCAACATGCCTGACCCAGGGTGGACCATGGCCCCTTGACACTACTGTGTAGAGCAATGTCTCTCAGGCCAACATCATGTCCACAATTCTCCATGGACTAGACTCCCATACGACCAGAGGAGGAACAGGCCAGTGGCCCTTGTGTGATGATGGCATGTAAACATGAGGAACAGACATTGTACTGGTCCACACACCCAGTTCTCTCTCCAAGTCTGACTGTGGCCTCTCACTGGCTTTCAGGCTTTTGTTTCCACTACCTGTCAGGACCTCACCAACCACACAGTGGCCAAAGAGGTCTCACCTAAAAGACAAATGAGCCTAGACACAAGCTAGAGTCATCTCCCATTAAGTGGGTCTCTATGCAGTTCAAGGCCAACCTTCTGGGAGGCACACTATCGTCATTCCTGGGGGCCAGAAAACATGCAGGCTTCCTCCAGCCTTACAGACACCCACAAAGCAAAGGCCCAGAAATCTCTGCATTTAACAAGGCTTTTTTTTTTTTTAAGCTAGACACTAAAACCTTGTTACCCCTGGCATGGAGTGTCTAGAGTATGCTTTGCGCTTAGTTCCCCGTGTTTCGGGGTCTACATGTTTTGAAGTGGAGAAGCTTTTAATTGAACCAGCCTGGCACAGATAAAGGCCCCGCTGTGCCTCTCTGTGGAGGCTGCGGTCCCTGACTCCTTCCCTCTTCTTTACAGCATGTGATCTCCCCCCTTTGAGGAAATCGAGCCGGCGCTGATCACCTGCTTGGGCCATTTTCACAGACTGTGAAGGACACTTTGTGGAAAGGCTGCATGAATCGTCACAGGCAGAGAGAAAGATTCAACTGTGGCATTTTAACATACAGCCTCAGTCATGCCTGGGGTCTCATTGAAGACATTGTGATGAGAATCTTTTACATGAAAAGATTATGGGCCCATCAATGGTTTTTTAAAGGAAAAAGAAGGCCGGGGGGAGGGGGTGGTGAGAACTAAATCAAAAGGCTGTGCTGCTGAGGTCTGCCTTTACCTATTTTCCAACTTAATGATAGAGTTTTGTCGCACTCTGCTCTGTAACTGCCGTGGAAATGCTTGCTTTGGTGGTCAAATACTAAAATACTGTAACATTTTCACCACAACTCAAATTGTGGTCAAATGTGAAAATATTGTAACATTTTCACCACAACTCAAATGCCTGAGAAAAGCTAGGAAAGAGGGTTGGAAAAAACATTGTATATGTCTGATTTCCACCACTATCACTACATGCTTGAGGCTGCTACTTCACAATGAAAGGCAGTTTTATTAGCTGACAGTTACCACAAGCCTGCTGGGATGTCGGATGGGCAGCATCCGCCCTAAGGAGTGAGGCCCATGGAGACCAATGGTTCAGGGGCAGAAGGTTCTAGCAGCGGCGGAGACAAGGCTCTGGTTGCCTCAGTTTTACCAGTGTGCTTAGCCGTGGAGGTGGGGGACTCATGAGCCACAGGCTCAGGCACACTCAGGATTTATCGGCTGCCTTTGTGGGGAGTCCTGGCCATATGTTTTCCTGAGCCTTTGTTTTCCCGTGTCTCCCCAGACATTCTCCATATGCCCGTGAGAAGCAGAAGCAGAGCAGAAAGGGTCTGGGAATGCAGACGTGGGCCCTGGGTTCCTGGGGAGAGGGCATGAGGCAGGGGAATTGTTTTCTTTCCACAGAGTCCTGTCCGAAGCAGAAAGAAGTCGTCTCTAAGCCCCTGCTCTGGGTGAGGCTTCCCCTGACAGAACGGCTTCCCTCACCTGTCTAAACTAAGTACAGAGGATCCAATATCCACTGAGCACTGATCTTTTCAGCAGATACTCAAAGGATAAAGCCAGGGTAATTTATTATTCTTCTTTTAATCCCACAGAGTGCACTGGGAACTTCCAAACAGTAAGACATTCTTCTGAGAAAAGAGCCCCTCTTATCAGCTTGGCCCTGTCCAAAATAACGATGACTTCACTCTGGCCAGGGCATCAGGACGTATTTGTCCCCCGTCAATAACTAATGCTTGGGATTGCATTTCACTTCTGCAGAGGGTAAATCTGGACGGCATGATAACCCGGCCTCTTAAAAGCGCCTCCATGACAGCCCACCCCCCTGTTTAATTATGCTCCCCGCTTCTTCCTGAAGAGGAGACAGCCCGCCCGGCCTCCCTCCACCTCTCTTGACCCAGCCTTCAGGAGAAACACTTCAGAAAAAGCAGACAGGGGAGTTTATTCCTTTAGAAGTTGTTTCTTTTATAAGATATAATATCTAGGTAGCTGTTGCAAACCTCATGAGCAAAAACTTTAAGTTACTCTCAAACTGAATTTGAAGAACAATTTTTAGCTAGTGCCGCGATGATACGTCCGTTCCAGACACAATTAGCGCTGGCTGTTGCCATAAGCAGTCCACGGAACCGTAAGGATTTACCGTGCTGCAGACCGACTCCAAGGCAAACCAGCAATTTAGCACATGCCTGTTTTCCTGTCTAAGGACTCCGGGGTCATTAAACAGCATGAAGTCTTCAGGAAGCCTTTTCTCCCTAAGTAAATGACCCAGAGGTTCACAGCAACAGTGTTTATGTGTACACACAGAAACACAGAAAAACATGCGCACACAAACACACACACACACACACACACACACACACAAGTACATACACAAACACATATACACGCACATACACACAGAAACACACACACGAGCACATGCATGTACACACACAGGCACACACACACACACACACACATACACATACACAAGAACACAAACCCACTCACACATACACATGCCCATACACATACACTCACACATGCATGATAATTCCATTTACTTATACAAGTTGTGTTTAAACATACCTACATGCAGTGTATGCAAAAAATTCCTCAGAGAACAAACAACTTGGCTTTTCCACCATTATGCTCCTTGAAATTGGTATCATCCGTTTGCTTCCAATTATAGTTCTTGATTTATAAATTTACTCACTCATCAGTATCTACTCAGCCCACTGTGTGCCACACAGTGAGGCATCAAATAGTGTGTTCTCTGAATATGTTTTCATCTCTTCTGGTAAAATGAAGGCTGAAGGTCAGTAGGAAGGTTCAGGAAGTCCCTACTCCAGGGCTGGAGAGGTGGCCCAGTGGATAACAGCACTGGCTGCTCTTCCGC
Organism: Peromyscus leucopus; assembly: GCF_004664715.2. Classification (NCBI taxonomy): domain Eukaryota; kingdom Metazoa; phylum Chordata; class Mammalia; order Rodentia; family Cricetidae; genus Peromyscus; species Peromyscus leucopus. The sequence goes on from NC_051070.1 coordinate 65,081,788, forward strand.
AGGGCCCAGGTTTGATCCCCGGCACCCACATGGTGGCCCACAACCATCTGTAACTCCAATCTCAGGGGATCTAATGCCCTCTTCTGACCTCTGAGGGTATTGCATGCATGTGCTGTTCAGACAAGTATGCATGCAAAACACCTGTATGCATAAAATAATAAAATAGTTTCTTTAAATTAAAAAAAAAGTTTCCTACTTTATATATAACCTAAGTTTATACTGTTACTCATTTAAAAAAATGAATCCTGGTCTCTAAGTCATTCCCTCCTTCTCTGAGGTCATGTGCCACCTGATGATGTCATATATCACGAAGGTCCCATTGGCTTGGAATGGAGCTGAAAAATCCCTGTGGCCCAACAACATCATATGGCGTCAGCAAACCTACTGGGAAAAAAAAAAAAACCATGAAATCGCAGCACAGGCTATCCCATGCAGTCCCACTGGAGTGTGACCACACATGCAGTCCCATGCAGTCCCACTGGAGTGTGACCACACATGCAGTCCCATGCAGTCCCACTGGAGTGTGACCACACATGCAGTCCCATGCAGTCCCACTGGAGTGTGACCACACGTGCAGTCCCACTGGAGTGTGACCACACATGTTGTCCCACTGGAGTGTGACCACACATGCAGTCCCACTGGAGTGTGACCATGCATGCTGTCCCACTGGAGTGTGAACATACATGCTGTCCTGTGTGTTTACTGGGCTACACTCTCCTTCTACTTATGAACATGAGAATTAGTCATAAAGTAGCCTCAGATGGTTTCCTCAGACGGGTCCCAAAAGCCACAGGCTCTGAGGGAAACAGCTCTGTACATACTGCGGAGGGGAAGATGGACACTGACAGTCCTGATGTTCTGCTGGACCTCACACCCCCATGTGTCTCTCCCGGATCTCACACCCCCATGTGTATAGCTAGAGTTTTCCTGTCTTGCCCACAGTCAGGACAAATCTCTGTCACCCGCCAGTCCCACAGCCGCTCAGACCCAACCAAGTAAACACAGAGACTTATATTGGTTACAAACTGTATGACCATGGCAGGCTTCTTGCTAACTGTTCTTATAGCTTAAATTAATCCATTTCCATAAATCTATACCTTGCCACATGGCTCATGGCTTACCGGCGTCTTCACATGCTGCTTATCAGGGTGGCAGCTGGCAGTGACTCCTTCTGCCTTCCTGTTCTTTCTTTTCTCCTCTCTGTTAGTCCCGCCTACACTTCCTGCCTAGCCACTGGCCAATCAGTGTTTTATTTATTGACCAATCAGAGCAATTTGACATACAGACCATCCCACAGCACATGTGTCTCTCCCAGGCCTCATACCCCCATGTGTCTCTCCTTCTCACTTTTGATACTTTGTTCGGGAAGGGGCTTCTAGATTGGAGTTGGAGCGTGAGGATATTTTAAATAAATATCCATTTAAGTATTAGAGAAAGATCATGGCAGTCCATTAGCAGCCACTTTGTCAAGTGTAGGCATCTGGGAAGGCTGCTGGAGGAAGCCATGTAGTGACTGACTCGAAGACGGATCTGGTAGAAGGAAGTGGTGATAGAGAACCATCCCATGCAGACAGCGGCAAAGCAGAACACTGCGCAGGTAAAGAGCTGCAGAGTCCAGAACAGAAACTGTGGCCGGGGGCAGATGGTGGAAGAGAGAGCTGGAAACACACAGGAAATTGCCCACACTCAGAACACGACCGCGTGGCCTTTCCAGTCATTGGGATGTCTCCAGCTCCTCTTCTCCCCAAGGACTGACATGAAACAAAGTCCTGAGCACAAAAGATGGAGGTATCTGTCAACTCTCCAAACATCTGTGCACAGTCCTTCAGTAATCTGCCACGAGGCCAGCTCACATGGAGCAGGATGGGCCTTTGACTTGACATTTTATGATTCCAGTAAAACCTTCTCTGTCCCCTTCTCACCTTCCATCAGCTCTCTGCAACCCATGCTTTCATGCCAAAATGCTTCCCCAGAGGCCCTGCTTGGCACTCGATGTCCTTGACTGCCCAGACTGGGGATGGAATGTCAGCCTCTGGCCCCACCTGTTTTTAGGACTCTGGAACCCAGGAAACACACTTCAGTATGGCATTCCTCATGGAAGTGTCACAGGCAGTGGGGCACAAGCTGGAGACAAAGATCCACACTCCTGCCTGTGGCAGCCTAAAGCATTCTTCTGGAGACTTCCACTCGGGAAGTAAGGATTCTTGACTCCACCGCAGAAAAGACTTTCAAGATGAGCCAGTGTTAGAAAGGATCTTCAGCCGGGAGGTGGTGGCACACACACTCGGGAGGCAGAGGCAGGTGGACTCTTGTGAGTTCGAAGCCAGCCTGGTCTATAGAGCAAGTTACAGGACAGCCAGGGCTATGCAGAGAAACGCTGTCTCAGAAAACCAAAAGAAAAAGAAAGAGAAAAGATCTTAACAAAGATGGGGATGGAGTGGTTAATGATAAGGGGAAGGGGCCTGTCTTCCCAGAGTCTGGTTGAAGTCCCTTGCAGGCAGAGTCAAGAAGTACAGCACAGTAGAATGTGAATAGAAACAAATGTTCAAGGAAAGAGGAGGATGCACTCACATGTGGGTGTGGGATCTCAACAGAGTCACACTTACGCTTTCAGCAAAAGCTGTGCTTTTGAAATTATGTTGCTCAAAGGGTAGCTGAAGGAAGCCCCTCCCCCTGCTTCTTTGGGGTGTATGAGAGGGTGGCTCTGCAGGTACTGGGATAAGACTGCAATCTGATCAAATAAAACCATGGGGGCCAGTGGGAAGGCTCAGCAGGCGAAAGTGCTTGTCGCCAAGTTTCCCAAGCTGAGTTCGGAACCCACTTGGTAGCGGGAGAGACTTGACCTCCACACGCTGTAGTTTGCATACACAGGAGCTCACACGCATGTTAAATAGAGATAAATATTTTTAAAACATGGGTCACGGGAGTTCCGCAAGAGAGTAAAAACGTGCATTTTATTTAAGAAGTTTCTTGTGAAAGCCCTAGAAACTTGCAGGTTTAGAGCTGAGAAAGGAGAAAGGCCAGGAAGGCTTAGGGCAGTGTTCTCAACCTTCCTAATGCTGGGACCCTTTAATACAGTCCCTCACATTGCAGTGACCCCCAACCATAGAATTATTTTCATTGCTACTTCAGAACTGCCACGTTGTCACTGTTATAAGTCATAATGTAAAATCTGTGTTTTCTGAAGGTCTTAGGCGACCCCTGTAAAAGGGTTGTTTAGTCCCCAAAGGGGTCCTGGCCCACAGGTTGAGAACTAATGGCTTAGGCTCTAAGCATGGTCCCTGTCCATCTGAACGATTGTTATTTCGGATAGCTCTGTGTCAAAGAATGGCCCGCTGTCTCTATGTAGGCCATCTTCACAGCTGATGTTGTTAACTGTGTTGTAATTCTTGACTCTGCCTGCAAGGGACTTCAAATAGACTCGGGGATGACAGGCCCCTTCCCCTTATGATATTCCCTTAATTCTCCCTGAGCTTCTACCCTGCCTCGGGAGGAAAAGGGAAAGCCACCCTTCTTGGCTCCAACCAAGGATGGACAGAACCCTCCACCTTTGGACAGACCCAGCTTCTTGTGCCCTGGCCAAAAGGAGAGTTAAGCCCGTGTTCTCCTCCCAGCTCCTAAACCATTACTAGCCGATTCACCCATGCTACGGCAGCCCACAGGATCAGGAGGTATGGCAGGTCCTGTTCAAGGCTCTGAATCCACTGGCTCAGCTACACCCTAGCAAGGGTCTGCCCAGAAACTCAGCACCACAAAACCAATAAAGTCTGTGCCATCCAAAGCAAATCAAAACACATGGCAGCCAAGCAACGCAGCCAGCAGATTGTCAGCCTTATCACGTAAGCAAGAGTTTTGCAGAAGCACCGGAAGAGAGAGAGAGAGAGAGAGAGAGAGAGAGAAATTGGAGAAGGCACCAGGAAGATTGAATTCTCTGAGCCCCTGCTGCCATAGCAACTGTCACCCCCGCCACTCCCACCACCACTGGGGCTTCCCTCCGAATCTGGCCTGAGAGCCCCACCACTGTGGAGCACCAGCCCTGCCTGTGTGGGTCACAAGTGCCAGTATGTGGTGCCCAGAGGCAGCAGGACAGCACAGGTACCACCCAGCAGCCAGCTGCACGAGACTGTGCCAAGCTGGCAATGTTACCATCGGGTGCGTGCCAATTTCCTTGTGCTGCTGTAGCCGGGTTTAAGAAACGCCAGCCTTGTGTCTGAAGAATGATAAGGTCTCCAGAATATAGAAGGTACTTTTCCAGAGGTGCCCCGGCGGCTGAGGAAGAGACATTAGTAGGAAGAATGAACGCAGGAAGGGATGGAGAGAAGAAACTCAAAGGCAGCATCAGAGCTCCTGCAGAAAAGAACCAGAAAGGGGCCTGAAACCAGCCCAGGACTCCAAACAACGTTCGAGACCATTCTCCAGCCAGCCTGGCTCTGCTGCAGTGTCCAGACCGCAGGGCATTTTCACTTCCCTAAGACCATGCTTCCTCAGAAAGAGCTGATCCAAGTGTCCCTGCTTCTGAGGCCATGTCACTTCATGTCCTTCAAACCACAGCTCTGTTGCCATGAGTCACTATGTGCTGGAAGGTTGAAATCTCATGTACCTAGGAGTCCCCAGGAGTTCTTTTCAGGGACCGGCTCTCCAAGTGGACATGGCTGGCCTGTAAAACATTGCTCAGAGTTGCAGTTTGTTTCAAGCCTACTTTTCCTCAAGTTCAGGCTGAGCCTACCTGAAGAACTGTTATCACCTGTGAGCAAATGTGGACAGGCTGCCTCCTTTCGGACTCTTGAAAGAGAATTCTAAACCGGGTTATCATTCAAAAGATAGTATCCTTAGAAAACATGAAAGCCACGTTGACTGTACAAAGTGCTCTGAAAACTGAATTCCCAGCTCAAGGCAACATCACGCCAGACAGACAGCCAAGGGGCTTCAGGGAAGCTGCAGAAGACACGAAGACCTGTCCGAACAGAAGCCTCTGGCCACGGAAGGAGGGGATGAGCAAACACGTTACAGAGTGATTTGGAGGAAAACAGGGGGGCAGCAGTGTCATGGCTTAAAGCAAGACCTTCGAATGCAGAAAGCAGCAAGCTGAACTCTAGCCCATCGTGAGTTACTAGTCACTTAGCTGAGATGGGCAATCTCACCCCAAGGGCGCGCTCACTCTCCTTTCCGGAAGCCCTGTATTTAATGTATGATGAAGTCATGCAGCTTCCTCACTTTCTGCCAAACCGAGCAAGAAGGGGAGGGTGGAGGCCCCTGGAGGAGAGAAGGAAGGTGATTATTCTGCCCCTCTCTCGCTGGTTTGTTGGTTGGTTTTTCAGATTCTAAGCTACTGAGTAGGGTACAGCACAGGTGAGAAAAAGAGGCAGGCCCTGTTCAGAAGGGACAGGAAAGCCAGTGCTGGGACAACCCGAGAGAAACCGCCAAGTCGTCCCCAGCCCCAGAAGGTTCTGGGGTCAGCTTCCTGCCGCCCTAACCAATCCCTAGCCAAAAGTGCTTGAGAGGAACAATCTAAACCCCTGAGATGGCGGCACCATCAGGCTTGCCCCAGCCTTGTCCTTGATGTTTCCTCCTGCAAGCAAACTGCAAGGTCACTGTTTGCGCTGTCTGTACCGCTGCTGACACCTCAGTTTTGTCCTCTGCAAAGGGCTCTCGAGTCACGGGTGTGGCTGCTGGAACCATTGCCAGCGTTTTCCCTTCACTTCGTCAAAGCTAGAACGGTTCTTGGCAAAGGGGGTGTCTCTATGGATCCAAGGTAAAGATTTAGGATCCATGCAAGGGAGTGAGTGACCCACAAAGCCACTCCCATTCAGCCACGGCACTCACGAAAATAGCTACCAAATCCACAGAGCACGTGACAAGTCCGACCCAGGGCCACAGAGCATGTTTAAAAAAAAAATACAGTCCCATGAATCTGAGAGGAGACTGCTTTAACTGCTGAGCATTCCTTCAAGTGTTCCTTTACTTGTGAAATCCCATTCTTGGTCTCGAGGGAGCATTGATGTGGGGGCATTTTGCAGACCCATCATAGAAAATATGTGGAACAGGTGAGGGGGACTGTGGGAGGGGCCCGATGCCATTGTCTCTGAGAGAGGTCAGATTTTCCATGCGTGGAGGGCTGACGAGCCATGCCTGCTGCGTTCTCTCCCAGTGTGACATGTTTCTAATGTTACACTGTGGGAGGTGTCCTGCAACCCAACACCAGACTCGCGCGCGCACTCCAGACAGGACTTGCAGAGTGAACTGCAGAGGCCCCACGGTGGCTCACTGAGCTTCACAAAGAATGTCATGGCAACGTCACTTGCCCCCAGAGGGGCAAAGGAGCAAAATCTGTCTTCTTGCTGTTTCACTAAGGGCCCTCTTGTGGATCTAACATTTTATGGTCTTAAAAAAAAAAAAAAAGTAAACACAATGCAAACATGAACAAAACATTACAGGTTCTTTTTTTTCCCCCTCTTAGACAGGGTCTCACTATGTAGCCCTGGCTGTCCTGGAACTCATGATGTAGACCTGAGCACACAGAGATCTACCTGCCCCTGCCTCCCAGCTGCTGGGATTAAAGGTGTGCACCACACCCAGCGAGTGTCCTTTTTCGCTTTTAAATAAGTATTCTTATGCATTTACCAGACGGGGCTGTGTGTACAGGAAAGTAAACTGATTGGAGGAAAGCTCTGAACGCCTGTGTGCAATGAGGCTGTGCATAGACTGAGTCAGCACAAAGGCAGGGGCATTGCCAGGAAGCAGACAAAGCACCAGCAGCAGCTTCTGGAACTAGTCTCGGTGGGGGCTGGAATTTTCCAGAAAGAGTCCCCACTCTTCCCGGGGCTCCAAACGTGTTTGTCAGGGCTGAGTTTGAATCACAAACTGTAGGACAGTGGTGTGTCTCCAGTGTCTTTCATCCCTCAACCCTTTCGACCTTTAGACTCAGAAGAGGTCCACAGTCAAAAGCCTGTGCATTGTCAACTAGAAGAGAAACTCACGAGGAGGAGATGCTAGGCTATGGACTAAGGTTAGCAGACTCTGTCCAACCCACAAGAGTGTGTTGAAGGCCCAGAAGAATGAAGGAGTGATGGAATGGGTTGGTTGGGAGGGAAGGGCTTAATCTTCTTTCTTTCTTTCTTTCTTTCTTTCTTTCTTTCTTTCTTTCTTTCTTTCTTTCTTTCTTTCTTTTTTCTTTCTTTCTTTCTTTCACTCTCTCTCTCTCTTCTTTTCTTTCTTTCTTTTTTTTTTTTTTTGATTTTCAAGACAGGGTTTCTCTGTGTAGCTTTGGGCCTGTCCTAGACCTCGCTCTGTAGACCAGGCTGGCCTTGAACTCACAGATATCTGCCTGCCTCTGCCTCCCGAGTGCTGGGATTAAAGGTGTGCACCACCACCACCACCACCACCACCACCACCACCACCACCACCACCCGGGGCTTAGTTTTCTAAATGGAAGATGAAACCCTAGAAGTACAGAAGGGCAGGCATGCAGGGCACAGGGAGAAGCTCTCCACAGGCAGGGACAATGGACCTTGTCCTTGGTCTCTTTCCCACAAGCAAAGGCTGCTGGTGGCAGTCCAAGGAAGCTCCCGGCCAGTGAAAGCGTGTGCCTGTCCACCTCCACTGTAATTAAGGAAAGGGTTTGGAAAGAGATGAGACTTAGCCGAGATGACTGGTGCTGAGTGCACAGAAGCATTGACTACAGGAAAATTGATGAAAATGGTGTGTTGGAGCCAGAAGGGGAAGAGGAGCCAAGTGCTGACTGCAGCAAAAGCATCCCTAGTGGGATCCGTTGCCAAGAACTGCCTGGCTCTTCCTTCCGGTCTCTGGGGTCACCTGTCCCTGTTCTGGTCTCTCTCTTGCTTCCCAAATCTTCACCTTCTCCATAGACAAGACTTGGCAGAGCTACGCTGCATGGCGGCTCAGGAAACGTCCTGAGAGGGTCTTGAGGTATTTATTCTTCCTGTAGCGATTATTGATTGCCCACAGCTTGCCGGAGAGTAATTGCAGCACGCATAGGTAGATCCTTGGAGTCTTCCATTCAGGATCTCAAATGTTAACAGGTTCATTGGAGGAGAGCATGTCCTTTTTGTTGTGGTGGTTTAGACTTTGATTCCGATAATTTTCCACATGTGGGGAAGCTCAGGTTGTTCTTTGTCCATTTCCAAGGAGAGATACACATGCTATAATAGCCGTTTCTTTTCAGAGTCTGGCTACTCTAACAGTGGGGCATTGGATCCATGGTGAGGCCTGCACCTGGAAAAGAAGAGTCCAGCCCTACTCAGCCCAGCCCAGGCCAGGCCAGGCCAGCCCAACGATGCCCAGGCCAGCCCCACCCTGCCCTGCCCCACCCAGCCCCACCCAATGAAAGCTGTACTTTAAGATCTGCAGGTGGGCATGTGCCCACAGAACTGAAGACACAGTGACTTTAACTGGTGGTTCTCAGATCTAACATGCATTAGGATTGCCCAATACAATGAACCAGATGTGAATTCCACCCCAGGAATTCAGAGGATCTGGGATAGGGTCTAGAAGTCTCAAAGTCTGAAGTTCTCACAAGTTTCCAGAGCCACATTTCAGGAACAGCTGATTCAGATACACACACACACACACACACACACACACACACACGCACGCACGCACGCACGCACGCACGCACGCACGCACGCCATGGTAGAGTCTATGGATGAAGATAAAATATTAACATACTGCCCCAGGCCCTGTGTTTGAGCCCTATCTGGTCAGCAGGGTGCCATTCCTACCACAGATTCTGTCTTAGCTGTGGACTTAATTTCCCCAAACCAAGATGAAATTAAGATTCGCAAACGCAGAAATTCCTTAAAAATTACACTCAGTCTCTTAAAGTTTCCTAAAACATAGAAGCAAGAAGACAATGTATTAATACTATGTGGGTGCCAAAGTCAAGAAGCAAGTGTATCTCCTTGAGTTTCAGGCCAGCCTGGTCTATATAAGGATACCCTGTCTCAGATAGGTAGAAGGATGGATGGATAGATGGAAGGATGGATGGACAGACAGAAAAAAAAAGATAGACAGCTTAACCAAGAAAGAGATTTAAGGCAGAAGTACCTGTTTACTTCCTCTCTCTTGATCTCTCACTCTCATTTTTTTTTTTTTTAATTTGGGGGAAAGGTTACAGCCATAATGTGCACGCAGAGGTCAGAGGAAAACCCTTGCATGTTAATTCTCTCTTTCTACCAAACTCAGACAACAAGCTTGACAATGAGCCTTTACCCATTTAGCATGGCACAGGCCCCTCTTTTTTCCTTTCTTTTCTTTCCTTCCTTTTTGTGATATGATCTCCTCGTGTAGCCCAGGTTGCCTCAAACTCCATACTATTGCCTCCCAAATGCTGGATTCCAGGTGAGTGCCACAGGTCCACTCTAGGACTCCTCCTAACCTGCCCTGAGCAGGGACAAACAGGTAAACAAGACGGGGGACCTGTCTTCAGAAGCACCGTTCTACCGTGTGTCCACAAGATGTACCTGCTGGACCTGCCTTTCACCTCTCCGTCCTTGCTTGAAGTGCAGGTTCCCGCACAGAGCTGGCCTGCGCCTGTGCTCAGTGTTAGGGGTGTACTTGAGTCTTGCATCACACCTAGAGAGTATGCAGACTGAAAAGCACTCCAGAATGCCTTTGGGACACACCTAGGAGATCTCACAAACAGCCTGGATGTTACAGTCCCAGGTCAGGCTCAAGCCCCTTTCTCCACCCTCGGTTTCCTGTTTCCTCTACTACTTTATTCACCACGCTCTCAGAAAAGGTGTTCACTAGCCTACAACATCTGGTCTTCGTGCTACTTCCACCATCAGCAAACATGGGTAGATGAGACGCTTCAGCCTCCTCCTCCTCCTCCCTGTCCCTCCATATGGTTCTGTGGAAACAAGTCTCCCTTGTGTTTCATCTTAGCTCTACCATTGCTAACCTGACAAAATCAGCCATGGCTCCTCATAAGGACCTCTAGAGTCCTACTGACTCCTTTCTTTCTCTCTGATCAGCAAGTATTAGTGAAGACATGTCCTTAGTTAGGTTCTGAAATAAGGGAAGTGGAGGCTGATGTTGGCCAGTTCTTCTAGATGCACCGTTCCTTGCTTCTAGTCTCTAGGGCCAGTTCTGTGGCTCCTTCAGTACAGATAGATTCTGGGCTGAGCAAATGAATTCACTCTAGCCTCCCTGGATTCCACAAATTCTTCAGGGTTCCATTCTCTAAACATCCAGGAGCAGCCACTCGGAGCATCACTGCTCAGTCTTAGGCCCTGTTGATCTGGAGAGCTCCTAGGGACAGCTTTATATGAAAATCAGACATCGGCTTTTCATGTCTAACAATTCAGTTTCTCAGGAGCATTGGTTTTGTTGCTGTTGTTTAATTAAGAGTGGATCAAAGTGTTTTGTTTTGTTTCGTTTCGTTTTGTTTTGTTTTGTTTTGTTTTGTTTTGTTTTGTTTTGTTTTGTTTTGTTTTGTTTTGTTTTGTCATTGTCCTAAGCTTCAGAGCATAGTTGCTCTGACCATCAATACTGGAGACAAAGTCCCAGTGTCCTCCTTACCTAATCAACCTTACATTCTTTTCCCTACATCTTACAAAAACAAGTAAGTAGCCCCATGACTCTAATTCCAAGCTGCTTTTAACACTAACCTACCCAGGTGAAGACAAGATTTAATACTGCAAGGATACCCTTGATATGTGTCCACCTCCTCCAGGTGTTACTGCCCCCCAAAAGTCATGCAACCAGCCACCTCCATGCCTCACGTATTCTGGAAACTTCCTCATAATCACATGGGTTGGCCCCAAACCTCAGAAAATAGTCTGAAACAGTCCTATAAAGTAGCACCTGGCTGGGTGTCACAGATCTAATGAAAATCAGCGCACGCCAACAAGCTGTGGGTTCCTCCTTTACTCTTCCGTCTTTGTGGGTGCTGTTGGGTTTCATAGAAACCCGTGTGCAGAGGCAAATACAGGCAGCTGTTCTGGTCCCCTCAGCCTCTACCCATGTTCCTCTTGAGCTATATGAAGCCTGCGAGCAAGCCCCTTCCATTTTGAGACCCTCCAGAAGCATTCCCTGAATTCCAACAATGCTGGGGTCAAAAAATAGACTGTTTGAGACCAGAAGCCTCCCAGTCCACCGCCATCAAGAATATGGAATCCTTTCTACTCCTTGGGATTAGTTGGACTGGTTGGGTCAGGGTAGCCCCGAAAAGCTGAGGATCAAAATATGAAGTGAAATCTTGAAAATGAAAGAGGTCGGCAGAACCTGCTGGGATTCTGGGATGAGCAGACACTGCAGGGGGACATGAAGGCCTTGTGTGGATGTGTGTGGCTAGGCACTTCCACAGTAAAGCTGGCACCCCTGAGCCTCCAAGCACTGAGGCACAGAACAACAGGTGTGGGGTCTTTTCAATCCCATGGCTGGCTGGCACGGCACCAGTAACTAGTAAGTCTCTCCTCTGATGCAAATTACCCTGGGCTGAACCTGACCACCAGGAGGGGGACAGAAAGCTACAGCCTCTAACTCAAGGGAAGGGATGTAAGTAGAATTGAGAAGCTGAGCTGTCTGAGCTCTACCACCTTCCTCTCCCTCCTCTGTTGCCCTCACCCTCTTTCAAAACCACCTCCGTCACCCCTTCAGGACACTTTTGGGGAGCAAGCAGCCACAAGTCGAGGCTCAGAACTCCCAAATCTCTGGAATCCACTGAAGATAAGATGAGGCCAAGAGAGTATGACTCTCCTTTTACAAACTGGCTGCTGAGGATAGGAAGGGAATGGGGTTCATTGTGAACCAGGGGAAGGTAGGAAAATGGTTCCCAGCAAGCAATAAACAATTCAAAAATAGTATCATCTAAGCATGGGGACGGTAGGGATCTGAGAGAAAAGATGCCTCAATAAACTAGGTAGAGAGCCTAAGACACCAACCAGAAAGAACAGTGATGAAAGAGAAAGCAGACTACTGGGGCATCCCTGACATGCCCCAGGGGGTAAGGGCATCCTGCATCCTCAGTGCAGACTGCTGGTCTCTGGCTGCGCCCCTACCAGCATCAACAGTGACTGCACATACCTCAGTGTTACCATCAACAGATCTTTATCTGTCACAGACCAGAGACTATCTGCACATCACCCAGGTCTCTCCCTGCTTTGGATCAGGTGGTTGGTTCTAAAGCTTTGTTGTGAACATGGATCCCAGCCTTCCAGAAAAAAAAAAAAACTTCAACAATGCAACTAAAAGTTATGTCAGTGGAGCAGACTATACAAGAAACAAGGCAAGTGGGTATGTGCATGCATGGGCATGAATGTATGTATACATGTATGTGCATACACCTATATGTGGTCTTGTGTGTGCATCTATATGTGTGACTTTATCTGTATATGAATGTGTGTGTAGTATGTGCATACTCTATGTGTTCATGTTTTTCATATGTACACATCTCTGTGCCAGTCAGCTCTGCGTAAGGTTGATGTACCTGGTATACACACAGAAAATAGTCCTTCCTCCTCATACACACATTACATGTTCCAGTGTGATCTTTATGGAAGCCACAGGCACCTGCAAATGGCTAGGGCACTTGCCAAGCCACCAGCCCAGCCCTACAGCTCAGAGACAATACCCATGGTAAAGTCATTTGCTCCAGACTGTGTCTCTAATGGAAAAGCCAAAAGTGCCTTGAGGTGGGCAGCCTGGGTGTACCCAGTCAGGAAATCTCATCAGATTGCTTCAAGGTTTCCTCAACCTCCTCTCCAAATACTAACTGCATCGCAACCATATGAAAATCAAATCCATGGGGTTCCCAGGTCTGTTTTGAATTTTTATGTAATTGAAAAAAATGAAATAAATTCTTTAAAATTTGATTCTAATTTGCCCTTGCTTTTTATGGATTTTGTAGCTAATCAACCATGGTAGCACTTATTTCATTCTGCCCTTAAATCTGTGTAATATATATGTCCTTTATTTGTGAATAAAGATGATTGATAGATATTTGGACTTGCAGAGATTGCTGCTATTTAAATTTGGGTTGTTTATTTACTTTTTTATGTAAGAGGAATGAAAAGAAATAGAAACTATTTAGCTGGCCATCTAAAGCACACAGGGAAATGCTCTGGAGATTTATGTAGAGGCTTAAAAATAATTACAATGTACTTTTGCTTCCATTTGTCTAGAATATTAGGAAATTTTTTTTCTGGCCTGTTTGGAGAGTTATAGAAGCCAAAAATCAGAAGAAAAGTGTTTTCTATGGGCAAACCCACCAAAGAGGAAAGCTAGAGCCTGTGGACCCACAAGCGGGAGCAAAAGTGGGAAACTTAAACACAACCCAGTCGAGAAGCAGCTGCCCTCTCAACTCCGTTGACACAAAGGAGGAGGGAAATGGAGCTTTTTAAGACACCGTCATGGTGCCCGGAGTGTCCTCCACTACTAATTTTCAGAGTTGGGTCACCCACTCACACACAATGAATGAGCACAAACGCTGGATCAAATAAGGAGATGATGGAATCTCAAGTCTTTCAGAGCAGAACTCATACTGGTTCTCTCCTTTCTAAGGTGAGACTCAGCGCTCAGCTGAAAGCCAGCGGCTACGGCCAACAGTCCCACAATGCAAGGCCCTCCCATCCCATCAGCGTCACAGGCCAGGTCGTCTTCATTGAGTCCCTGCATTCTGCTCTCTCCACTTGTTCCCAGCTTTTTTTATTTTTCAGCTTTGGAAACAAATCTCAAAATTCTAGTGAGAAAACCCCAAGGCCCTCCGTGTGTAAATCCAAGACTGAACATGGATACGGCAACAGGTTTCTTTTACCTCTTTCAGGCGACTCCTTTTCCATTCGCAACAAATAATTTATAGCTAGAACGTAATGCCTGCTAGACCATGCTCATTGAAAACATGTGTGAATCCTGTTGTGGCTTCAGAAACAATCAGAAACCATTTTAGTTCCCATTTCAAAGACCAAAACAGTAGCTTACATGTTTAATACATAACCAAATTGTTTCAAAACATCTGGAGGGCTATACCTTTCTGTGTTTATAGACAGATTCTTTCTTGAACAGCAAATAGGAAAATCTGACATGGTCTCTTTCCTACACATCCAGCACCCACCCTCACCACACCAGTAGGATTCTTCAGCCTGAGTTACTTACTGCTTCCATATTATTCAGGCTCAGAGATAAACCAGGAGTATAATGTCATTGCAAATAGGACCTGATCCTCCTGGGGCTGCCCATGAACTCTTCAGATCTTCTTTTCTTTACCACCAAGTCTCATCTAGACACATGATCCTCATCACAATGAATTATTTTTTAAGTCATGCCAGAAATATTAACTTTATTGAGGAAAGTGCTTCCCAGAGTGAAAAATCTGCAAGGATACATATTATAAAATACCTTTTGAGTCTCATAAATTATGTGTGGGGTGTTAATATATGTGTGTAAACCCACTCACACATTTGCATCTATTTTCCTAAATTTCAACTTACAATTAAGTCTTTCTTCAAATAACAAAAGAAGTGCACATAAAAACAACCGCCACCATTATTAGAAGATTCTTGCCTATTGTGAATATAATTATAAATCATTTTAAATGATTTCTGTCAAGTTAGTGTAATAAATACTGTTGTGAGCTGAGTATCTCCCCCAACTGCTGCTACTCTACTCCTTTCTTCCAGAAAGATGAATCTGAGCCCAGCAAGCCAAAGAGACTCCTTCCATGTCCTAGCCAATAACACAGTAACCAAAGAGACTCCTTCCATGTCCTAGCCAATAACACAGTGGCCAAAGAGACTCCTTCCATGTCCTAGACAATAACACAGTAACCAAAGAGACTCCTTCCATGTCCTAGCCAATAACACAGTGGTCAAAGAGACTCCTTCCATGTTCTAGCTGCTAGCACAGTGACCAGGGAGACTCCTTCTTACATGCCCTAGCTGCTAACTCAGTGACCAAGGAGACTCCTTCTTACATGTCCTAGCTGCTAACAGCAATGGTGTGAGGCTGGAGATGCCACCTTGCAGAGCTGTGCGTCTTGTTCCTGACTTTTCCAAGTCTCACTCTTCCTAGTGTTACATTCAGCCTGTCACCTTTTTGTCCATCATTCTCTCATATATGACTGCTTGAAGGCCAATTAGGACAAAGGTTCAGGAAGGTCCCCAACTCCGTAAGACACTAGCTCTAATACAAATTAATATTACTAGAAGGCTCCTTCTAACTAAATGCTAGCAATCAGCTTTAAAGCATCTGCATGTTTCTGAGCCACCAAGACTACACACTCTTCTACCCTCACCCTCCAGGTTCCCTCGGCCCACTGTCTCTCACTGGTCAACATGACAGTGCCCTGAGGAGGAAACCTCTAAAACCCAGAGAAAAGGTTTAGTGTTAAAGATTAGGATGGTTAAAGAATGCTCATAGATGGCCTTCAGCCCCTCACTCCCACCCTACACCCTAAGCCTCCTCCTCAAATCCCCAGTAACATGCAAGGCATGTCTGCCACTCAGTAGCTGCCTGCAGCCTTCACAGGGGCATTTCTGTGGTAAGTGTCTTGAGTGAGTAGTTTTGCTCACCACTGTGACCAAATATCGGGCAAAGCAATCTGAGGTGGGGAGGCAGGATTTGATTGGGCTCTCAGTTTGAGAGATTACAGTCCCTACTGGCAGGGAGACACTCGGTGATGGGAGGGTCTGCAGAAACAAAGGTGTGAAGCAACGGCATGCTCATATCCAGTTGACTCAGATGCAGAGAGAAGAGAGCAGGGCCGGCAGGTAAACCTCAAGGCCCGCCCAACATCGATCCACTTTCTCTGGGTAGCCTCTGAGACTGACTCTTTCAGTCTTCTTCTCCCGTGGAGGGACACGTCTCCATCACCCACAGGCGCTACATAGTGAACTCCGTTTTCTTCGCTTGCACGGTAAACTGCCACCACAATTACCAGCAGATTCTCAGCTACTGTTGGAAATGTTTTTGAAACCCTTCTGTCAGATGAGCTGAATATTCTACAGTTTCTCCAAACAGCACCACCACACAGGGACCAAGTGTTCAGACACGGGAGACTGTGGGGGGCATTACATATCCAAACCATAACAGCATCCCCATCTCAACACATCCCCAAATCATATAAACCCTCACCTCCTACATGAGTATCTCAGTGCCGACACCAGAGACTATGGGTCATATATAAGTCTCTTCCACTCATATGCCCAGCCAGCATCCAGTAACATCTGTCTTTGCATATCCTCATCATTCCATATCAGGAATGTGACATTCGGCCATCGTCGCCTGCACCACCACCATCCAGCTACTCTGCCCTCCCATCTGGACCATCACAACAGCCTCCAGGAATTACCTCCAAGGCCTCCCAAAGCTTCTAGCCCCTGGGAGGAAAAAGCCTGGGTCTTCATGGCAACTGCCCGACTCCCGAGGCTGCTCTGCCAGACTCCGTCGCCAACTTTCCTCACTCCCCACACACCTTACTCCTCCAAGCTGTTCAGGAGTACCAACCAGGCTATCGTGTGGCTCCGTGGTAGTGTTTGCCTGCATTTGTGAGGTCGTGGGTCCCACCCCATCACTGACAAGAGCCTTCGGGACATCCATCTCATACCTCGAGGCCTTTGAACTTGCCTTGCCCCTTGTTTTAAGTGCTTTTTCTCAGAAACCCTCATGGCGGACTTCCTTCTACTTTCGTCAAATGTTTCCTAACTGGAGACACCGATCCTGACTGTTCTATATGCGAGGGACAGTTCCGCTTCTCTAGTACTTCTTATCTATTTTCTCTCAATTTCTCCAAAGTGGTTGCTACCCTCTGAGTTGGTACATAGGTTTTTTGGGGGCTTGGTTTTGGGGTTTGGGTTTTGTGTGTGTGTGTGTGTGTGTGTGTGTGTGTGTGTGTGTGTGTGTGTGTGTGTTTACCTCTTTCCACACAATGCCTGATACATTCCAGATTCCAAGCAACATAGTTAACAATCCAAACTGAACACTATAGACTATTCTCTAAAAAGTAGGGCACAACAACGATTCACATACTATTTATATTAGTCATTGCAGTAACCTGGAGAGGATATAGAATAGTCTATAGGAGGATGTTCATAGACTTTGGTAGACTGGAGGCCTTGGGCCTTCCTGGAAACTGAAGCATGACTGCATTGTTGAGTAGATTCACTAACTATGCTCGTGTCGCAATGGGTGCAGCTTAAGGAGAACTGCGTTGGTGTCACAGATCCACAGTTCATAGTTCACTGCTGAACTTCTTTGCTTACTGACCCACAGGACCACTGGAGCTGTGGCCCCACAGTGGAAGCAGTGGCTGATACAGCAAGCCAGACTACGACTAAGCTCTCTACGGAGTTAGGATCTTGTCCTTACTCCTGACTTACCAGGTAAACTGAAAACCACGGGTGACCAGATGCCAGGCTGAGGACATCAACCTGACAACAGCCTCACAGGTGCTCTACTACTGTCACTTCTGTTTCACTCGTGACATCAGAGCTTCTAGAGGTGAGTCTGACCAAAGTCACAGAACTAGTACTTAGAGCCAGGTCTCCTTCAATGTCTACCAGGCCTTGGAGTACACATCTTCTTGCGGGAAAATAGAAAATAGACTATCTTCATTAAAGGATGTCAGCTCTGTGAGATTTGGTCTGGTTTGGTTTGGTTTGGTCTGGTCTGGTCTGGTCTGGTCTGGTCTGATTTGGTTTGGTTTAGTCTAGTTTGGTTTGGTCTGGTTTGGTCAGGTCTAGTTTGGTCTGGTCTGGTCTGGTCTGGTTTGGTTTGCTTTGGTCTGGTTTAGTCTAGCTTGGTTTGATCTGCTTTGGTTTGGTTTGGTTTGGTCAGATCTGGTCTGGTCTGGTTTGCTTTGGTCTGGTTTGGTCTAGTTTAATGTATTTGGTCTGGTTTGCTTTGGTCTGGTCTGGTTTGGTCTGGTTTGCTTTGGTCTGGTCTGGTTTGGTCTAGTTTGGTCTGGTCTGGTCTGATTTGATCTGATTTGCTTTGGTTTTCTGTGGTCTGGTTTGGTCTGGTTTGGTCTAGTTTGGTCTGTTTGGTCTGGTCTGGTTTGGTCTAGTTTGGTTTGGTTTGGTCTGGTTTGGTTTGGTCTGGTCTGGTCTGGTTTAATCTGGTCTGTTTTGGTCTAGTCTGGTCTGGTCTGTTTGGTTTTGTGTGTGTGCTAGAGAGGGAACACAGGGCCTTGCATGTGCTAGTATCAAGCAAGCATTTTGTCACCAAACTGCACCAACAGCTCCAAGAGACTTTTTGTTTTAGTTGTAGGGTTTAGGTTTCTAGTTTGAGAAAAGATGTATATAGCCCAAAGAGACCTAGAATTTACTACTACAAGGCCAAGGATGGCCTTGAACTCTCCATCCTCCTGTCTCCAATAGATGCTGGGGTTTTAGGCAAGTGCTACTACAGTGAGCACGAGCCTTTCCTGCTCACGGTCTCTGTGACTTGTTTTAGCTATGGCTACACCAGTCACCACACACGGGGACATGAGAGCAGCCACCGAGTGAAGGATATGCTTTCGTAGAGAGGCTTAAAATGCTAACAGCTGGAGCTATGGCACTGGCTTACAGGTAAGAGCTCCTACACCTCTTCCTGAGGGCCTGAGTTCAGTTCCCAGCACTCACAAACCCCTGCTACTCTAGCTCCAGGGAATCCAGTGCCCTCTTCTGGCCTACAAAGCACCTATAATCACATGTACATATTCACATGCAGACACAGGCACATGCAAAATTAAACATAGAAATAATCTTTAAAACTAAATTTAAAATTAAAATATCAACAACTTAGAACAATTAGCCAAGCCGCATTCCTTTGCATGTTATAGCCAACCTCCCACAGGCATCAAGCATGCTTTGGTGAGTTCATCTTAAGCTTGTCACCTCCTTGTACATCATTTTTATTACATTTACAAATAATCAGCTGAAAACCAATTTCGACAAAGATTCAGAAGTCCCCGACTCCCAGTTCCAGAATAAGACACTAGCCTTGATAAAACTAATATTGTGAATAACTGCCCTGCTTATTATGAAAATAACCAAAAACATACCAATGCAATTTTCCATCTACATTGAATTACTGTCACTAATGTAAGGCCAAAGACAGGAGACAGTTGGTCATTGCTCATTAAATATCCTTAATCTGTCTCCCATGTCCTCTGCTGAGGATTGTAAATTTGTGTGTAGCCTGAAGAAGACCCAGCCTAGGAAGGTCTGTTAACATCCTCCTGATGAGAAAATAAAAACAAGGAATGAAGATTTAGAATTCCTCATGTGGAATCCACCACAGATGTCTCCCTCTGCCTGTACCAACTTTCCAAACCAGACCTTGATATAAACTGTATTTGGTAATTGTAAACATAATTAGCACAGGCTGATAAAGAATGTGTTTGGGTTTGCCCAGGAAGCTCCTTTCACTAACATTAATAAAGTCTGGGAACTCAGGTTGGGAGTGGGTGGTGTGAAGAAATGTTCCTGGGAGTAGCTGGTTTACCATAAACAAGAACATGCAACATCTGGTCCCTATTCTAATCTTACAGCTGCCCTGATGGAGAGCTAAGAACTGAGAATAGTGTAGGTCATGTTAGAGCTTCAGCAGTTGATGTCTCATGGCTCAAAATCTCTCAAGCAAATCAGAGATAATAGAAGAGTGAATATGAACAAATTCAAGAACACATCAAAAAGATCACTCATCATGATCAAGTTGGCTTCATCCTGGGAATGCAAGGATGGTTCAACATATACAAATCAATACATCACTGAGAGGGACTTAAAGACAGAAATCTCACGAGCATCTCAATAGATGCAGAAAAGACTCTGGACAAAACCCAACACCTCTTCATTATTAAAAGCCTTGAAGAAGCTAGAAATAGAAGGAACATATCTCATTAGACTCTATACAACAAACCTGTTGACAACATTACACCAAGTCAGAAAAATAAACCTCAAAGCATTTCCACTAAAGTAAGGAAGAGCACAAGGGTGTTCTACTTTCTCCTCCCTTAGCCAGTACTGAATGAGAAGTACTTGAAGTCATAGCCAGAACCACAAGGCAGAAGAAGGAACTAAAATGGATGCAAACAGAAAAGGAAGTAGTCGGAGCATCCTTCTTTGTGGTTATATGGTTCTGTAAGTAAGATGCCCTAAAGACTCCAGCATAAAAACTCTTGGATCCTGTAGATGCTCAGTATCTCCCATGCTTCCCAATGGCCATTCAAGCTGTACAGATGTTTACTGAGCTGTGCAGAGTCTGGGATAGGGTAAGAGTTTGAGTTCCTTAAACTAGCTGTGTGACATTTGTATTTGTGAGTTTATTTGAATAAAGTGATTTTTAAAATCAGTATTCTTTCTATACACCGATGATAAATTCACTGAGAAATAAATCAGAAGAGCACTCCCATTCATAATACCATCACATTTAAAAAGTTAAAGAGAATACCTTATAATAAACCTATCCAAGGAAGTGAAAGACCTCCATGATGAAAACACTGAAGAAAGAAATTGAATTATACTTCAGAAGCTGGAAGGGCTGCCTATACTCATGGATTGGCAGAATTAAAACATAGTGAAAAAATAGAAAAAAATACTACAAAAAGTAATCTACAAATTAAATACAAGTCCCTTCAAAATTCCAAAACCTTCTTTACAAAAACAGAAAAGCAACCTTAGAATTCATATGGAAACACAGAAGCAGTCCTGAGTAGAAATAACATTGCCAATTTCAAGTTATATTACTGACCCACAATACTGAAAACATCATGGTAGTCACACAGAACCAGGAACCTGGATCAGTGGGCCATAAGAGAAGACCCAGATTCAAACACACACAGCCACAACCACCAGATTCCCTATAAAGAGAGCAAAACTAAAATTAGAGGAATGCCCTAGTCTTTCTGTTGATGTGATAGATACCGTGACCCAAAGCAAATTGGTAAGGAATGAATTTATTTCTGCTTAGAGCTTATACACCATCATGAAGAGAAGTTGGGGAACTCAAGGAAGAAACCTACAGGCAGGAATTGAAGCAGAGGGCATGGAGGAGTGATGCTTACTGACTTGCTCCCCGTGGTTTGCTCAGCCTGCTTTTATAAAACCCAGGAGCAGCTGTCCACAGGTGTCACTACCCATGGTAATCTGGGCCATCTCATGTCAATCATTAATCAAGAAAATGCCCACAGACTTGCTTATAGGCCAAATTAATGGAGGCATTTTCTCAACTGAGGTTTCCTCTTCCCAGATGACCCTGGCTGTGTCAAGATGACAAAAAGCTGGCCAGCACAATTGACCTTGACATACAGATATATCACTGTTAAATGGTAACCTTTCCTTTCTGGTTTATACCCAAGATCTCATCTCATACTTACATCACAATATAAATCAGTATAAGTTTATTAAGTCCCTCACTCTTTAAAAAAAATACATACACTTTAAAGGTTCGACCTCAGCCTGGCGGTGGTGGCACACGCCTTTAATCCCAACACTTGGGAGGCAGAGACAGGTAGATCTCTGTGAGTTTGAGGCCAGCCTGGGCTACAGAGTGAGTTCCAGGAAAGGTGCCAAAGCTACACAGAGAAACCCTGTCTCAAAAGAAAAAAAAAAAAAAGTTCAACCTCTTTAAAATATCCAATAGCTCAATTGCAATAAAACCAAAACTTTCTTACTCCAAGAGGGAAGAACCAGGATCAAAGCAAAGCAAAACTAACCTCCACCAGTGTAAACAGCTCAGGGGCCCAAGCCTGGAATTCACTCACGATCCTCTGGGCTCCAGAGGGCTTGGGCAGCTGCACTTCTCTGGCTCTGCCACCCACAGCACACATAACTTGTGTCATAGGCTCAGGTGGCTTCACTCCACACCTGCTGCTCTCCTTGGTAGTTGTCCCACAATCCTGGCATCACCAGTAATTGTTGTCTGCACTTCATCCGAAGCTGAACCTTCATAAAGTCTCTCTCCGGGCACTCTGATCCCACTTCATGGGGCTAAGCCTCAACTTTTCTCCACGACCTCTTCAAATACTGAGACTCTCATGCTGCCAAAACTAACCCATGTGAGAGACTCTTAAACATCACCAAGTTTGGCTACCAGCATGAGATGTAGCCTTGACGCTCTGTGGAACATGTCTTCTGGTAATGGAGCATTTCCAAAAAAATGTTACCTCAATGATGTTGGTTTCTTCTTAATCACAATGATTTTTCTCAGCATAGCTAACCAGCATCAATTGTCCCAGTAAAGTAAAGATTTACTTTAGTGGTGCTGGTCTCTTACTAATCACAGCTGAATCTTCAGCCCTAGATGACCAGAAACCCCATATTATTAATTCAAAATATCACACAAATATCCCCAATATGGTCTGTGCTTCCCCCCAAAACTACATGAAGTAGGCCTCCATTATCTGCACTGCTCTCAGCCTTCTCTTCTAAGTCCCCACAATGGTCCATTAGGTTCTAAAGACTCAATGGCTTTTCCAGCCCAAAGTTCCCAAAGGTCCTTTCACAATCCTTCCCAAAACAACATGGTCATCTCTGTCACAGCCATATTCCATGAACCTGGTATACATTTCCCTTCTGTTTTGCTCTCTGTTGCTGTAGTAAAGCCCATGATCAAGAGTAACTTGGTAAGGAAAGGGTTTATTCCATCTTACAGCTCATAATCCATCATTGGGGGAAGCCAGGGCAGGAACCTGGAAGCAGGAGCTGAAGCAGAAACCACAGTACTGCGTATTGGCTTGCTCCTGGCTCATTCAACCTGCTTTCTTAGATAATCCAGGACCAAATGACCAGTCATGGTACCATCTACAGTGTGTTGAGCCCTCTCACATTAACCATTAATTAAGAAAATGCCTGCTGGCAGACTAATCTGATGGAGGCATTTTCTCATCTTAGCTTCCTACAAGGAGGATCCAACTTGTGTCAAGTTGACAAAAACTGTCCAGCTCAAGGAAAAGAGAGTGGTGTTTTTAGCCAATTGTGCTTGAAACTGGCTGTTCTCGGAATGAAGCTGGACCTCCATCTCTACCTTGAACATAAGTCAACTCCAGATGAATCAAAGACCTTAAATAAGACCTGAAATTCTGAACCTGTGAGAGAAACAACATTCAAGCCATAGGCATAGACTGGAGCTTTCTGAAAAGAATTTGACTTTCTCAGTGAATAATACCAAGAATTAACAAATGGATTCCATGAACTACAACTGCTTCTGAACAATAAAGGAAACAATTCAGTGAAGAGACTGTCTACCAAATGATAAAAGAAAACCACTAACTACATATCTGACAAAGGATTAATATCTCGACTATATGAAAGACTCAAGAAACTTAAACACTAAGAAATCAGGTAACACAATATATACATATAGACTAATAAAATGAACAGACATATCTCAAAAGATGAAGTCCAAATGTCCAACAAACATATGAAAAAAGTATTTAACCTCATGAGCCATCAGAAAAAAATGCAATTTAAAACTACTTGAGAGTCTGTCTTAACCCAGTTAGAATGGCATTTAAAAAACAAGTAACAAATTCTGGGGAGTCTGAGGGGATAGGGGAAACCTGATACACCGCTGGTATGAATGTAGACCAGTTTAACCACTGTGGAAATCAATATGGAGGTTTCTCAAAGAACTAGAACTATATCTACTCTATGACCCAGCTACACCACTCCCAGATTTCAACTCACAGGACTTCAGGTCAATAACTATGATATTTGCACGTCAGTGCTTATGGAAGCATCATTTCATTTACACTGGCTAAATCATAACATTGACCCAGATGTGCAGAGGAATGGATAAAGAAAATGTGATATATATATATGTGTGTGTGTGTGTGTGTGTGTGTGTGTGTGTGTGTGTGTGTGTATAAACAATAGAATTTCATTCAGCCTTAAAGAAAAATATAGTTAAACCACTTGAAGAGAAATAGGCACTGAAGAATCTCATATAAGCGAATGTAGTTAGCCTCAGAACAAATATGTCATGTTTTCTGTCATTTGTGAATCTTAGATTTTATATAGTCACAAAAAAGAATCATGCATAAAAGTAGAAGTTAAGAGAATGAAGGAATGAAGAGAACTAAAGGAAGGCAAGGGGTAAAAACGGAGGGGGGCAGGAGCTGGAGGGAGGACAAGATCAAAACGCAGTGTGTCAGTATGAAATGTATCCGATACAAAATGTCTTTATGGAGCTCAGTACTCTGTGAAATAAATAAATGCCAACAAGTTCAGAGGTGGCTTTTGCTTCCCAAGGTCAGCACAGGCAAATGAGGTCACCCAGAGTCCCTGTGCTCTTCCCCATCCCTAGTGAACCCTAATTTACTTGTTTTCCGGCCTCAAGACACTTGTAGCAACTCCATCTCATGGAGTAGTTAATCCTTAGAATTCTGAGCTGTCTAAGGCAATCAGCATGTGCTCTCTGCCTCCCTTTTCATCTCCCTCCAGTCCTGGAAAATAATAGTCTATATCTACAGTCTATGCCACTCTGACACCAGCCTCACACAGCTAAATGATGTCTCTAGCTCACTCTCTCTTATTCGCTCTCTCTAGCTCTCTCTCTCTCTCTCTCTCTCTCTCCTCCTGCTCCTCTTTCTTCTACTGTCCTTCTTTTTCTCCCCTTTCAACCCCCTGAAACAGACATAGCATCAGAAATTATTTGCAGTCTGGAGTATACATATGTATACTCTGTGAGAGAGTATACGTATGAGGCCTTAGGTTCTGTCCCCAGGAACACACACACACACACACACACACACACACACACACACACACACACACAAGAGAAAAACAGAAAAAGAGAGAAAGGAAGAGGGGGAAATAGGGGAAATGAGAGGAGAAATGAGAGAGAGAGAGAGAGAGAGAGAGAGAGAGAGAGAGAGAGAGAGAGAGAACTATTCACTGAGTGCAATTCCATTACCTGCCACAGAATCTGGGTCTGGCTCAATGAAATGCATAAGGACACTATGATTAGTACATTCACCTGTGTTGTGTGTGTGATCATGTGTGTGTGCATGTGTGTGTAATCATATGTGTGTGTGATCATGTGTGTGTATCATATGTGTGTGTGCATGTGTGTGTTTAATCATACGTGTGTGTGTGTGTGTGTGTGTGTGTGTGTGTGTGTGTGTGTGCAATAAAGAACACAGGGCAACCTTGATGTTGTTGCTCAGGGGCCATCTATCTTGTTTTTTGAGACAGGGTCTCCCATTGGCGTGGAACTTGCCAAGGGGACTAGGCCACTAGCCAGCAAAGTCCAGGGATCCACTTGTCTCTGCCTCTCCAGCACCAGGACTAATTAGATGTCCAGGTTCTTTGCATGGGTTCTGGGGGTCTAACTCAGGTCCTCATGTCTTCACAGTGGTCACTTTACTGACAGAACTGTCACTCTCTCTAGGTCCAGGAACAGACTTTTGTTTTGTTTTGTTTTTAACCAGCATTAAGTGGATCGTCCAACATCTATGCTGATGGGTTTTATCTGCTTCTGTTTTCCATGATGGTAAAAAGAACGGGGATGTTAAATTATACAATGCATATGACATCATAGCTCTGGGCAGTGTTAGAGTATTTGACTAATTTTCCTTTATTTCTCTGAAATCTTAAAACTACTGCAAATACACGGGCTATTTCAGAGGATTTCATGGGCTTGACTGATCATTTTCAGCTCACAAATCTCCACTGAGCCTCTTCACTTCTTCCCTTGCCTAGAAACACGTCTGCTCTTTTTATTCTCGATTTACAAGCCAAATTTGGCAAGCAGTTCACTTACATATGCTGATTCAGGCTTATTGAAGGCAGGTGCACACTTTAATATATGTGGGTACAGGGACCCCCTTCCAACCAATAAAAGAATACTGGGCATGTTCTCATGTGGAATATCTGCCCGCTTTTATTCATAAACCTGAAAATCTGGGGCATTTGTATTGCTTTCACATATTACCATGAACAAATTAGGATAGGCAGAAATAATGTCTGAGCCCTACAATGGTACCATATTAAAGAAATTTGAGCCAAACTCTGCCTGAAAGGGATCCCAGAGCTCAGGGCTATGCTGTCTTGATGCTTTTGTATTAGCGCTATGTAAACACAGTCCCACTGCTCCACAGGGACAGGTAAATGCAATACCACATTTCCATCAAAGCAAGACGTGCGTACAACCCTTCACTTGTACGGGAAAATGAAGCCGCTCCAACAGATGCATCATTGTTTGTATTAGACAGAGCTATGAGCGAGCAGTGGATATGAGAAGACCTCACTCGGTGACCTCCAAGGTGCCTGCGTCATCACGGTGACCAATCCTGGATGTAGTCTGATGCACCTCTTGGGTGTAAGATGAATAGAGCCGCAGGTGACAGTATCTGATATTCACAGGTCAGCACAGCAAGCACCCTGTAAGTAGGTCTGCTCTGTCCCTGGGGCAGGCCTCTAAAGGAGAAGACAAGGACGAGGTGAACACCCTCTGTGCCTCACCGACAATGTGCATAGACTCTGCCTGGGAGGGAAGCTATCTGATCATTAATACCCAAGGTAGATAGTATGGACCCATGCAAATTGAATACAAGGCACACCTACAGTGGATATAGTAGCTATCAGACATGTTATAGGGATGGAGAGATGGCTCAGTGGTGAAGAGCACTTGTTACTCTTGCAAAGGACCTAGGTTTGATTCCCATCACCCATATGATGACAGACAACCCTCCATAAACCCAGTTCCAGGGGATCCAACAGATATACACATGGTGCACATATACACATACAGGCAAAACATTCATATACATAGGTAAAATAAATCTAAAATGTTTTTTTAAACATGTTATGTTTATCCCAGCACTCAGGAGGCAGAGCCAGGCAGATTTCTGTGAATTTGAAGCCAGCCTGGTCTACAGAGCAATATCTAGGGCAGGCACCAAAACTAAACAGAGAAACCCTGTCTCAAAGAAAAATGTTATAAGTGACTTTTAAAAAATTGACTGAGAGCCAATTGCTATTAAATATAGAATCAAAAGGTAGATCCTGAGAGAATTTAGACAGTGAAAAGCAAGGTCCTCATCTTGAGACCAGCGAGTACACCCGAGGGTCCGTGGAGCCGTGGTACCAAATGGAAGCCAGGGTGCTTTGATCACAGCTTGTTCTCTGTGTTGTTTGATTCACCAGTTCCACAGCCCAGCAGAGCTCCTGAGTTAACACCTTGTGGTGTTCCTTCCTCATTCATCTCATCCATGAACACAGTCATGCAGCACGGAGCTCAAGACACCCTGAGAGCAAGCCTGGAGTGGGATG
This sequence comes from Peromyscus leucopus, assembly GCF_004664715.2. Classification (NCBI taxonomy): domain Eukaryota; kingdom Metazoa; phylum Chordata; class Mammalia; order Rodentia; family Cricetidae; genus Peromyscus; species Peromyscus leucopus. The sequence goes on from NC_051070.1 coordinate 65,109,000, forward strand.
ACAAGACCGTGAATCTCAGGCACTCTTACGCTGTCATGAATGGGAGTCTTTGCTGAAGTTGACTATAGGCTCCATTCCTGAGACTGAGTTCTTTGTCTTGACCCTCTACTTCAGTGCTGTAAGAAAAATCCAACCAGCTGTCCCAGATTCAACATGTAGAGTCCTGAACCCATGGCTTCCTCCAAAACTACAACCTGTTTTCTCCTTTATGAAGAATTGCCACCATCCACTCTCCAAGATGATTCCCACTTACCTGTGTCTCCCTCACACTCTTCTTGCACAGAGTTACCTTTAAGATACAAAAGGAAGAAAGTGCTACACACTTCACCTTGATAGCCCAAGCAAGGACCCTAGGAGGTGGACACTGTTGCCAGCTGAGTTGGAAACTGAACCACATTATAAGCATGACTAAGCCAGTCTGGCTCTACAGTCAGTGCATCACTGTGTTTAAAATCTGGGAAAAATGAGACACAGACCAGAGAGATGGCTCAGCAGTATAAGAGTACTTCCTGCCCTTCAATACGACTCTAGTTCAGTTCCCAGCAGCATGATGGGTAGCTCACAGCTGCCTGTGATCCAGCTCCAGAGGATCCAACACCTTCTGGCCTCCACAGGTACCAACACTCATGTACACACACACACACACACACACACACACACACACACACACTTAAATATAAATCCTGTTTTGTTTTTTTTTTAAGTCTGAGAAAGGGAGACGGCACTCCTATGGCTGGCCATTGGTCAAATGTTGTTTTCCAAATACTTCCCTAAAACTGCAGCGGTCATCTTTAAGCAAGCCTAGAAAACTCATATTTACAAAAATATACTCTCTCTTTCCATATTCTTCTCCTGGGTCATCATCATGGCAGCTTCATCTATATTTGATCTTTCTTCAATTCCTTTCTTTTGATGCCTCCGTATACTACTTCCCCCAACTGGAAGAAAAATTATAGATGTTTTAATTTGGAAGTCACTTATCTAATTCAGGACTCATATTAAAAAATGTCTAAGAGTCATATAAAGAAAATAATCCAATAAAAATGGGGGAAAATACATGCAGAACCTCCTTGCAAAGTAGATTGGGAATGCCCACCAAGCAGGTCACAGTGCAGTCAGCACCAGTCGGTAGGAAAATCAAATCAAAACTCTGACACCATTTCACACACATAAGAAACCTGAGGGAACCGAGACCTGCCATACATAGAGCAGGTGGAACTTGCTGGCACAGCTGTGGGAGCCGTGTGGGCCGACCATCTGGAGCCCTTCCTGACCTGTGGGGTCTGGTTCCCCGCTTCAGTGACTCTGGGAACTTCTTCAGAATCTGTCCCTGCTCCACTACAATGCAACACTAGATTCTTCTCAAGATAGAGTGAGCAGTCTAAAACAAATTGTAAGCGGCCTCGAGGACATGCTCACAGTCTGAGACTTGCCTGGGTTTGAAGACCCGACATCTGCTTTCACCTCTGTAACCATGCTGCTCGGTAGGCCTTTCACGGCCCTTCTAATACAATGACACTCTCACACCCCCTACCCCAGCCCTGGGCTCTGGAATGGCTCGGGTTCGGTAAGGCTTCACCCTCCCCACCCCACCCCCAAAGCCACAATCCATCCTTTCATGCACGATCGCTTATCTGTGGAATCTAAAATTCAGCTTTGCTCCTCAAAAGGTGGTGAGTGTGGTGTCATCAGTGTCCTTTTGTTGAGACCTATCACTTCACATCACTTCATTTCCATGAGAGAAAGATGGGATATTAAATTCCCTCGCTCAGGGCTGAGCATCTACCAGAAGCAGCCCAACACAGGGCTGACGTTCACAGGTGGCTTTGTTTCTTCTATAAGAGGGGGTTTATGGGGAGGTGAATGAAGGTCTGAACAGATCCACCAGGCAGTCGATCCCCCTGAAGCACCTCTGCGCAGCCCTCCACATGAGCTACCTCAGGAGTCACAGGTGCACAGCGGTCAGATGGCTTCAGATCGAGCAGCTGAGGTAGGATAAAGGTCATTTCAGTTAGACACCAATACATGCCTCGGCACAGGTGATCCCCCAAGACTTGTTCCCGAGGGTGCCTGGATGTTGTGACCGGATAGTTTCAGAGGAAGGCTTGCCACGATCAAGTTTCCCTCGGGTTGATCAGCCTTGGTGTCTGTATCCATGGCTTTTCTCACTGCTGTGACAAAATGCTCCACAAGCAGCTTACAAAAGGTAGGGTTTGCTTTAGATTCGAATTCTGGGCACTCAGTCCCTCACGGCCAGAACCGAATAGTGGCAGGGGCAGGAGGCCCATGGCAGCCACAGCCAGGAAGCAGCAAGAAATGGATGCTAGTGCTCACCTCACTTTCTCCTGTTTATTCATCCAGGACCCCAGAGCCTAGAATATTACTATCCACATGTAGGGTGTTTTTTTTTTTTTCCTTCTCAAGTAACATAATATAGGAAATCCTTCTAAGACATACCCAGAAATTCTAAACCCCATCAAGCGGACAGACAAGATTTAGCACCATAATCAGTGACTGATAAGAGCATTAAAAGTCAAGGCTGCTCCACAAATTCAGGTCCCCAAAGCCAGTAACAAAGACAGGAGCCTCACACACCCTCAACTATAGGACCACTCCAATCTGACACCACCGCCTGTGATCACCTAGAACCCCAAGGCTCTGAGGAGGCGGTGCATATCACAGCAGGGGCTTCCTGAGCATGCGCTGCATCACTAAAGTTCAGCCTCAAAGGAGATAAGACTACCAAGCAATGCCAGACTCCAGAGGAGTTAAGGCTGAGAATTTGCTGGGAACTTAGATTAAGCTGGTATGGGGCAGGAGGGCCATCTCCAGCTACTTCTCTAACTACTGTGTCCTCTTCTGATACTTTCCTGTGTGTGTGGCTTATTTACAATTACATGAATGCAATGTCCATATATCATATGCACGCCACACTTCTTCCCAAGGGTACTTTTTAAGCAAGAGGGTTGTACAGTGACTTTCTGCTAGGGAGCAAGAAAACTGTGACTTGCTCTTGACATTGTAGCAACTAGATAAAGTTCTGCTCTCAAGAATTGCCACAAGCCTGCCAGGAGCTCAGAGCCAGCACTAGGCTGCTCAAGGCTCTCGACTGCGGAAGGAAGACAGGCTGGAATGGTGTAGGGAAAGGCGTACAACAGCTATGTTAGCCCTAACAGTTAGTTATGCTGGTTAACAGTTATGTGAGACACAACAGTTAGCTATGCTGGTTAGCAGTTATGTTGGACACAACAGTTAATTATGTTGGTTAGCAGTTATGTGAGACACAACAGTTAGTTATGCTGGTTAGCAGTTATGTTAGACACACAGTTAGTTATGCTGGGTAGCAGTTATGTTAGACACACAGTTAGTTATGTTGGCTAGCAGTTATGTTAGCTACTTCAGCCAGAGCACATCTGAGGAGATGGTGCCCACAGCAGGTGCCTCTGAAGGAGGGTGCGAGGTTAACGGCACACCACACTGCTGGGCGCCCACCTAGTGCAAGGTCTTCTGGGCCCCGGCAGGACTTGACTCTGTCCTGTTCCCAGAGGGGACGAAGAACAGTGTGTTATGGAACTTTTGTCTTCTTTTGTACACAGAAGAACTATATCTTTAAGTTTTCTCTGCTTCAGGGTCCCACTTGACCCCTGGTGGACCAGGTGGGCTTAGGACTTAATGACAGTCGGGTGCATTTTATATGGAGGCCATGGAGGGAGGAAATCCCTGGATATCACAAGAGCTCAAGATTTTCAAGCACTCTTAACACATCAAAGGTAAAGTAAAATGACTGGTAGCCTTGGGTTGTCATGTGAAACCCAACCATCCCAACAGGGAAAGAAAAGAGATGGAGGGGAGAGTAGAGTGGAGGAAAGGGGAGGGCAGGGGAGGGGGGGGGGGGGAGGGCAGGGGAGAGGAGGGGAGGAAAGGGAAGGGGAGGGGAGGAAAGGGAAGGGAATGGCAGAAAAGGGGAGGGAAGGGGAGGGAAGGGGAGGGGAGGAAAGGGGAGGGAAGGGAAGGGGAGGAGAGGAAAGGGGAGGGAGGAAAGGGGAGGGCAGGGGAGGGGAGGGGAAGGGAGGGAAGGGGAGGGAATGGCAGAGAAGGGGAGAGAAGTGGAGGAGAGGAAAGGGGAGGGGAGGAGAGGAAAGGGGAGGGGAGGGAAGGGGAGGGGAGGGAAGGGGAGGGGAAGCTCAGCTCTCATGAATCATCAGAAAATAGAAAAGGCAAGAATTCACCATCCAAGGAACTAGGTGGGGCAAGAAAACTCAGAAGTTGTCTTAGGAATTGATGGTAGTTGATGAACAGTGTCCACCCATGCCCTGGAGAAACCCAAGAGCCTCTGGCTCCCAGTTTCCCACATACTAGTCCTGTCCCTTAACTCAACAAAGAGAAGCGTTCAGCCCACCACCTTAGTCACCGCTGGCTTCAGAACAGGGCCAGTTCTTCTGTACAGCCCTAGAGGAAGGCACCAAACGAAGACTGTCCCCCAAGAGTGACACAAAACCTCAAGTCTAACAGAAAATGACAAAGGGTAATGAGTCACATCTCACCAAGAAGAGTCACCTCAAACACAGTTGGCCCCAGGTTCGAGGGTAAATCAACGAAGCAAAGAATGTGTGGAAACAGTGCAAGAAAGCACCTTAGATGCAGGAGCCCAAACCAGGGGCAGGTGTCAGGAGGAGAAAAGGAAGGCTATCTTTACTGTATGAGCCGCAGCAAAACCTCATCTGACGAACTAACGCAGCATAAATAGAGGGAACCAAATATGCCTGGACTTTGGAAGTGCACGGAGCGGCTCATTTTAGATCAAAGCATTTCAAGATAAACACACCATAGGGAAGGAACAGGGCACGGGATGAGGGGGAGGCTGAAAGCTGTCTTCCACCTCTCTCCCCGCCATCCCTCCCAGGAGCACGCTGCTCTCTCATACCAGAGTAATCAGTAAAGCCCTTTCCCTGCAGGGAGGATGGGGGAGCCTGGCAGCAGAGGAGCCCTCTGCTCTGTTTTTCTTCTCTCACAGCTATCGCTGCTGAAGACCTCTCATGAGCTAGGTACATCCCAGGTCCCTGCGTGTCCTCACAATGACCACACACACTCCCATTTCACTCAGGAAACCCAGGGTCTGAGTGCTGGCAAGGTTTGCCCACGACCGCACACCTAGCCGCTGAGAAAATTGGAGCCAAGGGCAGTTTTGGCTGACTTTAAAACCACAGTTAGAAACTACACTTTTTAAACAATTCATCATCAATTGCTTAATAAGCTCACCAAAGGTATTGGTAAATGTCAGACAGACACATGACACAAAGCTGAGCATGGTGGCTAGTGTCTGCCATCCCTTCATCTGGGGGCTGGAGAAAGGAAGGTTAGGAGTTCAAGGCCTGTGTTAGCTACAAAGTTTGAGGCCAGCCTGAGCTACAGGAGATCCTATCTCAAAAACACAAAAGAAAGAAAGAAAGAAAGAAAGAGAGAGAGAGAGAGAGAGAGAGAGAGAGAGAGGGAGGGAGGGAGGGAGGGAGGGAGGGAGGGAGGGAGGGAGGGAAGGAGGAAGGGAGGGAGGAAGGAAATAAAAAATGCAGGGCTTGAGAGATGCCTTGGTGGGTAAGAGCTTTGCTGTATAAAAATGAAGACCTGCATTCAGATCACGAAACTACTTAAAAAGTTAGGTGTGGCCCCTAGCTTGTAACATGTGCTGGGGGTATTCCAGCAACAACAACAACAACAAAAAAAAAAAGCTAGCCTCCAGCCTATGCAAAAACAGTGTGCTCCAGTTTCAGAGAGACACCCCGCCTCGAGAGAACGAGGCGGAGGGCAATAGAAGGGATGCTGACGTCCTCCTCTGGGCTCTGGGTGCACCTGCACACATACTCGCTCAAACAATGCACACAAGCACACCTGGGCTGGCTAGCTTCATGTCAACTTGACACAAGCTAAAGTCATCTGAGAGGAGGGAACCCCAATTGAGAAAATGCCTCCATAAAACGAGGCTGCAGACAAGCCTGTAGCCCTGTAGCAAATTTTCTTAATTAGTGATTGATGGGGGAGAGAGAGCCTGGTTCATTGTGGGTGGGGCCAGCCCTGGGCAGGTGGTCCTGGCTTCTGTAAGAAAGCAGGCTGAGCAAGCCATAAGGAGGAAGCCAGTAAGAAGGACCGCTCCACAGCCTCCGCTTTAGCTCCTCCCTCCAGAATCCTGCCCTGACTTCCTTCGATGACTTTGATGATGAACAGTAATGTGGAAGTATAAGCCAAATAAACCCTCCCCTCCCCAACTTGCTTTTGGGCCATGATGTTTCATTGTAGCAACAAAATCCCTGATCAAGACAACACTGAATTTTTTCTTTAATGTAAAGAAAGAACAAAAATAAATCCAAGCCAGCATTTCTCAAAGTATGACCTGGGGACCTCCTGAGGTCCCTAAAACTCTTTTGGGGGGATCTCTGGGGTTGAAGTCCTCTCCCTTTGTTTCTTGCTTCCCCTCCGTTCTACAGCGGAGCGTCCCCAGGGCTGCATGGGCCACACTGTCTTCCTGCTTGACTGGTGGCTTGTATGTACTCCAAACACGTACTTTACAAGGTTCTCTATCTCATCTTCTCCAACAGTACGCACTGACACATTTAACTCATGGACATGACGTTGAAGAACATCATGGACTCCTGAGATGAGAAAAGTGAGAACCGACCACTTAAGCCAACGGGATCAGAACCTGCTGTTCAGACTTGTGGAGAGGTTTCCTATGCCCACCTTTTGTTATTAAATGATCCCAAGAAAGTGAGGAGGGCTATTTAACCTGAAGGAGGTGTGGTGCCATCCATAAAACAGACCGGCACTGGCTGCAGTTTTCTAAGGAATTTATATTGTACACTTGAAATCTGGAGGCTTTTCAAGAATGCATCATGAAACCACCCACAGTAAACTGTCTCTCAGGACACAGAATTGATAACACAGCAGCCACCCCTCATTTGAAGCTGGTGACTGCAAACACAAGGGTTTTGGAAGCCTTGGTTATTATTAGTAGAAGTATCATCATCATCATCATCATCATCATCATCATCATCATCATCAGTTTGAAATCTTACCAGTGAGTTTTATTCGTGGCCTTCAGCTGTGCCATAACTAATAGTTTACCACCATTTCACTGTATGATGGTTCTGTGGCCTGTGTTGTGCCACAGGCCCAGGAGGAGCACGCAATTTAGATGCTCATCTTAGCTAATTGATTGACATCTAGCTGTTTGGTGTTGCTTTAAAGCCCTGCTTTGATGGGTTATTCAGTCAACAAAATGAATAGGAAAGTGAAAACTCACCATTTGATTAATAACCAGGAGACATGGAGATCCAGATGATCATCAAACCTCGGCAAAACTGAGAGTTCTGTTGAGCCCAGGAATGTTAAAGTTACTAACCTGGCCTACCTGTACAGCTTGGTGAAATGGGCCTGCCCCAGTCACTGACTTCTGGAAGACATCGTTATCCTCTGAAGAACATATGTAAATTCCTATTGTTGGCAGCATATGTTGGAACGGGAAAATTCTGGAAACAGTTGGAAAAGAACAAAATGAACTTAAAAAAAAAAGGCAATTCTCCCAAAGTGCAGATTCTCAGAGACCTTCAGGAGAGGTAGTTCTGATTTTGATTAACCCAAGCTAGAACATAGTGTGCTTGGACACAAAGTAGGCAAAAGACACTGAATAACCGAGAATGTTTCGAATCTTCTACAACATCCTTGCAAAGTTATATTGTTTTCTTCCAAGAACTATATAAGGTATAATTCTTGGGGAAGACACCCACCAAGCATTCCCCACATACACACAAATAACCTGCCCCGCCCCCACACACACACGTGAATTCCTTGTGTTTCCGTGAGGAAAGACTTCCATTAAAATAACAACCTTGGGTTTGAGGAGATGACGCACTGGGTAAGAGCCCTTCTGACACAAGCCTGGAAATCTGAGTTCAGATCCTCAGCACCTCACAAAGTGAGCATGGGCAGGCACACTAGGGAGGGGGGACAGGAGTGCCCATCACTCCAGTGCTAGGGAGTGGGAGGCAGAAACAAGGGGTCCCTGAGGCCCTCTGGCCAACAATCTAGCCCCAAAATGACAAGCTCCAGGTTCATGAAGAGACCCTGTCAGAAAGAGAGCGATGGAGCTGGACCCTGGACATCTTTCTCTGGCCTCCATGCAAGCAAGCATATAGGTACACACACATGTACCCACCACACCACACCACACACACACACACACCACACACACACATGTACACCCACCACACCACACACATACACCACACCACACACACACATACCACACACACACATGTTCACCCACCACATCACACACATACACACACACCACACACACACACACACAACACACACACCACAACACACACACAACACACCACATACACCACACCATACACACACACACACATTTACAAACTGGTTCTTCTTCTCCCCTCTTTTTCCCCATGGAAAAGAATAACACCTAAACCGTAAGAACTGCAGAAAGTCAGAACACATGTCTGACCCTTCCTGTTTAGAAAACACTTGTTTCTTGGATGGGGCATCATTGTGTGTGAGGATTTTGTTCTTCTCTCTCAGCCTGGGCCTGGGGTTGGGGCTCCGAGTCTGACGCAGGATGAAACACACCCCAACACCCTTATCAACAGAGTGAACCCCAGTCAATCCAAGCTCAAGTCAGGGAGAAGAGTGTCCTGGTAGACACTCTAGTACACAGCGCACACACTGGGACCCTCAGGTGCTAGCAGGAGACTGACTTGGAAGACACATAACGAACGCACTGGAGGGGACAGTTTAGAGCTTCGGCTGCAGAGCCTTGGCTGGGGCGGGACTCTGCCCTTTACAATGCTTTGGAGTTCATGGTATTTCTTAACAGGCTGGAATTCAGCAAATACTGGTCACTTGGGGCATTAACTAAGAGGACGGCAAATTGGAACCTTTGAAAACTGCTCAGGGGCATTGGCACAGGCTGTAATAAGCCAGGGCAGCTGAAACATGGATTTTCTTGTGGGAGAAAAAGATTCTCTCTGCACGGGGATTTAAACATCAGAACACAGAACACTATGCGGCTGGCTGTGCTGTTTCTCAGGTAGGCCCACGGGGTAGGAGGCTGGGACACAAACCCTTTAAAATACAGACTTTTGAGATGGGAGTGGCTCAGCCACAAAATGCCTCCCACATGAGCATGAGATGTGAGTTCAGATCCCTGGTGTCCGTGGTGAAAAGCTGGACGTGGTAACACATCTCTATCCACAACACTGAGGAGCTGTAAACAGGCACATCTCTAAGGCTTGCTGGTAGGCCAGCCTAGCCAATTAGTGAACTCCATGTTCAGTGAGAGACCTCATCTAAATCAACCAACAAACTAATCAATAAATAAGGAAAGCTGTTGAAACATCTGACCTCAAGAGCCTCTGGCTTCTCACATGTACCTACGTGTATATGTGCGGTGTACCCATGAACACGAACACACATACACACACAGCAAATAATTAAAATCAAAATGTCTTGACGTTGGGGTCTGTGCCACAGGGATTTATTCGACACTTGGTTTTGACTTGTTTTCTACAGGTGTGCTTCCATGCTCAGCATCTGAATTCAGGCCACAGGAAGATGAGATGGACATACTGTCTCTCCCCAGTGCCCCTTATAAGACATTCCACCCTTATTCCAGGTTACCTCAAGTTAGCACAATTTTTAGAAATCATATGAGGATCTGACTCTAGGTTCCCACAAAAAGGACTGTGGCTTCATCTCTCATGGGATTATACATTTTTTTTAAATTTATTTTATAATTTAATTTAATTTTACATATTAGCCACGGATTCCCCTGTCCTCCCTCCTCCAGCCCACCCACCCCCATTCCCATCTCCTCCAGGGCAAGGACTCCCCTGGGGATTCAGCACTGCCTGGTAGATTCAATCGAGGCAGGTCCAGTCCCCTCCTCCCTTACCCAGGCTGAGCAAAGTATCCCTGCACAGGCCCCAGGTTCCAAACAGCCAGCTCATGCACTAAGGACAGGTCCCGGTCCCACAGCCTGGAGGCCTCCCAAACCATTCAAGTTAATCAACCTAGATGCCCTTCAACTGAAGAATGGATAAATAAAATGTGGTACATATACACAATGGAGTATTAACAGAGAAAAACAATGATATTATGAGGTTTGTAGGCAAATGGATGGATCTAGAAAAAATCATCCTGAGTGAGGTAACCCAGACTCAGAAAGACAAACATGGTATGTACTCACTCATAGGAGGATACTAGATATAAAACAAAAGATGACTAGACTGCTACTCACAACTCCAAGGAAGCTACCTAGAAAACATTTTTATTTAAAATGACAGAAAATAATACCTCTTTGGTCCACTGAAGGATTCCAGGTTGGTGAAAATGTGCCTTGTCTCCAGCCAGTTCTCCCATTTAGTGAACTCCTGAAAGATGGTAGGCTTTGAAAAGGAAGGTAGACAGTGATCATGAGCGAAATTGAAAAAATAAAATAACTCAATAAAAGGACTTCAAACTCAAATGTGTTCTAAAAGCCTGGACTATTCGGCATCTAGAAGTTCTGTTTGCTTGGATGGGTAATCAAAGAGGAACAGGATGGGCTTGAAAAGCCAGATTCATCTTCAATATCAGATCGGGCTGTTTTCACAGTGAGATCAAAACAGAGAGAGACAGGAGAGGCATCGAGAGAAATGGCGAGGGTTTTAAAAGCCGACCTGAGACTGGAGAGACAAGAAGGGGTGGGAATCACATCTTTAGGGCAGAAGACAAAGAGAAAGGGACATACAGACTCACCGTTTGAAAAGAGGGTCTGAGAAGAGAGGACCAGATTTCAGTTGTTCCATTTGAAGAGATAAATTGGGACCAAGATGAGACAAGCTCTCTACCAGGAACTGTGGTGACTTCCTCACAGCAGCTGGGGTTCTGGAAACTGGCCAGTGTCCTCCTCCTAAAGCTTCACACTGTCCACAGGCCTATGGGGGCACCTTCCCCTGAAAACTGCTTCATGTGGTCAAAGAGCCTACAAGTGAAGGGGTACCCCCAACCTTGAAAACAGATTCACGTGGTCAAACGACCTGGAGAGGGGGTGGGACCATACCTGACAACAGCCTCACAAGGGCCTATGGTAGGGTGGGGGTGGGGAACTACCATCCCTGAAAACAGTTCAAAGATGTTCCAGAAAGACTCCGGTAACCTGGAGCCTGAACAGTATTTCACTCCAGTACCTAGAGATGATGCAGCAGATAACAGCCAAAAACTATTATAACACAGCTGACTCTGGTGGCCAGGAGAAAGTTCAAGATATACAGTATAGTAATAACCACATAGCATGCCAGTCAACAGTCTGTATATGCAAATGTAGTCCAGTAAGAAGACACTAGTGACCATCTCAGTTTGTGTAAGTGCACTACACGGCTCCTACTATACCTAACTGCTTTTCCTAAAACATGTCCCCAACATTAAGAAGCGTGTGACTGTAAAATGGGGCAACTGAAGTCACATGGGCTGATCTGTGTGCCTCCGGAGAGAACTACAGACATCTGACCTCACCTGTGCCTTGGCACTTTAGTTTGCAAACCCACACAGAACAAACGCGACAACGCCTAGGTCCCATTCAAGATGGAGAGTTCAAACCAAAATCGCAGTAGAGCCAGAGATGGCATGGTCCGTGAACGCATGGCTAAGATTCTCCCACAAGGGCTAAGAGTCCCATGTGTTCAGCTTAAGCCCTAGGAGCAACACTCTAAGATCATAAAACTCCCGACTACAATGTGTGCTTGGGGTTTGAACCAACCTAACCTACCAACATGGTCTGGAACTTCCACAGGCAATAAATAACATAAAGATTAGTCCTGGTCCTAGAATGGTGCATGAAAACAGTTGTAAAACTACATGGCAGGAAGCAGCCATTGACCTCAGTGAACAGAAGAGCTGATGCCCAACATGAGCTCGCAGCTCACGACCGCAAACAGGCGGAAATGTGCTCCCCCAGCACAGTCGGCAGAGAAGACCAGGTTCCAGGGATGATGGAACAGGTTTACAGGCACTATAAAACAGACGTACTTAAATACACAAAGTAGATAAGAATGTCATAGCAAAAAATAATAAAGAAATAAATATGCAATCTATATTTAGAGGAATCAACTAGAAGTTCTTAAAATATAAAATTCAAAACATCCAACTACAGATAACACATAAACTCATGAAATACTAGTAAACTGGGCGATCTAAGGAAATTGCCAATAAGGCATATACAGGGACATAGAGGATGGGGAATGTGAAAAACTAGGGTATAGTCAAGCCAGAGAACGAAATGAATGGCTTCAGATTATATTTGAATCTTGAAATGCTTTGTTTATTTATTTCAATTAGCATGCAGAGCGTTTGGCCCCAGTGACATTTTCAAACAAATTTCTTTGTATCAATCCCCTCCCCACAATTTCTCCTCATCCTCTGGTCTCCTTGCCCCCTCCCGCTCCCACTGGCCTCCTCGCTGCTCTTAAGCCACAAATGTCAAATCTTGAAACACTTTAGTATCAGACGTTCCCTTACTGTTTTATTGTTGCCCAATATTTCAATTTCACTTTTTTTGAAATTTTATTCATTTATTTATTTATGTATTTTTATTTGTGTGTCGCGGCATGCAAGTGGAGGTCAGAGGACAATTCTCCGGGGTTGCTTCTCTCTTGCTACCTTGCGGGGACTGAACTTGGGTGGCCAAGCCTGTGCACAAGCGTTGTTATCCCCTGAGCCATCTTGCTGGCGTTTACTTCATTAACGGCTCTCCAAATTAAGTTATTACTAGTGACAGTTCTCTGGTCAATACGTATTGAGATGTATTGACATTTGTCGTGTTTGTTCTAAACAATTTTGATGTCCCAGCCCTCTTCTCTGGCTTCATTCTGAAGTACTTCTTGGACCCAATGTTTCTGTTGTTGTTTTGTTTCGTTTTAGGATTTATTTTTATGTATGTGAGTATAAGTGCGTTTCTGCAAATGTATGTGTGAAGGTGCCCCTAAAGATGTGAGGTGATAAACTTGGAGGCCATAGAATATGTCAGATACCTTGGAGATGAAGTTAGAGGGGCTTGTGAGCCCCCTAATACAAGTATTGTAAACAAAACTTGGGGCCTCTGCAAGTCATACCCCCAGCACCCTCATCTCATCTTTCACTAAGTGTCTAATGCAAGAGGTCCAGAAAGAATTTAAGACAGATTAAAGTCCTAAATTGAAGAGTGTACCATGCATAGGAGATGTTCATTATGATCTTGTATCATGGAACAATTTATATAATAAAACATAAAAAAAAAATCATAATCATCAAAAAAACACATAATTTACAATGCTGAAACTAAAATTTCTATACCAGAAAAGATACTATATATAATCAAGGCAGAGACAGTAAGGAGGAGGTATTTGTACCCTAAACCATGTAACAATGAAAGATTTTCATCTGGAATTAGGTCTGGTAATACAGTGCTAATAATGGAAGAAGAGAGGGACTCCTGTGCCACTTGTCAGAATGACATTGATTCAGTTCCTTAAGGAAGCAAACCGGGCAGTTTAAAGATGCTCAACTCTAATTCCAACTGCCTCCAACATTTAACAGACATGGCTGTATAATAAGGCAGTGGAAATCACTTGGGATGATCCAGGCAGCATCCAGAATCTTGGCTGTTGGGTTTTCCTATCCACTGTAAAAGTCTTCAAAATGCATCTTACCAGAAATGCATGAGGATACTTGATGAGGTACCATTTGTAACAGCAAGAAAATTATTATCAAGATTCATCCAAAGAGGAAAAGAATCAACAGTCATTCATAGGATGGAACATTGCAGAGTCATTGGTACAAATCATATTTATACATATAGAATTATAAACTATAGTGAGGGGAAAATAGTGGTAGAATACTATAGTAACATTCATGCACATTTTAGAGCATAAAATAGAAGCTGGAGAGATGGCTCAGTGGTTAAGAGCACTTCCTGGTCTTCCAGACAACTGAAGCTCTGTCCCTGCACCCATATCAGGCAGCTCACACTCCCCTGTAACTAGCTCCAGGAGATCTGATGCTTTCTTCTGGCTTCCATGAACAACTGTATTCGTGTGCACATACCCACACAGATACACTTACTCACATACACACGAACACACACACACACACACACACAAAATTAAAGCTAAAAAAATCATAAAATAGTCTATCTGCACATTAACATATCATTATGTGAGGAAAACCCCAAAAGAATATATAGATTGCATTCTAACTTCAGGACAATAACTTCCTTAGCCAGAGCGAGGCAGAAGCAGAAAGGGGGATGGGTAGCTCAATGTGTCTTTAAATTTTCTTTTGATGGAAGTCTTCATGCCACAGGTATGTGACTGCGTGGACAGACAGCCCTTGCTTGTGATTTCCAGTGTGAACTGTACTTGGCAGTCTCCAGCAGTGCATGCTGCTCCAGACAGTCAGCCATGCAGTAAGAGGCTTCTCCGCAGCCTGCTGTGATGCTCATCTGGCCTGCTCCCACATCAGATGTCTGGAGATGCATTTTCTCTCTGATATTTTTGCATCGTTGGGTTAGTTGGGATGGCCTCGGTGTAGATGATGGCCACATCTGTGTTATTCTGGTGCTGCTACATACATATAGATTCTAATATTCATGCTTTGTCAGTCAAACACTGGAGTTGTTAACTGAATCTTTACAGACAAGTAGAAAGAAATTCTAGGTAACGAGACCTGCAAAAGGTTAAAAGCAGAGAGGGGAGTGTATGCCATTTGGAAGAAGCAAGGATTGGGTTAACATCTGAGCTGTGGTTCTCCTATTTCTCTTGATTACTCATAGTGAGTTTGAAGGGCTTTCCAGCAGGTGGCCCTTTAACAATTGACCTCTTAAGAATAAAAGAACAAGAGATAGAGGGAGACTTTGTAACAGAAGATCCAGACTGGAATGGGCACTGGGTGACCACATCATGTGGTGCCTGCTTGGATCTGAACTCAGAATTCTCCGCTAAGTAGCTTTCCCACACACCAGCCAACAGCCTCTGGCTTCAGCACTGTTACCTGTAAAGTAAACATGACACTGGTCGCTCTTTGTAAGATCATTTTAAGGACTAAATAAAGAGCTTATGTAAAGTGTTCGCTTAGCACCTCAAAATAGGCTAGCAAGTGCTCGATAAATGTTTGCTGATTTAATTACTATTTTTATTGTAGAAGTTGAGCATGAGACATAACTCTATTTTCTCCCAGTATAGAAGCAAAGAAAGTAATTCAAGTGGTTACTTAGGCCCTGTTCCTCAGGACTCGGGGACAAACAAAAGGACGGATAGTCAGATGGGTGATAGCAGGGGTGGAGAGGAAGGCTGGAGACAGAGAAGGGGATTTCTTACTGGTTTGACGGTAACCAGGTGTTTTTGCAAGTTCTAAATTCTAAGAGTCCTTCATATGGTTCTCCAAACAATGAGCCTGGATCAACTAAATACACACCTGATCTGACAGAAATCGAGACGCTCCAGTGTCCCATCCCATTGTATTCTGAAGGAAACAAAGTCCTGACAGATGTTCTGAGCCTCCACCTCACTGAAAAGAATCACTAAGGCATGTGAGCATGCATGCTCACACACACACACACACACACACACACACACACGCACGCACGCACGCACGCACGCACGCACGCACGCACGCACTCTGATCTACCATGATGGGTATTTCATTAAAGTGTCTGTAAGGGCTGAATGACTCACTACCAATCACCAGCAAGCATGCTCAGTAACACCAGTCTTTCCCAGTGGACTCCTTATTACCAGAGAAGAGTTTTTAGGGGAGTCACAAAATCACAAGGGGTCCAAATTTGAAAGAGTGCTGTTATTCCAACCTCTTCCCAGAAAGTATCAAATTGTAGAATTTTGTTCTTTCTAGATTTTTCCATTGGCTTAATCATTCTAGGATTACATAGAAGAAAAAAGATCCTGTGAACAGGTGCTCTAATTATGAAGACATTTATGACCACGGTAAAATATAGGAAAATTAGTCCTCCTCCTCCTCCTCCTCCTCCTCCTCCTCCTCCTCCTCCTCCTCCACCTCCTCTTCTTCCTCTTCTCACTGCTTCTGCTAATGGGATGGAGTGGGAAGTAGAATATGATAGGCACACCTTGTTGTGTTTACCTAGCCTGGATCTTCACATGTAGGGGGAAAAAAGAGTTAGTCATTTTTCTCCTTCATTTCTGTTATGATTCTAGCAGGCTTCTCCAGGGGTAATTCTGTCTCTGACTTTAGAGTGAGCCTGGCAAAGAGCCCACAAAAGTTATAATCTGCTGATTGAAGAAGTCTGTGGGTTTAATGATAAAACAGCCATACATTCAGATTGCCAGTTTAAAAGTGGGCATATCCAGTGCTGTCTTTATAGGTTATTTTACACAAAGTGTGTGTGTGTGTGTGTGTGTGTGTGTGTGTGTGTGTGTGTGTGTGTGTACAGGTGTACAGGTGCAGGACAGAAGACATTGCTCATCATCTTCAGAAACACTGTCCACCTCCTTTGACATAAGGACCCTCACTGGCCTGAGAGCTAGACTCACATGCCCATGCTCGTAAGACAAACACTTTATAAACTCAGCCGTCTCCCAGCCCTTATTCAAAATCCGAAATGTTGCTATGAGAAAATCTAATGAAATTAATTCTCTCACTAACAATTATTTTCATCAAAATTATCTTTATCTTATAAATTTGTAAGGACTCCATGGTACTTTATTCTAAAAGATAGATAGATAGATAGATAGATAGATATAGATAGATAGATATAGATAGATAGATATAGATGATATAGATATAGATATGGATATGGATATGGATATAGATATAGATATATCAGGATGTGCAGTTTTTAAAATCCTAATGTATTCTACATGCTACTGAAAAAGGGTAGGTTTATAGATAAACCACAAAGAAATTTCTATAATGAGCTGAGAATGGCACTAATACACAGGTAAAGAGATGTGAATTAAAAGGGCAGTCATTACTATGCCCACTTATGATAGTAATAGGCTCACCTCTTGTGAAGCCAACCATGATTATTGGCAAAATTTATAGTAGTAGACCTGTTTGTTTCCTTCGGTGGGGTAAGCCTTAAATCTGAGCAAAAATTGGTTGGTTACCCCTACAACGTTTGTGCCACGATTGCATCCTTGATCATATCTGGCCACACTGTTCATTATTACAGTTCATAGGGTTCAAAGTTAGGTAAGACTGTGAATGATTTTCCCCTAACAACCTATAAGCACCTATAAGCTTTCCAATACTGAAAGCTAGTCAGCAGGGAGGACGCTCCCTGGCCAGTATCAATCGATTCTCCATATCCTATGACAAATATTTGTGCTGTATTCAGCAATAGCCTTACCATCAAGTTCTGGTAGAGAACCAAGAACAAATGGTAATAGCCTGTATTATATTGGGGTGTCTCCTGGATTCCTCTGACCAACAACTTGTGGGGTTGTACCCCACACCTGACACTGGAATGGGCTTTTTATTTAACAACTTCTGGTATGAACTTAATCCCCTGTGTAGAGTAAGTCCAATTAAACACACACACACACACACACACACACACACACACTAAAATTATAGGTTTCTGTATGACTTTTTCAAACATCTTATTGTTGGTTATCCTTACAACTGACCAACGTGCAGAGAATAGGTGTCAATGGAGTGCTCAGCCACAAACGGGACGTCTACACCACACCATCCCCAAGTCTCAGGGGCTGTCAAGGAAGAGGGGATAGGAAGGCCAAGAACCAGAAGTCAGCGGAGACCAGAGTGCAACAATGTGCTCTGGACAGGACAGAACTGCTACAGAGCTGTGGTTACCTGTGCAAGATGGATACAAGATCAAGCCGGTAAACATCCAAGCAAGGAGGGGAGCCGGGTTCATGAACCCCCGCCCTAAGGAGCCATTGATACTCCGTGGCCTCTAGAGGAGGAAGCACAGGCTGTTTTCCTTAAGGGTGTGGTTCCTGATCGGCTGCCCACACTAAAGTGGATGGCCTCACACCCAGGAGTATATCAGCAACACAAATTGGAGCTCATGACTCATGGGTATTTTTTTTTTAAGAAGTAAAAGAAATGAAGTTGGGGGATAGGAAGGTATAGGGTTGATAAGGGCAAAGTTAGGGGGAAGCGTAGAGGAATAAATATGATCAAAACATATCTTGTGAATTCTTTAAAAAATTAAAACTATTAAAATATTTTTAAAATATTAAAGAAGGAAAAGTGATAGGAAATGGGAGCCTTATCCGAATCATCTTGATATGAAAGTCAAATTCTTTAAATTCTCTCTCCTCTTTTGGCACTCTGATCCAAGTACCCTGCAGAACTGGAAACTTGTGGAAACCACGACTAATTTTGGCAAAGCGTGGTATGAAGTGCCTCTGCAAAAGGATCCCTCCGCTGCCAGGGACATCTGCACCACATCTGTATGTATAGTCTGGGTACCCCACACCATCATGTTCCCAGCCTCTCTTTGCAGGAAAGCAGGCGATTGGCATGGGGCTGAGAGGAGGGCCACATGGAGTCGGAGACACGGGCTCCAAGCAGTGTTCGCAGAGGTCAGTTAGTGTCCAGAGAAGAAAGGGGGGCGATTCTAGGGTGAGGGAAAGGTTTTCTGAGGTCTCTTGGCTAAAAATTCCATGGGAAATTCTGGCAAGCTCCTTCCCCACTCTGTCCCCACCTCTCAACTCCTCCCTCGGTCCTCTTCCCAGGAAGTCTAGCATGTCAAAGAGAAACCTGCACCCTGTCTAGAGAACTCAAAGGCCGTCATCCCACACACAAATAATAGGAAATAAATATTAGAAAAGAGATGGTGAGAAATGACACCTTGGCTTAGCCTGGGCTGAAAACCCTAGGAAGAGTGTTTGGAGCAAGCACACAGCAGCTGGGAAGCGAGGTTGGGGGGCGGGGGGAGCTGACCCTGAGTTCAGAGAGGGATGAACAGGGCAAAGTATGTGTTCTGTTGTGTAACCTGAGTTTTTATGGCTATCTGCTGGTGGGTTGTTTTGCCTTGTTCTGGTCTATTTCAACATCCATTTATGCTGCTCGACTAGCTCCTTCATAAACACATTTTTTACTCCACCTTGCCAAGCAGGAGTCCTCAGGCCTGGATCCGCCCCAGTAATTGTAGGAGGTCTCTCCAATCAGATTCTGGGAGCGAAGGCATGCATTGGTGGCCCGTTCACTCGCTCTTCTCCACCGCACCCCCATAACTCTCATCCTTGACGCAGACCAGGGCCCCTAGCAATGCGAGCAACCTTGGCCCAGTCTTAACCACCGAGTGCTCTGATCTCAGGGCGAAAGAATCCACCTTTCTTTCAGAGCTTCAGATGGAATGAACTCATTTTGCTCGAAAATCACAGCAGATAGTTTTCCGTCTGTGAACTCATGGATTCATAAGGGGACTGAAGAACCTGTGAGAAAAAGGAACGCTGTACAGAGACAAAAGTCAGACAGAGGCCACCCACACAGGCTTGCCGAGTTGACAACAGTGACCTGGGAGCCCCTGAGGACAGAGTCGGGAGGCAGCCTGCTGTTGGAAAAAAAAAAAAAAGCAAATGGCTCAGTTGTCATGTCAAAGTGTGTGCGCATGCGTGCGCGCGCGTGCGTGCATGCACATGTGTGTGTGTGTGTGTGTGTCTGTGTGTGTGTGTGTCTGTGTGTGTGTGTGTCTGTGTGTATGCACACACGCATGTGCGATTTTGTTCTGGATCTGCCCCTTGTTACCAACATAATGAGAGATTCTTCCCACTACCATTCTGGTTGAAACAATAGCAGTAGCAGAGCTGACCTCCCTGTCTATCATGGCCCTGAACTGGCATGTAGCACCTCGAGAGTCCCATGGTACATGCGGCCCTTACTACAGTGGTTTCTGCCTGCCCTGCTCTTTCAGCCATCATCATTCAGTGTGCCCACACATGCTCCCAGCCTGCCTTGCTATGCTATGACCTTCAGCAGATGCATGAATGTGTTCTGACATTTTAGACAAAGCTTGCTAAAAGCCAATCTCTATGAGGTTTTTCCCCCCTATTTATTGCATTCTCTGACCGCTCCTAAAATCATCGTCAGAAATAAAAATTCTTGGTGAATAGTTTTAAAAGTAGAAATGATTTACGCTAGTATTTACCAGCAAAATAAAGGAAGTATGCCATTATTTCAACATATTCGTTTGCTGGAGGGATGCTCTAGATTACGAAGTCTAGCTAAAGACAAATTCTCATACAGGAATTGTCAAAGACAGAATTCAAGGCCAGATTTCACTGGGAATTGTAATTCACAAATTCTCGGAACACCTGACTTCAGAAGAATGTGCTCTGAGCAAGCATTCGCTCCATTGAGTGTGTATTTAACAGTGCAGTGGGAATATGAGAAAGATGTCTCTGAGAAGCAAAATCCGGTTGTCCCTCCCATATACACAGCTAGGAAACACAGAAACCAAGTCCAGCACTAGCCTTAAGAGATACGATTTCACACTTCCTGAAGATGATATCTGAACGGGAAGGGATAAACCCTAAGAATTTGGGGAGGCCCTGTTTTCACAATGTGAAATATTATCTGTGGGCTTGAACATGAGATCTGGCCTAGTTAGGATCAAAAATCGATTTAATAAATGGCAATACCCTGTTTTGTTTTCTGTCTTCCCTCTGTGAACAGGATCTTTTTCATGTTCTGTGATGGGGGTGGTAGGAAAAGATGCCTGGGGGGGATTCTAAGTTTAATGGCCAGAAAAGGCCAATACAAGTCACTCTGAGAATTTTCTGAGAAACAAACACCTCCTTCCTAGATAGGAAGGATGAAGAGGAGGAAGTCCCAACAACACAGAAATAGAACTGACCCAACCTCCCTAAATAGCATCTATTTGCAAGGCTAGTCTCCTGACCTGGAGACAGTGGAAGATTTGGGGAAGTCCTTGCATGTGGTCATGAGCCACCCCCCCTACTGGCTGAGCTGATGAACTGCAGCTTCACCACTACAGGTGTGCATATAAGCATTAGAGAGCAGGCTGGAGGGAGAGAACGCTATTTAGGTTGGGAAATTTGGACCACTTTTAATTACTTTCCTGCCTCAGTGATCAAATACCTGACAATGTAACTCAAGAGATGAAGGACTTATCTTGCCTTGTTGCAGGGATAGGGTGGTGGAGTTCATTACCCCACCATTGTATGGTGGAAACTCAAGCCAATTCTTGACACCCCTGGTGGACCAGCAGAGGAAGAGATGCAGTTGGAAGCAGGACCCAACCATAAGTCACAGGGCACATCCATCCGCAACCCACTGCCTACTTCCCCACCTCCTAAGAGTTCCACGAAACAGCCTAAGAGTCCCGAAACAGCCATGCATTAGAACAAAGCACTCAAATGTAAGTTATGCAGATCACTGTGGTCAACCACAGCACTTCCCATCATCACCTTAAGACTTTCCTTGGTTCGAAATTGGAAACAAAATAAAAATCAAACCCAAGTTGACACAGTTAACTTCCCCTCCAGCCTTGACCAAGTCTATCTCAATTTCCCTCCAACTACCAGCTTCAGAAGTTGTCTTCACATCTTATCAGACAGCCAGATTCCATTGAGCCTCGGCATAACTGAATTTTTACCTCCACATCTCAATGCCAGCCAAAATGGTTCCCCTGAAGCTTACCTCAGGTATCGGACAGCTTCAGACAGAGCAGTTCAAGTAAGATATTTCTGGGGCTTGTGCCTAAGACACAGTGGCTTCTCCTGAAAAGCAGAATTGCTAGCAAAAACACGTAGAACTGTGATTACAGCCTGAGTCAACTCAACGCTGAAATGCCCAGCACCCGAGACAGCATCCCACAGTGACCCAGGGCTGTCCTTCATTTTTCAGACAGTCGGCAGCCCTGAATGGCCCAATGCCACCTTTCACAGCCTGCAGTATGCCTTGTCCTGCCTCAGTAAAAGCAGGCACTGAGCCCACCGGGTAAGACACTAATCTTTCCCATTTCGAGGCACTGTTGTGAGTCCTGTTCCTGAATATCCTCTCAGAGCATGTGGGCTTCGTTATTTACAGTCTTACCGATACAAAAATGTCCTTGATCTTCATTTTACGCAGTGACTCACTGGATTCTAATATAAACTCTGAGATGTGCTGAGGGGAGGAGATGGACTACATGATGCTGCGCATGTCCAGAACAACCTTGATTTGGCATGGAAAGAAATGACAGGACAGTATCCGGGTCCTCTCCCTTAAAGAAACTAGACTTCCACTTACTTTCATGTAAGATTCCCCGCTGGGGTGGGGGGAGCTCCGATTAAAGAAGAGAAGGTTGTGAATCTGGGAGAGAGGGAGTGTTGAGCAAGGGAGAGAAGTCAGAGGGAGGAGAAATGATGATTTACGTTTTAACTAAATTGTCGAAAAGCACTGTACAAAATGATAATTAACTTTTAAATAAAACACAAATTCACAAATGATCAGTATTTCAGGGAAATCTATGATGCCAAAGGGTCAGTGAAGATACCTCCCAGTAATAGGCATTTAAACCATGTATTCTAGGGACCGCGGACCACCACACCTATGTTCCATGGAGCACAAGCCCCCACCTATCAAGACAAGAAACAGCCACAAACGTGATAGGCAGATGAATGAATAAAAGAAAATGCAACTGAATTCCTAAATATGTCTTCTTATCACCAGGTGCTTCCAAAACAGCCCACCTTGGGCTCAGCACTTAGTGCACAAGACTGCCGCGCACAGCCACATCTGGGGCTTTTCCCTCAGTGGCAGCCCTCCGGCCAGGTGTCCTAGAGTCTAACGTAGTGCCAACAGTGTCTACCTGGAGACAGCACAGACCCTCAAGACCGACCCACCTCGGAAGCTAGGAGCAAATCCCAGCTGGGATTCTCACCACCTGGCCGTAAATCAGTGGTTCTCAACCTGTAGGTTGCGACCCTCTGTGGGTCAAATGGCCCTTTCACAGCAGTTACATATGACATATCCTACATATCAGATATTTACAGTAAGATTCATAACAGTAGCAAAATTATAGTTATGGAGTAGCAATGAAATAATTTTATGGTGTGTGTGGGGTGGGGGGGGGCGTTTCACCACAACATGAGGAACTGTATTAAAGGGTCACAGCATTAGGAAGGTTGAGAGCCACGGCTGTAAATGGTGTGTCCCCAAACCACCTTCTCAAGTTCAACCACAGGATTCAAGGCAGTTCTGGGCTCACATCTTCTCATGCATTCTGAACATGGTGCTGGGGACCAGCCAGACATAGTGGCTGCACAGGGCAAGGACTGTGGGAAGGGCCACCACTGTGCCTGCTCTGTGTTGCTGTGACAGCTTGTAGTGTTGGCCACTGGCTGTCAACTCGCCTTTCGGCCCCCTCTCCCCCACCACAGCAAAGTTGCATTGTTCTAATGACTGGGTTGGTTCCCTGGCAACCAGCCCCCATTCAGAGGCCAGATAACCAGGAGCCCCCAGATACTGCCATCCCATTAACCTATAAAAAAATGTGAGTGAACCTGGGAGGACTTATGTTAAATAAGATAATAAATAAATAAGATAATAAATAAAATACAAAAGGTCCCAGAAAGAAATATGTCGCCTGACGACTTACACCAGGGATTTAAAATCACCAGACTCTCAGGCCACTGGAAGGGTGGTTGCCAGGACCCAGGTAGAGGGGCAAAGAGGAGTTATTATTCAAGGGTCACAAAGTTTCAGTTGTGTGGGGTGAGTTCCAGAGATCTGCCACCTAACATTGTCCCATAGTTAGCAACACTACACAACGCACTGGAAAATTGCCTCAGGCGGCAGACCTCATGCAAGCCTTTGTACCACCAGAGGAGGGCTTCCGGAGGCAATGGGCATGGGTATTACCTCCACTGAGGTGGCTGTATCACATGTGCTTATGTCCAGACTTACCAACTTCTCCCATTTGCCTGGAGTATGTCTCAGACCAGGGCATGCTTCACAAGCAGGAGTCCCTAGATTTGATCTCCAGCACTAAAACAAGCAAAAAACTGACATGCACAGTCATGTTCATTTTACATATCAATCATATGTCAAAGATATGAAAAAGTATTGGGGCACCATCATGAAGACTCTAACAGCTGGAAATCTATATGCAGCATCTTGGTTTCTTCCCTGAGTGTTAAGCTCACATCATAACCCTGAGGCCATACTTACAGCCCTTCATGTGTGTGTGTACATGCATGTGTGCCTGTGTTCAGGTGGAAGCCAGAGGTAAACTAGGTCATTTTTCTTTGAGGCAGGGTTTCTCACTGTCCTGGAGTTCACCAAGTAGACTAGACTGGCTGGCCATTGAGCCCTGCGGATCTGCTGATCTCGACATCCCAAGCACTGGGATTACTGGTGTCACTTCTGAGCCTGGGAGTCTTCACCTAGGTGCTGGGGATCGAACTTGGGTCCTCATGCTTTATCTGCCAACCCAATTGCCCAGCCTGCACTTTTTAACAAGTGTGCTGATAAATATATGTCTTCGTATTTAAAAGGGGAAAACGATTGTTGGAATGGCTGCATAACTGTAAATATAGTAAATGTGTTGAATAACATATTTTAAAGGGCTTCACTGTATAGCATATTATTAAACTTCAATAAAGTAGCTACTTATACAACAAATGAGATGGGTGTCCATGTTGTTCCAACCTTCCAAAGCCTCAGATGAAGACACAAATTTATAATGTCTACGTGGATCCCCTTTGTGACAAAGACCCAGCAAAAGAGGCTCTTTAGAGCTCCCAGGACTCAAGAGTCCAGTGGGTGTGTGGGAGGATGTGCCAATCTTCACTTGTGTTAGCTGCTGTAAGTCACCACCCTTCAAAATCCTTACCAAGAACAGATAATTACTTCAACAGTACTTAAATGTATCATCCCACCATATATTCAACAAGTATTCCTACAATATTTGTGACAGGGTGAGATTCAAAAGTCAAAAGATTGAATTTGCCGCAGATCCTGACGCTGGGTGACGTCATGTGTGGACTCGGTACACAGCAGGGTAGATCATAGGACCTAGACCCCTGCAATTGGGGAAACTGTTTCCTCACAACACAACATTGCACATAGCAGTGTACTAATGCCATCCTGCCCAATCCTCACTTTTTCTTCCTAGTCAGCTAAGGACGTTAGCAGTCACATGACTTGGCCGAGACGACCAAGGTGACAAGGAGAATGGAGGCAGTCTCCTGCCTGCTCAGCACCCAGGTCTCTCCTGCTGCCCAAGTTAGACTCCACTACCCAGCAGCACATCAAAGCAGGTATCGGGATACAATCTGTGTGTTTCAAGGAGTCTGATCCCGTCAATTTGCTTTGCTCTGCTTTTATGAACTTTTAAAATAACCAAATATTGGATTTATAATTCTTCATTTCAAGACTAAAGGTGACCTTGTGATTGCAATTAATTCCTTCAATAAATTATTCTGGTCTCATATACACAACACAGTTAATTATTAAAGATGAACAAAGGTGAAGGATGGGAAGATTCTTTGCTAGCCTTACACATTGTGACCTTCATAAGAAAAAAAATCAATTCAGGGACTAAATATGGAAGAATATGATTTAATTTAAATAGCTAAGATTGGATAGCACAAACTAGTAGTAATTGTTTTTTTCAAAATCAATGAGACACCGAATGAAATAGATAACTCTGGAGCACTGTGTTGGAGGAGTAACACTGTTGGGAAAGGACAGACCCTCCATACACAATGGGAGACACAGAAATTGAAGTCTTTTCTGCAACAGCTATGGGGCCTTTAAGACAAAAGCATCTAAAGGCTGGCGTGATCTGTACAGCTGCACTGCAGCGGCATGCTGTAAGAGACCTGGTGAGATGGTGAAGCAGAGCATCCGTGTTAGAACCCTGGTAGGATCCAGAGTTTAAAGGGGATGGACTGGGGAGATGGCTCCATCATTAAACTGCTTGTGGTACATGTATGAAGACCTGAGGTTCAAATCCCCAGAACCCACATAAAGCCTAGTGGCATGAGTCTGTAACCCCAGTGCTCTTATGATGATCTGGGGGGTAAAGACGAGAATCCCTAAGGCTCAGAGGCTAGTTAGCCTGACCCACACAGCAGTCATGAGACAAATCTCAAACAAGGCAGGGGGCAAGGACTGGAGCTCAAGTTTGTCCTCTGACCTCAACAAGTACACCATACATACATATGCCCACACTTACACATGAGCAAATGCACAAACACACACACACACACACACACACACACACACGTATGCACACAGGTACACATATGTATACACACACACATGCACCATTTATGTTTTCAAGATGCTAAAAGGGCTGAGGTGTAGCTCAGTTGTACAACACAATTAGCTTAAAAAGTCCCAGAGTTCAGGTCCCCAGAACCACATAAAAAAAATAAGTAAATAAAATTAACACTGGAATAAAGTTCTTGTGGCAATACATACCAACACTGAGGCAGAAAAAAAGAAAAAGTATTGGGAAACATCACATCACCAGGAGAGGTTTGTTTTGTTTTGTTTTGTTTTGTTTTTTCTATCTAAAGGCATGAGAGGAGTTGGGTGGTTTTGTATTTTGTTGTTTTATCTTTATAGCCACAAAATAACGGACTGAATAACTAGCCTTGCCCTCTCATTTCAGAAGCCAGAATGGGTGCTTCAAAATACTAGAATTAGTAGCTGCCATTAAGGCTTCAGCTCACCCCCTAACTGTATCAGACCAGTCTCTACCACACCTGCCATTGGCTCATACATGTAACACATTTCATATATAACTTTAAGGGGGAGGCTCTACTTACACAAAGTCGGGCTTGAAAGGTTATCTTTGAATGATGTCCCAATGGCCGGCAGACAGCAACTTTCCTCTTTTAGTTTAATCCCTGTGGTATAAACATTTTTGTAAATACTTCCTTTTAGAGACAAGCAGTCATGAAACAACCTTCATAAGGGACCACAGGAGCAGTACTTTTGCCAAGTTGCCATGTGGTCTTGAAGACCAAACCACTCTAATCTGGTATCACAAACATGTGTCATTTAATGGGGACGGGTTGTAAGAACTGTGTCCTTTGGAAGCTCCGTGACGATGTGAGCATCACACAGTGTACTCACACAAAGCTGATGCTCCAGGCCATCACACACCTAAGTTGGGTGCTTCACCCCATCACTCCTAGGCTAGAGGCCATCCAGCACTGCTGAACTGAACCTTGGGAGTGACTGTGATACCATGGATGAAGAACTAGGAGTTCTGTGCCTCCCTAGCTCCAATGGGACCACTATGGTACGAGAAGTCTGTAATTGACTGAAACATCTGTGTGCAGCACATAACTTACTTTCCTAATATGTGTGTACTCCTCACACAATGCAGAGCTATAAGCTGCAATTTTATTCTGCCTCTTGCTGATCAGGAGTCACCTTGCCTTCTGTAATAACATATTTGGACCCTGACTCCTTCGATGGGCCCTCTTCATGGTTCCCCAGTTCTTCCCATCAATCCTGTGCTATGGTATGTCACCAATATTCAGTCAGATTTCCCCCTCCCTGTGTGTCTCTACCCTATTCTTATGGGTCGGGGACCATTTCTCATCAACTCCATCAGATGTCCCACAGTGTCAAACATTGACCAGGCACTTGGCAAGGGGTTATGAATGCAGAAATACTTTGATGCAAGGAGCTGATGTTTCCAATGCAGACAAGCAAAGTTTAACAGATCATGAAAGAAGCTGGCCTGCACAAATGCTCACGATAGGAGCCAGTTCTTTTTTATATATAAATATTGTTATTTTATAATTAATTTAATTTTACATATCAGCCACGGATTCCCCTGTCCTCCCTCCTCCTACCTCTTAGCCCTCCCCCCCAATCCACTCCCTATTCCCACTTTCTCCAAGGCAAGGTCTCCCCTGGGAAGTCAGCCCAGCCTGGTACATTCAGCTGAGGCAGGTCCAATCCCCTCCACCCTGCACCAAGGCTGAGCAAAGTGTCTCAGCGCCCTAGGTTCCAAAAAGCCAGCTCATGCACCAAGGACAGGTCCCAGTCCCACTGCCTGGGGGCCTCCTAAACAGTTCAAGCTACTCAACTGTCTCACTTATCCAGAGGGCCTGGTCCAGTTCCGTGGGGGCTCCTCAGCTATTGGTTCACAGTTCACGTGTTTCCGCTAGTTTGGCTATTTGTCCCTGTGCTTTTTCCAGTCATGGTCTCGATATCTCTTGCTTATATAATCCCTCCTCTCTCTCTTGCCGATTGGACTCCTGGAGCTCCACCTAGGGTTTGGCCGTGCTAGAGAGCTCCCCAGAAATCCACAAAGATACCTCCACTGTAAACTACTGGCAATGGTCAAGAGAGTGCCTGAGCTGACCTACTCTGGTGATCGGATGGCCGAACACCTTAACTGTCATGATAGAATTCTCATCCAGTGTCTGATGGGAGCGGATGCAGAGATCTATGGCCAATAGGAGCCAGTTCTTAATGAATGGGTCACAGGTTCCTTGAGGGGAGGGACCACAGGTGCACATTGTGCCCACTCCTTAAAGTTGCTCTCTGTGTAGCTGTCTGTCCACTGGAGATAAATGTGCATAAGCCATGTCTGCTTTTCCCTCAGAGTGAGTGGGCTTCTGTCATTCGTATGAAATCCTGAGTTAAAGAATTCATTAGGGCATTATTAACACAGACCCATGGAAGACATCACTGGAAGATGCTTTTGAAGGAGACACTGTCAACACTCCTGGAACATATACTCCAGGGAAGGACTGTAGTTACTCTCTCTGAGTACTCCACTGACAGTCATCTCACTGTTCCACAGAAAAAGCATAAAAATTCAGCCAGAGGAGAGGAACAAGCAAGGGTCTTTACAAATTTTGGATTTTGTTGACATAACTTTAAAGACTGTTTTCCTATAAAAGATGAAGGACAAAGTCTGAAATCAACCCAATAAATATATCATCTAAACAAATACAAGACAGATAAAAAAAAGGGGGGGGGACTAATTCACGTTCAGATAAAAAAAAATTTCTTTTTTTCTCCAAATTCAAGAGCATGGCCCAGGAGAACTCTTCTATATAGCGGGGCATCAGGGCAAAGGGAACCCTCTGCTAGAGAGAATGAGCATTCCCAAGCAGCTCCACTCACTGGCCTCACGGCTGTAGAAATCATTCCCAGAAGAGGTCCACGTAGCTTTCCGTGATGAATGCCATAATTTTGGCAAAAATGAAACTCATAGCACCAGCTATTTTTGCTTTGCAAACATACTAAAAATGATCTGGGGATTTTTCTTATTGAATCCAAATATGTGTTCCATCTTGGTACAGCTCCATAATTGAGTTAACTTTTTTCTCCACAAACCTACTAAAGCTACTGAAACCTATTTTGGAGGAACATGAAAATAAGAAAAATATCCCAAGCAGATTTAAATAGTAACTCTGAAAACTCTGACTGTATTGTGTAGACTGCAACTCTATAAATATGTTTACAAATCTCCATTCTGATTTCAGCCAGTTGAACATGTTCTAACATATTTGGTGTTATTTTAGAGCTTGCTTTCCCATTACCTCAGACTATGTCCAATGAGGAGATCTGAGGGCCCTCCCTCTGCCGTATGTACGGAATCCTGTTAACAGTAAGATGATCACCCACTTAAGAAGCAAGGCACTTGTGTAAGGTGGCAGCTTCTGAATAACTTTGCAACCATTTTTTTTTCAGCTGTGGAGAATAGATGTTTTGAGTCATAGTAAATTCATGATTTATAACTCAACTACACTGCATAAACTTCAAACAACACTTGTTACAAACTATCAATTGAGTGCCTTCATTTTCTGATTCCTCACCTGATGCTCACCCCTGGGGGAGACATTTCTCCATGTCTCAATCTGCCATTTTGCTTTCTTTGTTGCAATTCTGTATCTTTATGCTTTATGTAAGACACAACCGGAACCTACTCTGAAAGCAGGGATTTTAGTACACAGAACTTGGGGGATCTACTTGAAACACAAAGAGGCAGAGAAGACCGTGGGTCTCCATGTTTGTGCTTTCTCTCATGAAGATGCGGCAATCATGGCACGTGCTGCCATCACTGTCACTCTGTGGTCACTTCCTGAGCGCTGGCTTTGGTCCTTGACTTACTGGCATTCCTGAGGGTGTGTCAGGCACTGAGCAAGGCCCCACATCAGGCCCATGACTTACAAGACCCGAGAAGAGCAGAAAGCATCTGGTAGGAGTCTGATTCTGCCAAGCCCAGGTGTGAGAATGCCTGGCCAAGCCACGTTTCCCATCATGCTTTGCCCTTCACCTCACCATGTCATGAGAGCTTCATGCTGCAATAACTTGATATTTGACTGTTTTGAAAGCACAGAAGAAACTATGGAGAAAAATCGTAATTTCACCTTTTGCAAATTTAGAAATTGTTCGTTTTTTCTGTTTGTTATTTTAATTTACTCATTAGTGCTGAGTGGGAATGCATAGAAAGCTGGCCATGACCACAATCTCTTCATCCTTTGGGGTCTCCGAGGTCAGATCCACGTCTCACCGTGACAGGTGTCCTCTCTGACCCTCTTCCTTTTTTATGTTGGTGTGAGAGCCCACAGCCTCACACACACTATGCAAGTGCCCTACCAATGAGCTACACCCCACCCCCAGCAGCTATAATACGTGCTGAATCCACAAGGGAAGATCAAAAGATTATGAGAAATTTCCACTATCTTGACTGACAATCTCATATTTATATGTTAACGAGACAAAAACAGAGCTAAAATGATCACAAACATTCATTTGTAAGATACCATTTTCTTTGCTTCCTGTTCAGCTGTCATTTAAACAGTAAATGCTCTGAGGTGCGAAGACGTCAGATGTGTTGAAGACACGTGCTTCTCCGTTGGGTAGAAATAGAAGCACACACGTAAGGAAGACAGCAAAAGGAGGTCCAGTATCATCAGCCACCACATCTCTCCTGAAGCATCATAATGAAATGGCTGATACCGCACAAAAATACAGCATTTCTGGCTTTATGCCTTTGGCTATAATTTGCTAAAGTCAAGGTAAAAGTTATTGAAACACCAAACGAATGGTGAGCATTAAGAAACCTTAGCACCCAGGCTTTTCAAACACTTTCTATTTCACAGATGAGGATGTTGAGTCCCAAGAACTCAGGGGACTTGGGAGAGTCATACCTAAGGTAGACATGAGGAATTGGGGGAGATTTACATTTTCATTGCTAAGTGCAACTTTGAAATTTAAAAAGAAGAAAAAAAAAGCTCCTTCTGATGATGGAATACAGTATCTGTTTTATGGGGGGTGGAAATGTTAAGTTTGGAAAGCTGAAATAACTGTGAACTCCTCAAATTCCATTCCTTGTGATAGAATTGGAATGGACCTTTTACAGTGCAGTATGAATTCCAAAGTCAGGGAGGGGGAACAAGCTAGACATCTCCGATGGGAGGGAATAAGTCTCCTGCTGTGAGAACAAGCTACAGTCAACACGTCATTTAGATAAATTAATATGTACACTCCCCAAACCTCAGCCAGATATTTTTATTTTGTTGGGGGGTGGTTAGCAATTTTTGATTTATGGAGATTCTTGGGAATTTGTTGCTTAATTCACTTCAGTAATAAAACCCTTGGATATTGCTCTTTTGGAATATTTTAGAGAGTCCGTCATCAAAGGCTCTCATCTCCTACAAGTTGCTCAGCCCTTTCCTAGTTCATGACTTTGCCCTTGACCATTCTTCCGGAAGACTCATGAACTGTAAACAATGAGGCTTTGGGACCTTTAACACCAGGGGAAACAGCCGTGTGTAACACACCCTAGCAGATACTCAAACTCTGGTGTGCTTTTTAGAACGTTCCTAGCTACTGCCTGAAGCGCAGATCCAGGATGGCTGGAGTGTTTAAACAGGCTGCACAAGCCAGGGTCAAGGCAAGTTGGACGGGTTAATGTTTGCACAGCACTTTGGACTAGACAAACTCCACACTGGGTCTATTGTACTAAATATAAAAGGTGCTTTATTTGACACGGGGGACCAAACAATGGTAAAATAAAACGTTGAGTGTAGGAGTTGAAGGAGAGGATGAGAGAGGCTACAGTGCTATAAAATTGATATACAAATCCTTCCGAATTTAAAGGATCCTTGCTGCCTGGCTCTCTTCCGCTACTCCCCATGCTGTGGAAGCAGACAGGCTCCAACCCTGTTTTTGAAAATGAAGTGCTTGCAAGTGTGGCTCTCACTCTTGTTAAAAGCCTCTCGAGCGTTGGCAGGCGTGTTGAAGCCGTAGACTTCCACCTGACGGCAAAGTTTGGAAAGAGTGAAGTCAGAACGTGAAATTACTGGCTTAGATGGCATCACTGCTTTGGTCTCCTCTCTCCAACATCCTTGACTTACCAGTTATGATGGGATCTGGTCATACCTCAGCTTCCCTAGAATAATTCATTCATACATTTAACAAATACTTATCAATGAGTAGTGTAGAAAGAGAGTTCCGGTTAGAAAGTGTATGAAATCACTATGGCTGGTGTCTGCTGTGAAGCTGACTACGGTCGTGGAGGGGGCCAACCTCATACTAGTCTTTAAGGAGTCACTTTAAGGACAGATGCTACATCCAGGGGATGACAAAAATCCAGACAGTATGAACTAAGAGAACCAGAGAGACCAATGAACAAGGAAAACAAATTTTCCCAGAGTCTGAAAAGATTTCAGAATTCAGGAGAGAATGTTCAGGATGAAAACCATACAGGAGGCCAACTCTTTGAATAAATTCACTAAACCTGTCTCAAAGTAAGGAGAGGGTGACAAACAGAGACCATTTTGCAAGAGAATGTCAGAGAGTGTGAACCCCTTCTGGCAGAGAGCAAGTGAGGAAAAAGCCATCCCCCTTAAAAAGAAACAGCTGGACCCTGCGTGGTCCAGAGCCTGTAAAACTCACACCCTGTCACTTTCCAATTAATAATATCTTTGGATCTAAGTCTTCAGCTGGGCAAGGTCCATCTTTAAAGAAAGTAGTAAGGATTTTTTCCAGCTGAAAGTAAAGACTCACTCACCATCATGCAAAACTTCTAGCAAGCTGCTCTGGCCCTGGATCATGAGCAAACCCTCCATCCTCTCAACAGTTGCTTCCCGAGACCTTGTCTGTTGGATGGAGACTCAGTTATGACCAAATACAGTGCCTGCCCATTCTTATAGAGCACACAGTTTAGTAGAGGCAAAAAAACAAGGTAACGGACTTGGGCTTGCAGATGCTGGTATTTTCAGAAATCCCCAGCATTTGGGACAGTTTGGACTTCTTGCTCTTTTCTGATTTCCAGGCCTTCCACAGCTTCTGATACTTAAACAACACAGTTTGAACACCACTGCTAGCCAGAAGTTGCATGCTGCTGCCTGTGGGGGGCTGGACAAGCTGGGCCAGACAGCCCCTTCCAAAGACAGAGAGGCTGGACAAGGGCCCAGCAGTCTCCAAGCCTAGTGGGTTTGATTTCCCTAAGGCAGATAAAAGGTGCGTGGCAGACCAGAAGGATTCTCTCCCAAGTTTCTGGAATTTATTGTGGCCAAAACTAGCTCTTTCACCTTGCGTAAGCTTCTGCCTCTAGCCAACACTGTGCACAATTCAGAAAAGCAATAATTGATTAAGGGACCAATCACTTGGAGCCTCAAACACTCCTTGTTCCAAGCCTTCGCTTAAGATGCTGTCTGTTGGAGCCAGCAGGAAACGAACATGTCGGGCAGTCAGGGGGCATCTTTTTCCTAATACTTCCCTCTTTCTGGACAAACAGAAAACTGGAATTAATACTGGTAAGAAGTAATATGTTGAACGTAGATACATCCTTTAAGTTGGACAATAAAGAATAATAATCAGTTTTTCAGAAACCTGAAATGACAACAAAAAGTAAGAAGTCATAGGTTAACCACATAACTACATTCAAGTGTTTTTCTCCTTCACAAAGATGTGCTCCCAAGAGATCCAACTCTACAAGCTTCAGAAGCACATCTGAATGTGGAGGGACTCAATGAGAGAGGGTCATGGCAGCCTGTGGCGATCTCAGATGCCTGGCTTCCAGCCCAGCCCCTCTGCCACCTGGGAAACCTAAGAATCAGAAACAGAAAGAGCACAGACCACCTGCTAGGCCAGGAAAAGATTTAAGAAGCCACATTCTAGGCACTCAGGTACCTGCAGACTGTAGGGACCAGCAGAATATGACACTCTTGTCATGAGAAGTGACGAGTCCGGGGCCCTGTTCAGCTTAGGCTGGGAGAAGTTACTGTCTCCAACACTTAGCTTCAGAGTGCACCTTGACACTTCAGCCCACTCCCCCACTCTCCTTCTCCTGTGTGTCTTGAGTGGAGGTTGCTGTCTGGGAGTAGAGGAGAGACGCAGTGATAGGCCTGTGCCAAACCTCAGCCACAAGCTTTTCCCAACACTAGGGCTTCCGAGATCTCTGTGTTGAAGGTTTTTGTCCCCACCCGGTACCTCTGTGAGGTGACAGGAGCTGAAAGAGGCTGAGCCTAGTGAGTATCTTGTCATTGTAGCGAGTGTCATTGTCATTGCCCTTGAGGGGAGGGTATAACCCCAACCTCTCCTCTTCCTCCCGGTTTCAAATCTCAGGGTGAGGTGAATGGTTTGCTCTATCACACACACACTCATCAGGATGTGCTGTCTCACTGGCCCAAAGCATCAGATCGACTTCTGAAGACGCATGGACTGAACACTCCAACACAAGGACCAAAGTGACCTGTGTCTTCAGAAACTGACTAAGTCCTCACTATAGTGACAGAAAGCTGACTGACTCAGCTGACTGTCTAGCCATGGTGTGAAAAGGTTGTCATGTGTTCTGCCTTGGACATGGCTCTATAGCGATTATCCATGACCGTGGGGTCACTGAATTGAAAACAAGTGGGGTCATTTTCATAGTAATAAAATAAGAAAAAAAATCCTAAACATACTCCAAATATCACAGGATCCATCAAGGGAAAGCTCCGACACAAACCATGCCACCCACCCACAGGTATCCTCCACAGGTGGATCTTCAGCTTGCCTGTGAAATCTCCTGGTTCCTTTTCATTTTGTGTGATTGTTCCCAACCAGAGCTTGTGGAGGATTTGTTTAATTCCAGACGAAGAGCCTTCTTCTTCTAAGTGTGTGTTCCACTTTGCCCCTGGTTTGAAGGTGTGGTTGCAAATACACATACATCATTGTAAGTCATTTTGAATCAATATTACATTCATGATTGACAAAAACCAATAGCTACCACCATTTAGGTGACTGGAAGGAGATTCTGCCAGCCTGGCTTTATGATGATAAAGAAACATTTTTCTTCATGATGGTCAGTGGTTTAAGGTCATATCCTCAAAATCAGATTATAATCATATCACAAATCCAGATTCTGTAAGGGCAAATATGAATGATATGAGTTAAACTTTGATAGGATATTTAGTGAGGGATTCTGGCTTTCAATATTGTTGATGAAAACAAGGTGCTGGAAACTTTTTATTTTAAGATATGTTATCCACAGAATTTTCATGTTAACCAGCTCACTTTAAAGAAAGTAAGAAAAAATATAGAATAAAATAAAAATAATGCACATTTGAGATAAGACAAGAGGAATATTCATGAAATTACAAATGATCCACACTTAACACAGCCTTCATTGAGCTGCAAGTCTAGTGGACAGAATCAGTACATAATTCAGATTTCACTCGTTTGTTTAATGAGCCACATTAGGAGCCTGTTATGAGTGAAGTGCCACAGAACTGAGGAAAAATAGATCTGGTGTGCTTCAGAACACTTGCGGATGGATTCTCTCAATACTGAAAAGGCAAAATGCAAACACTTTGAGTATATAGCTTTTTGCAGTCCTCCTCTCTCTCATCAGAATCCTATATGCTCTCCATCCCCCTTCCAAGGTGATCTCTGAGCCTTAGAGAAGGTGAAAGAGATGTCCTATTAAGGGCTTAGCACTCAGCAGTCAGTTCATCTCAACACTTCTCAATGAGTCTCTGCCCTCACCAGCGTTCATTGCCAAAAGCTTTTCTGTCCAAGGCTGAGAGAAGCACTTGTCTATGAATACAAAAATATTTGGGAGACAGTTTGACCCCATGTCCATTTAGTAAAATGGGTAGTAAGTATTCTCCTGGGGTCTATGACTTCCCCAGCCATGGGGTTGGGAGCCAGGTTTGTAGAACCATGAATGAATTCTTTCCAGAGGAACAAGCCTCAAATCCAATCAAGAGTAACTGGTATCCCTGTAAGAATCATGCCATTACTGCACTGGTGGACACATCTTGCCTAGCAGGTCAGTATTGAGGCAGTCACTGTTATTGAGGCCTGGCTACTGTAATCATGAAGTCCTAGCAGTTGCATTTGCCTGAATTGGACCTGTGCAAGCCTGGGCCTCTAAACAGGTGATTGCAAATTGGAAAGGGACTCATGGGGCCCTACGTCTTCCAGGGAACTATTGGCTACTGATGAATGCTAGGGGAAGAGTCATTGTCTTCCATTTGAGGCCACCAGTGAGTATCTCATGCTCAAGGGGATAGTCCACGCCCATGCTCATACAGAAAGCCCTGGTTAAACTCAGTGAGCCACGAAGCAAAACAAAAAGATGTAAACACGAGAGACTTGTACAGCAGAAACATGGGGGGCGTTGACTGGAATGAAGGGAGTTTTGAGGGAATGAGAGGAAGAAGAGTGCATTATATACATGAATGAAATTTGCACATAACTTTAGTTTAAAAATGCCTCAAGTAAACTAAGTAACATTGATTAGCAATATCACCTGCCGCTTCTAATAGAGTGCAGCCTCCAGATACAAATGGATTACACTCAAAGCACTAGAGGAGTTTACAGATCTGATCACAGAAACACTGTATTTTAACTTTGGAAAGAACAGGAGAAGTGCCAAACAATTGGAAACCCATAACTTAAAACTACAAATAATGAAGAAAAGAAAGAAAAATTTTAAAAAATTAAAAAGGCAAATTAAAAAGCTTTATGTCAATCAACAGGGAGAAAAATGGGGAATGAATTACCAAGTGTGAGCTTGTAAACACTTTCAAAAAGATGCTGTGAGAACTGGGAGGCAGGATGGTTCACTGAGCTGCGACTGAATGGACTCTCTCACTCAGATTCCCCTGACTACTTGGTTAGGACAGGGTAATGGAGAGCATGCTGAGTATCTTCAATATCCATTAGTTAGTGCGCTCTCTCTCTCTCTCTCTCTCTCTCTCTCTCTCTCTCTCTCTCTCTCTCTCTCTCAATATCTTTGCATAGTTTCTAACACTATATAAAACTTAGAATACAGATTTATACTACTGATCGGCCAAATCTTTTTAATGAAAGTGAGGCCCATTTAAGTTCCCAAAGACATGTGACTTGGAGGGCATTTCTACTGGAAACAAAACTGCAGAGAAGACCACGTTCCAGCCAAAGGGGTGACCCCAGGTACCAAGTTGCCTAACAAGATCAGGTCTTCAAAGCCCCCAACAGGCTGAAAGACCACCAGTGTCAAACACATGAAGGTCCTATCGCAAAGGGTTTCCACTGGGCTTTAAAAGCAAGAGACAGAGAGAGGCAGCCCACACGGCAGGGGCCACAGTTTCATAGTTCATGTGGAAACCTCACGGAATGGTTTTCCTGTGTATATTTCTGCTTCGGGTTTGTTGAAAGAGCAATTCGACTCAAATAGCGTGTCTCAGCACACAGATAGAGGGACCACATGCAGATCACACCATGCCCTGGTCAGGCCAAACAGAGAATGCGAGGAGACAAACAACAAACAAATGCCTGTCGGGGGAGGGAGAGACCAGGGGCAGGTGCTTGTGTGGAGAGACAAGATAGCACACGGTCCTACGTATTTGGACGTTTAGTATCCCCCAGAGACCCACGTGTAAAAGGTTTGGCTCCAGAGGTACCAGAAGCAGGAAGTGCTATGACCCAGCTCCTCAAAGGGCGTTATGGGACACCAGTTGGCTCTTCTTCTGGTTCCTGGTTGGGTTTGTGACGCTTTGCTCCAGCTCATCTCCTTCCGTGATAAGCTACCCCTGGGAAAGGCCAAGCCAATGCTTGGCTCATCACTGTGACAAAATGCATGATGAAAGCATCTTAAGGAATGGGGCCTCGTGGCTTGAGGGGCTACTGTCCATCGTGGTAGGGGATGCACAGCAGCAGAGTGTGACACAGTGGTCCCGGAGCACGACAGTCGGGAAGGAGAGGAGAAGTATGCAGCTGCTTCGCTGGCTTCTCCTCCTCCCCTCTGCATTCTGGTGCCAACACCGAGAGCAGATCTTCTCTCCTCCATTAATCCTCTCTGGAAACAGCCTCATGGGCATGCTGGAGAAATATCTCCTAGGTGGTTCCAAACCCAGGCAGGGGATGGAGAAGGGTAAGCAGCCATCTGAGCTTGGCCCAAGGAACCAAAAGAAGACCCTCTTTACTCGGTGTCATAAGGGTGAGAAGTTGACAGGTAGGAGATAAGAGATAGACTTGGGAGCATTCCCATGGGGAGTAGACAAAGAAGGGACGTAGTAACTACAGGCTGTACCATGAGAAAAAATGTATTTACTGGACATAGCCCTGGAAAGTCCAATGTAGCCCAGAGAGTGAAGTTATGGGCAGAATGCTTTGTGCATTGATACAATAAAAGCACCCTCTCTAAGAAAGAATTGGCAATAAGTGACTAAAAACAACACTTCAATTTCTTGGTAATTTCCTAACATTAGTAAAACTCAAAACACCATTGTTATAGGCAACAACAACAACAAATACGTCAAGTGAATTGTCTTCCTAGGGCTCAGTCAGCAAATGTTCAGCTTGTTCTTCTAATATGAAAATTGGCTCAGTGACTTAGTGCGAGAATAAGGATTATACCTGTGCCTCCAAAGGCTTGGGTTCTCACTTAGAGGTGCTGACGCTCCTGAAAAAAATTAGTAAGTTCTAGATATGTGTGTGTGAAAACTATGAGAGAGATTTGTCTTTTACTTACTCAAAATATTAAGTGATAGATGCTGCATTAAATGATAGAGACAAAAATGGAGATAAAGACGTGATCCATCTTCCCCAGGAACTTAATCTAGGAAGTGAAACCAGCACTCCAGCAAATAATTACAGCACAAAGTGGCAGGAACTTGAAGAAGGCCCATTTGCCGGGTACGGTAAAGGAGTCAGCTGGAGACACATCTTGGTTTAGGCGGCCATTTTTCCAGCTAAAATGAGAAAACAAAGTCATTCTTCCCCCCGCCCCCAAGACCCAGCATGCACCAAGTCTGAGTGTGAAACACCTCAGAGAACTAGGGAGTGGCTGGCAGGAGCTAAAAGGATTTGGAGAAAACAGAGGGAAGAGAAATGTCCTACCTTATGCAGGGTAGCAGGTGCCCCAAAGTCCAGTGAAAATGAGCAGAATAAGGCTAAATTACAAGAGCAGTTGTTTATGTGGAAATAAAAGCCAAAAGTAGGCAGGCTGGTGCCAGATGAGGAGAGCCCCATAGGGGTTATCTCCCTGTGGTTGTGGAAAGAGCAAGTATGGAACGTGGTAAGAGGCAGACCCTGTTAGCAGCATCCACTGAGGACACAGTGATTTGCTTCTATAATGCCATTATGAAACACTTGTTAAGCTCATGCTACATGCCACATACTAGGCACTAGAGATGCAGGACTAACCAATGCCAGACAACACGTGGCCCCTTGGTGTTTGCTGGCTCACAGG
Organism: Peromyscus leucopus; assembly: GCF_004664715.2. Taxonomy (NCBI): domain Eukaryota; kingdom Metazoa; phylum Chordata; class Mammalia; order Rodentia; family Cricetidae; genus Peromyscus; species Peromyscus leucopus. The sequence goes on from NC_051070.1 coordinate 65,148,694, forward strand.
GAATGTAGACAATCAAGTAATCATATGAACGATAAACGGAGTCCACACCTACCTATGTAGGTAACATAGGAGTCCCGGGTCCCCTCCAGAAGGGTTTGTTTTCTACCTGTTAAGAGGGTAGGAGGGAAGGTCCTCAGGAAGAAGTATGTGAACAGAGATCGGAAGGATGAAGAGGAAGCATGCAGTCAGCAGGTGTTCCCAGGAGGACACAAGGGAGTGAGTTCCATGATATACGTGAAATCTGAGTCCAGCACCCTTTTCATGGGGCCCAGTTAAGAAAGGGCACGATCTCTGCATCAGTCACCAACCAGAGCTTGTCCAACACAAGCAATGGCCTGGTAAAAATTGTATCCAACACTTGATGAATTCTCATTACACCCTCACATGGTTGCTCATTCTCAAAACTGTGGCCCTTTTTCACAGGGCTCTTCTCTCTTCTCCACAGAGCCTCTCCTGGGCTCCCTGGCTGATACACAAGAAGGCAGACTCGGGTTAGCTCTTACTTCACATTTCACGTCTCCTCCTTTGGGGCAACTCTGCAGTAGAAAGGCCAGGAGTCGGCCATATCTAGTCTCCCTTCCCTAGGTGGTAAGTATATACTGGCAGCTGACTGGCCTCTGAGCTGATGAATTTAGGTTTATGGAATTCTAATTAAATTATAAAAAGTGCAGAAGGGCACATACATGGCAGATAAGGACTGCAAAATACATATTCACTAGGCTAAAAAAAAATAGTTTCTCATTCCAACATTATCTATGTGTACCTTCTAGAGAAGTATAGAAAGGTTGTCCTTGAAATTCAGAGGCTCTATCTTGTAAATGAATAATGAATCTTCAGGCGAAGGATATAAAACCTCAGGTAGACCTTCCCAAATTGGTGTGGGAGTTTAAGTGTTTGGCTGCATTCCAAACTAGGCGCCAAGAAGCATTTACCCCCTCACTGCCCAAACTCATCCCCGCTGCTGTGTTACTGTGAAAGGCCGAGCAGTTTCTTTGTCTGAGATTCATTACTACATTTAATTTCAAAGAAAACAATCAAACAGAAGAGGGTCCTCTCTTCTCTCACACCAAAACATTAGCATCCGGGAGACAGAGCAGCTGATGATGGGGACGTCAGGGCAGCATTCCGTTTGACTAGTCCCGTTAGCTGTAGGGTTACAGACAACTACTGTCTTCATACGTGAACAAGATAGAGGAGATGGAGTGGCATTCCCTGGATCTATGGGTCTCTGGAGCACCCACAGCCAGGATGCTGCCATAGGAGCTGCACGGAGACTCTTGCTTGGTAAAGCATCATATGGGTTTCATTCTGTTGACCACTCAGCAGCCAGCATCCATGGAGCAAGCAAAGGCTTGTTTACATAGCCAGGGGGGAAGAGAGACTTTTGAAGGCATAACAAAATTGTGCGTGTTTCCAAATACAGCCAAGGATAAAATTAGTTGTACCAAAAAGCCATGTTTGCCCAGGCTCTTACCAATGTTAGAGTGATTATAACTGTAATTTCACTGAGGAGAATTGGCCCGTAAAGGTGCCGGGTTAAAAACCTTTCCTCGCTTCATTAAATTCTAATGACATTTTCTGCTTTGGGTGTCTTCTGACCCCAACAATCTAGAAACCCATCGTTCATTCCTTGCACAATGTTTCAAACAGGTCCCTACTTTCTGGCAACATGTCAAAGGGCCTGGACAAATGTCTACATTTTCCCAGAGCAACGATAGCGGGTGACAAGGTCCAGTGCATCTCTAAATTCTGACAGCTTCGTAACAACAAATAAAAAACATCCTGGTGATTTACTGTTTTAATTCTACATTGTTGTGCTCTGTGTTTCTTTAAGAAAGGTGCGAGAGGGTGCGTGAGAGTCGTGAAACGCTGCAGTTACCATGGTAATTATCTGTGTTTAGAGAGCTTGTGGAGTAAAGGCCCATGCCATAGCTGAAGAAGAGTGAGTGGTAACGATAATGTTTCATGGACCTAAATCACATTAAGTCCTCAGTTTCAAAGAAATGTTTAAGAAAAGAAAAATGCAAGCTTTCATCTAGACAAGCTGTAAGTGCCAAAGTGGGTTTTGTTCCAGGTTGCTACTCCCCTCCGAGTCATTAGATCATGTCTAAAGACAGAAGTTAGGACTCAGGGAGCCATCAGCACAAAGGAAGAGTTTTCCCACCAATTTACATGGGAAAATTTTGCTCTTTTGTTTCCTGTAATCTGCTTTTTCAGCCCCTTCAAATTTCCTTAGTAAATTCCATATAACCCATCTATATGAACAGATCAGGTCCTGGATCCTGGAGGCTGAGGTCCTAGTTGCCATTGGGAAAGGACCAAGCTCCAGCTTCAGGTGACACCTCACTCATAAAGGTGAGGGGTGCTGCTTGACTGCCTGATGGGATTGTTTTCACCCTACTAGGTATGCAAATGCAGAGTCTAACAACAACAACAAAAAGTCCAACAGCTTTAGCTTTAGAAAAAAAGAAAATGGGCAAAGAACATTTCTCCCCCAAAGCACATGCAAATGACCAATAAGTGCATGTTCAGCATCACTGGTCACCAGGAAAATGGAAATCAAACGCACGGATGCCACTTTACAGTGTAATGGCTATTACTTACCAAAAAGGCAAAAGAAAGGAAACTAGTCCTGATGAGGATGTCTCTGACTGGACATTGCCCCAGTGCATAGAACCCAGAGTTAGCATATCAGTCCTAGTGGTATCCATAGACCCATGTAGGCAGTCTTGTTCACGGGAGCCAGAAAGCAGGAGCAAGCCAGGTGTGGGTGGATAGATGAATAGGTAAGCCACAGTACAAGGGGATGTCATTCCATCTCAGGAAGGGAGGATGCTCTGGCATGCACTCCCCAAACCCCCAGGGATGAGCCCTGAGGACACAATGTTTAGGGAAAGGATACAGAAGAGCAAGTATCATGTGATCCACTCAGAGGAGGGACCCAAGCTAGAGAAAGTCACAGAGGCAAAGGATAATCGTAATAGTAATGCAGAGTGGCACAATAGTAAAGCTCTGTATACTTTAACACAATAAAGGAACAAATCAGAGGGCCTGTCGGGCCACAGGAACTGTGGGCAAAGTGTGTTTGCCAAACGCTTGTTACCAGCACAGTGAGGGAGCCTCTGCACCCCCACAGTGGCTCTGTCCTGTAACTAGGCAGTCTAAAATCCAAACAGTGACTCTCCAGCTCCTGGCTTTCATTATGCCCAAAGTAAAACGAAGCAAAAGAAAACAAGATTGAGGCTGAGTGATATTCACCCCCAAACTCACCCTTTCAGGTCCTTCAGGACCTTGATGTGGACACCACTCCTCAATGCGACAACATGTCTCAGGTGCTGGGCCCTGAGAGGACACAGCCAAGTGCTCCTGTACTCATGACGCTTGAGTGAGTTTACAAAGTTATTTCTAAATCTCTCTAAGCTTGTGACAATAAAACTAACGAGTCCATTTGAAAATATAGACTCTTACAGGAGAGAAAGAAAAGGAAATAAAAGATGTCTACACTGGGAAATAAATATTGACTCATGCTCTACAAGATAGGAAGAATTCATACAACACTAATGAAAAGCAATTGGCTGTGTGCTGTCATATGCAAGTGACTATGAAAGTGTGGGTGTATGTGAAAGAGTGTGAGTGTGAAGTGTGTGAGTGTGTATGTGAGAGGCTTATGAGTAGGGGAATATGTGAGGGGTGTGTGTGTGTGTGTGTGTGTGTGTGTGTGTGTGTGTGTGTAGAGGTGAGTATGTAAGTAAGGTGTGTGAGGTATATGAATAGGTGTATGTAGGTCTATGGAGGGTGGGAGTGTGTAGATGTGAGCTATATGTGGACGTGGGTGTATGAAGAGGCAAGAGTTTGTGTGTAAGTGTGCACTGTCTGGGTAAATGTGAGTGTATATGTGAGAGAGGGTGTGAGGTATGTGTGAGTAAGTGTGAGTGTATGAGGACGTGTGAGTGTGTAAGGTGTGTAAGGGAGTGTGCATATATACTGAGGTGGTCCCTCATGGATCTTAAGGGACTGGAACACTACTGTACACAGGTGACATCTGAGTTCTGAGCCAAAAAGCACAGACACCTATGAAGATGTGAAGCAGTCTGGATGCAGAGGCTGTGGTGGGTGAGAACGAAAAGCACTGTGGGTGGGTGTGAGCCTCACAGCATCTCAAAAGGGAAGTACAAATAATGTAGACACCATTATGGCTATTTGCTGTTAAGAGCCGCAAAAAAAAAGGGGGGGGGTTGCGACATTTCTGCAGTAGATGTCACACAAACAAGCCACAGGTCGGCCTTTCACGTATTCCCAACAGGCAGCTTACAGGGCCAGGGTCATCAATCCAGAAGTTTCCACAACACATTCATCCACATGGTCACAATCACCTGCCTTGCTCACTCCCCGAACATGGGAAAGCTACAGACCGAGCACCGCAGAAGTCAAGAGCGGCATGGAGCACCTCACGTCATGCCAGCAAATCCCCGGTGTTCTGGGATTCCCTTCACAATGAAAATGCCACGTCGTCCCTGACACACAGGAGGCAACTCAGAACTGCCACAAGTATGATGTAGGCCTCGGGCTTTCTGGGGTCGAAATCCCACGGGATGATAATACTCCATCTGCTTTGGAGAATCCAGACAGCTGAGTGGCAGTTCTGGCCAGGTGAACTTGCTTCTCCAGAGGCCTGCTGTGTTCATTCTCTTCACCAGACCATGCCTCCAGGAGTCTGCACTTCCCTCGTGTGGAAGAGTACATAACCACCAAAAGTGTTTTACTCAGCCTGGTTGAGTCCAGGGTAAGAATGGGGCCTCCTTAAGAAATGCATCATCATATAACATGTATCCCTGAGATTGAGTCACCAGCCTTTGGAGTTCTGCTTCTCAAAATGCTGGAGAACTCAGCTTGTCGAAAGTCTGTTTGTAGGTTTTGGTTTTGCTCACACAAGAAAAAGAACACGCTCTCTGTGGGTTATGGGGCAGTGAATACCCTAAGCACCAGCTCACATGTTCAACACAAATAGCTTTGTCACTTCATGGATCTAGCAGCTCCAACTGACTGGTGACTTCTTTTTTTTTTTTTTTTTTTTGGTGTTTTCGAGACAGGGTTTCTCTGTGTAGCTTTGCGCCTTTCCTGGAGCTCACTTGGTAGCCCAGGCTGGCCTCGAACTCACAAAGATCCGCCTGCCTCTGCCTCCCAAGTGCTGGGATTAAAGGCATGCGCCACCACGCCCGGCTCGACTGGTGACTTCTTTTGCAGCTGAAGGTTAGGAGAAACATATTCTGAATTAATTTTTTAAATATTGGCATTAAAATTATTCCCAAAATATTAGCAGTCACCATTAGCAAAGTATTTATAAAGACACGTAAAGAGCCTTTGCATATATCACTGATTCATAAAAACACTTCAGAGTCTGGGAGATAGTTCAGTGTGTAACGTGCTTGCCCCAAAAGTATGACAATCCAAGTTCAGATCCCCAGCATCCACTTGAAAAGCCACGGATGGCATTATGTGCCTATAATCCTAGCACCAAGGAGGCAGAGACAGGAGGACCCTTGAGGCGACACCCAGGTGCAACAAGAAACCCTATCTCAAAAGACAAAGCAGAGTAGGATGCCCAATATCAACCTCCGGTCTCCACATGCACATGCACATACATGCATGTGCACACACACAAACATGTATACACATACACACACAAAACAAACTTACCATCTTTGAAACACATAAGGAGATTTTCACACTTCGAAAAAGATGATGCTGATGCTGCAGGTGCCTGCCTGCATTTGCAGACACTGGGGACCAGAGAGCATGTGGCACAACTTTTCAACAGAAGAGCAGGACCTTCTAAGCATGGGAGAGAGGAGGTTGTTTTAATAGGACACAGAAATGCATCCCAACCCTTCAGGAAACCTCCGAGAGGGCACTAGTCCACAATCTTCTTCCTGCTCCACAGCTCCTGATCCCCGGAAGAGGAGAGCAATGCACCCAGGAAGCAGAATGGCCCTCATCATCCTTTGCTGATGGAGTCAAATTGCAGTGAGCGCTTCAGAGAGTAGGTTTGCACTTTTCACAAGACTTGCCTAAGTAGCTGGTCTATTTGGTTGAATTCTTGCAGAGCTACTGGACAGCCAATGACATCATCTAAGAGTCTCATAGTAGTTAAAGACAGGAAGGATACTGAAAATTGAACAAGAGTGAACCACAATGTACATGATGAAGAAATACTGGAGATATCTAATGGGAATTTTAGTGGCTATTATCTAGGGATGGAGTTCTTAACAAGCTATTGCTTCTTTTGCTCATCTTTAGATTATAAATATTCTATAATAAATGTTACTTGGAGAGGAAAATGATGTTTGGGTAGGTTATTTGTTTTGAGACAGAATATACAGTACTGGCTGGCCTAGAACACATCACATAGACTAATCTGACCTCTGAGCACTCTATCTTCAGAGTGCTCAGTGGTTAAACAAGAAACCAAGCCATAAGTCCAGAATGCAGAGCCTGTCACAGGACAAATGAGCCAGTTGCAGCAACAATGATCTGAAAGAGGTAGTGGCTGCTCTGGATTACCAGAGCGATGATGACCAAATGCAGCATGTTTCTAGAGTGTTCTAAATGTTTCCATCCTCCCAATATTCCCATGCATAAGTACGGGCACTCAGACACTGGGCTTTTAAGAGGTGATCAGAAGGGGTCATGAAGATGGAGTCCCACCATGCCTTCAGAGCCTAGAGAGAGAATGGCCAGAGCTTGTTCTTCCTCTGTCTTTTGGTCATACAAGAAGAGCTGACAGTAAGTCTTCCACATCCCAGCCTCTTAGCAGTGAGGCTCAAACCATGAGCAAGTCCCCCAGTCTATGGCATTTGTTACAGGAGCCTCAAGCACATCAGACAAGAGTAAGACAATATATTCCCCAAACCAACATGGGTGCGTAAGATTCGTCTTTGGATGTACAAATGGCATCGTGATTGCTTTTGAATGTTAGTACTTTGGAAAAGGTGTAGTTGGAAGTAAGCGGAAAGAGAGTCAATGTTGCAGCTTTCCTCAAAGCTTTCTCACAAAGATTTCACAAATAAGTAGCTAATGGAAAATAAAATACCAACTGTTAGATCAGAGTGCTGGACCCATCAATGGCTACTATAGGCTTTGCCCCTGGCCTAGATTGCTTCATATTGCTGTGATAAACACCAAGACAAAAAAAATGAACAATGAAAAAAAAGGTGTAGGAAAGAGTTTATTTCATCTTACAGGGTACAGCCCATCACTGAAGGAGGTCGAGGCAGGAACACATACAGGAGCCTGAAGACAGGAGCTGATGTAGAAACCATGGAAACCATGGAGGAGTGCTCCATGGGGTTTGCTCAGCCTGATTTCTCATAGGATCCAGGACCAGACCCCCAAGGGTGGCACCACCAACAGTGAGCTGGGCCCTCCCACATGAATCGTCAATCAGGAAATGCCCCCACAGAATTGCCTACAGGCCAATCTCATGGAGGCATTTTCTGAGTTTAGGTTCCCTCTTCCCAGATGACCCCAACTTGTGTCAAGTTGACAGAAAAACAATCAGCATATTCCCCTACTTTGATACATTTGGAGTTTTCATAGTGAAACGTCTAATCCAAGTTTCAGACTTCACTGCATAGAAGTAAAATACTCAAAAAACTCAGAAGCAAAGTAGGGCACAGAGCCACCTGGGACCATGGATATTTTAAGTTGAAGGAAAAAGGCATCCTCTGAGCAAACTGAACTCGGGATATTTCACATGAAGCCACTTGAACAGTCAAAACAGTAGCTGTAGGGATGCCTGGGTTTCAGGATTATCAAGGGAGACGGCTCTGTGATGAGGCCATGTAGACACCATTAAAGAAGTCTGTGCTTGCAATTCAGAAACAAATCACTCAGGTTAGGGGAAGTCACGGGATAATAACTAACGTGTGTACAGTGCTTTACGGCTTACCGATATTCTCAGACACATCATTTTATTTTATCTCCATTTAATCTCCTGTTCTTCTAGTCTAAGCTAGAAAGATTACTTTCCATCTTTTGCAGCAATTTCTGCAAATTCATTTCCCAAATCTTTATACTACCTGCTGGAAGGTGGGGGTGTGGGGAGGTGGCCTTTAGCCTCATCCATTTGGAAACTTCCAGTTTAGATTTACAAAGGTTTTATGTTGAAAAAGAAAAAAAGTGAAGTTCGATACTACAGTTTCAATCTGGAATGACCTCAAAGGGTCATGTGGTGAAGGCTGTTAGGGCCTTTAAGATATAGAGCCTAGTGAGAAGTAATTAGGTAAATGGTGTCATTACCCTTGGAAGAAGTTAATGTAGTTCTCATGGGACCAGGTCAGTTCCAGCAAGACTAGGTTGTTATAAAGTGAGGCCACCCCACTTGCTTGGGTTTTCTGCACAAAATTGGTTCCTTTTCCATTTCCTTAGCATGTTGTAACACTATCCAGAATGTCAGTACTACACATTTTAGTCTCCAAACAACAGATCATGAGCCAGTTAAATAAACTCCTTTACTTTATAAGACACCCCACCATGGGTGTTCTGTCATACTAGTATAAAATAGACTGCCACAACACCTCTTGTGACCTTAGAGGAAAGATACTCCTCCCCCGCCCCCACTCCCACCCCCTGCCGTGCAAGGTCAGCTCCGCCCACGCTGTAGACTTGCCCTTCCCGAGACAGATGCAGGCAGTCCTGCAGCATCATAGTTCCTGGAAATAGATTTTATAATGGCCTATAGAAAACTATAGACTCCTTTACTGGGAAATGGGTGTTATGACATGACCAGACTATCAGGACTCCCTTAAACATCCCTCTCCTCAAACCTCCTCTCCTTGTAGGTCTAATTTTACAATCAGTTGTCTTAGGAAACTCCCTTTCTAGCTGATATGCAAATCCCCTGTTTTAAATCTGTCCCTCCTCCACCCACCCAGAACCCACAACACTATCAAGATAAAACTTTTGTCACTTGAATTATCATAATGGGCTAAAATTTATTTCCCAACATTAACTTCAACCTACAAAGTAGCACTAAAGAGGGTTTTTCCTCCTCTGAATCTTTAAAATATGCTTCTAACTCTAGCATTGTTCAGACTAGAATCCTCCAATTTATAACAGCCCAAAAGCACACAGAATCAAAATGTCAAACAATAAACAAATGTGGTATATCCATACAATGAAATATTACTCAGCCTTTGAAAGGAAGGAAATTCTAAACATAGAAAAACTTTGAGGATACTGTGTTAAACATGCAAACAAGACGCTAAAAAGGTGGGGGCATGAGGAATTATTATTTTGTAGCTACAGAGATTCATTTGAGAAGATGTAAAGTTCCACAGGTGAACAGAGGTAATGGTTTGTTTTGCAACAGTTTCCTCCCAGATTGAAACATTGAATCCTGCAGGGAAGCTCAAGACAGTAAGTGAACAATTCAAAATAGTTTCAGGAAGTTCCTGAAACTGACCAGATTCACTAGGCTCCCTCCCTCCCAAGAATAAATAGAAAAGACTACTGGGGGTCACTCTCATGCAAGCCAAGCTGCAAAAAAGACTGAGACCAGCTAAGGAGCCGGAAGGAAGCAGAAACCATCTGAGCTGCCTGGAAAAGATTTAGACCAACTGAATCTCCTGGAAAAGACACTCTCCAACCTGTTGAGCTGCCTGTAGGCTGCGCAGTGTGCTCCAGATTCCCAGGCTTTGTGAGCTGTCACCCATGCTGGGGTGGGATTTGGCAATGCTGCTATCCATAAGTCATTTCTGCTTCTTTAAGCAACCCCTCATTCGTACTCCTATAAGTGACCCCAATAAAACTCATTGGTTCACCAAGTTGAACTTTTGTGGTATCCATACTTTAGTATGTTATGGGCTCCCTATCTGGAGTGTGTTGTATCTCCCCTGGTAAAGTCTTGTCACACAACTTGGTTTCAAAGTAATATGACTGTACTTATTGTCTGGAATGACACTTTTGAGTGGACGAAATGACAAATTTTATGTTGTGTGTGTTTTAACACAATTAAAAATAATTTGACAGCTCTTTCTTAGAGATAAATACTGAATGCCTTAAAATGCCTTCTAAAAATTAGGGTCTGGCCCCTGTCTGTGCCTCCAAGCCCTGTTCACATGCCATGCTGAGCTACCTGCTGTGGCCAGACATGTACTGTTCCTGGCCACTCTATCACTGAGTCAGGTTGGTATCTCTTGCCTTGAATCTGTGTTCAGTGTTCAGTGTGGGCTGGGGATGCCGTGGCTCACTTTAGCTTCTGGTGGGCCACATGCAGTTTGAATAAGCTGTTACCTAATCTCTTAGTTCAGGGTAAAGATGGCAAACCCATGGTCCTTCGTGGAGACAGCAAAAACACTTTGCATTGCATCTGGCACACAGTAATCACCTAACACCTGCTGACTGTCAGTCACCACTAAGAGATGTCTGATCCTTCAGAGCAGCCTAGGGTGGTGCCCTGTGTATGGTCCCATTTATGTCTTCCCCATCCTTGACAGCTGGACATGCTTTTTTCTGTGTAGTAACCTCCACATGCTTTTGTTTCTCTTAAAAAAAAAACATTGTTTGTTTAAATATGTGTTGTAGTTTGAATATAACATGTTTTCCATAGGATCTCACATTTGAACCCTTGGTCCCCAGCTGCTAGAACCTTTAGGAGGTAGAAACGAGTTACTGAGGGTGGGTGTCAGTATTTGTAGGCCCACCCTATTTCCCATCTGCCCTCTGCTTCCTGACTATTGATACAATGTGATCAGCCACCTCTTATTTGGGCCACCATGCCTTCCCTGCCATCATGGACTGTATCCCCTCAAACTGTGAGCCAAAATTAGTGACTGTGATTGAACTGTGAGCTCATGAAGATACAGAACTGCAACTTGTTACCTCAACATAGAAGCCTGGTCCCTGGCGGGTGGAACACCTAACAAACAGCAGAGGCCTACTGAAGAGCTGAATCCACGTCACAGAGGGAATTCCCACACTGAGTCTAAGACTGAACTGGACGCTCTGGAGTCTAGAAGACTCTGTTTCTGAGTTCTAGATGCCATGTATCCACTTGCAGGTCATTATATTCCTGCTTTATATGAGAAAAACGTTGTGGCTTCACATGCAATGTTAACTCTCTGCAGTGTGACAGTGAAAAGCTCCAGGCTGTCCTTACCCTAGGCACTGAGGACACAAGGCAAGTGAATTCCTGGGAGCCCTGCCCTACCCAGGCATCCACAGAGCACACACAGACATGGACTCAGATGCACCTAAGGCCTTGTCATTCAAGTGACTCTTGGTGGTTGACTGCTCTGGACAGGTATACCCTGCAGAATCCGGGGACAGAGAATGCCAGCTCCTAAGCACATTCTGTAATTACTTAAATGGAGTCAATTTGGTGACAAGGTTGGCCAACTGCACTTGTAAAAGGATCTCCATTTTCATCTTCTAGGGAAGACTCTTTCTCCCCCTTATTTAAGCCTCCAGTTTTGACATTATCTTGAACTGTGGGTAGAGTTAAGGTTTCCTCTCCCCACACCACCTCCGCCCCACCCTTTTCACAGGATATGTTAAGCCTCAGGAAGAATGCCTCGGTAAACATGGTTTTCTGTTTAAACATGTTAATAATTGCTGAATTTGGTTCGGGGCAAAGTTTTATTATAATGGTTGTTAGCAGGAAGGTCTCCGACTGTCAAATCACTTCACACATTTCATACAGAGAAAACTCTAGGTGTTCCAAGGGTGGTCCAATACATCTCGGGGGGATTAACAGCTGAACAGACAGGAAGAAAACTGTCCACAAGGCACAGAGGGAGAGAGGGAGAGACAGAGTGGGGGACAGGGTGGGAAAGGGGAGTGCACGGAGTTCATGAGAGAAGGAGAGAGTTCAGGTTAAAGTCTGGTGGTGCCTCCTCCCTGCCTGGCTTTAGTTCCACGAGTCTCCAGTCTCCTCGGGATCTTGTCTCCTTCCTCGGGCCAGGTTAGGCCCTGAGGCTCTGTGTTTCTGAAAGACTCCCAGTGATACCAGATCCCATGTGAAACCATGTGGTCCCACAAAAGCAGAACTGCCCGGATGTGTCAATAATCACTGATTCACTCGAAATAATAATAATAATAATAATAATAATAATAATAATAATAATAATAGCTTCAATTCTGAATAACTTTGTAGAAAAAAAACCCTCAAACATCTATAATATTCTCACAGTCATACCATTGTTGGTACTGCCAGCTATAAGGTTCAACCATCAACTCTCTTTTGTGCCAAAGAAAGAGAAGATGGTAAACTAATTTGGGGAAGACAGAAACCAGGCTTCATGTTCCAACAAAACCTAGAAACACTTTCCTTTCCATTCACAACTTCTCAGGTGTCTCCACTGTGCTCCACTGGTCTGAAAACGTTTTGAAGAAGAGAACAAAAATGCCCCCCCCTTTTTTTTAATTAAATGACTACCTAACAGTTCAACTTCTAATTGCACGTCAGAGCTCATGGGCAATCCTGCTAAAGAAGAGTCCTATTGTAAATATTTCAGGAAATAAGCAACTACATTACACTCTTAATTTACCTTGATGCAAATCTGGGTTAGATGTTCTAGGCTTTTAAAAAAATCCCTCTCTCTAGATTTTTGTTGTTTTTCTGTCAAATATTCAAAATCTTTCAGATTCCACTAACTCCAGACATTTCATCCCCTCCCCATCAAGATCTTGGCTGATGTTCCCTGAGCCCTGAAATCTTCCACACCCTGCCTTTCCTTTCAGCCTTCCTCCCACTGAAATAGTTAGACACCACTGAAGGCCAAGGGAGTGGACAGAGCCTTCTCCTCCATCACACGATGAAATATTCCCGGTGCCCCAGGCCGTCACAGTCAAGCAGGGCTGGTGCTGAGGCAGGAAGCGAGCACCATCACCCAGGCCAACTCACAAGCAAGTGTGCAACTGTGCCAAAATAAACACCATGGTGGCTTGACACAGGGCCATTTCCTGACCTCATGTCACCACGGGGTCACCCACATGATGCAAGTCACAAGCCTGATCTCTGTCCCCTGACTCCAACTCCCTGCTGACTTCTTTTGCTTATGGGATTCCCCCAACCAGCAAGTGTCCTAGCAGGACCCCAGAGGCAGTGACAGAGAGGTGGGGGCAGAGGGGACAACGTAGCCCAAGAGCCACACAGCTAATTAGTCTGAGAGGCACTTCTGTCGCATTCACAGCAGGAATCTGATTGGCCAAACTGCCAGCCCACCCTGCAGGGTATAAGCATTCCAGAAACCTGGGCAGCCTGCCAACACTGTGGCCTGAACGCTCCCAGCCCTGAAATCCAAGTCTGGTACCTGCAGCCCAGGAGCCCTGCCCCGTCACACACTGGCACAGCGATGCAAGGGGAGAGAACTCCGCGGGGTAGAGATGCCAACAGAGCCATGGAGACTAAAGCGCAGGCAAGACCACAGCATCTTGAAGGGCACTGGTGATCAGGAGCAGGCTGTGTGTGTTCCTGCCTCCAGGACCCTTTAACGGAACCCAAAGTTTGCGCTTGGGTCTGTCAGGTGTGGAGCTTTGTTTCTTCCCTTGATAGATGTTCCGAAGATCTGGTCCCTGGGAATTCCAGCTAACAGTAGCAGGCCACTGAGGAGAAGCAAATTCCTATCAAACCTCTTCTACTGTAGCATGGATCCCCATACCTTAACAGTAACTTCACTCCTAGAGATGTGTGGAGAGCACAGAGCACTGCTTTCCATATAAGGGAGGAAAAGACATAAGCGTTGAGAAAAGTCTAAAATGACAACAGGAGATTCTCCTGAAGGCTCCTCAGATGCATTTGCTGCTCTATGTCGGAACAGTAGTGCCCTTCTCTGGGCTCTCCTTGATGCTGAGTGAGTCAAGTTCTAACAGGAAAAGGCCATCCTGCTTCCTCTTCCTCAGCCCTTATCCATCCTGTAGCACAACATTCCAACGTGTCTCCCTACTCCACATCTCCAGACTGCACATCCTTCCAACAGCATCCTGAAAAAGACTTGGACATGTGGCCACTCGGACTTCAAGCTAATACCCTCGGCTTAATGTCTGACGCCAAGCTAGTGGACCCTCACCACAAATCAGACTCCCACAGTCCTTCTTTCTCCTCATGGTATTAGTATGTCCCTAGGTCGATGGAAATCGAGCAGCCCCAGCCCTCTCAGTTCCCCCACCGTGTTCCGTAGCCTGTGTCTTCTTCCTCTCACACCCCTCTTGCCTTCCTCTTCACACTGTGCTGCTCCCAACACATCCCCCTGCTTCTTACCTAGGCTACTGGACACACCCCTGACGGATCCCTGTAGCTTTGAAGCAGAACTGGGCTCCGAAAGTGCCACATAAGTCTCGTGACTTTTGCAGAGGACGGAGGAAATGGGACCCTGAAGAACAGCCTCACCGTGTGTATGTTCAGAGGGAGCACTAACATTCTCAGACATCAGTACTCATTCTGTAACTTAAATATCATAATCCATACTCTCCCTGCAAAAACATGGAAATAAAGTCTCCTTGCAGTATCGTCGGCTCCCTGAACACAGCCATCTTTTCCCATCTCCGCGTTTTGCTCACTTCTTTCTTTCCCTTTGTCTCTATCACTCAGTAAGACTCACGTAAGGCATAGCTTCTCCTTCTGCTCTTCCAGGCAACTCCTCCCATCTTCCGAGCCCCTACAGACTTTGCTAGACCCCTCTTCTGACAGTGACAAAGTTTCCCCTTTATCACGGCTATTTATCCTACTTGACACTGAAGATTTCTTTCTCTTTTTTTTTCCATTATTTTACACTATCTGTCAGTATGTCCTGCATCAAAAATAAAGAAATAAAGAACTGCATGGCCCTACTAATATTTGATAGTAGAGGAACAGGTGGTATACTTCCTGGTACCACACTGGTTCCACATCCCTGTTTCAGGAAGGACTCAGTTAGCTATTAGAAGGACAAGGATTAGGAGATTGTCAAGTAGAAACAAGGGACTCTTGATGGTAAAAAAAACAAAAAACCAAAAAAACACACAAAAAAAAAAACCCAAAGTATTCCATACACCCTCACCCCCAGAGCACGGGCTGATGTGGACAGAGCCTCATGACTCTCCCTTCCCCTCCCCAGCCCCAGCTGATGCAAGAACAAAATGTAAGGTAGACAGAGGAATCTGGAGATGGATTAGGGGCTGAGAGCACGTCCCAGCTTCTCTAGTTCTCAGAAACTGGAGAAACAGTCTCTGAGTTTTGGAACAGACAGAAAACAGCTTCTCAACAAGGTGGACACTGGAGGGAACACACAAGGTTTGAATCATAACAGAGACTGCATGTTAGAAGGCATGGGAAGAGAGGGCACACAAGCTCAGAGCCTCTAGTGACTTGGCAGGAAGTCACAAGGCTGGGAAAACAGAGACTGAACAGCTGATGCTGGCACAGAAACATATGGACAACAGAAAGGCTATCTGACCTTAGCTGATCTAGGAGCTGCAGAGACTCTCAACTCCAGCTCTCAACATAAAGTCTGTGCTGGATAGGGGAGCCATCTTGAGAAGGTCATGCCCAGGCTGGGGAGCCATGAGACTGCCAGCCAGACTGACCTTCAAAAAGGCCTGGGTAGGGATTACACGACCCTCTGTGGAGCCTTG
This sequence comes from Peromyscus leucopus, assembly GCF_004664715.2. Taxonomy (NCBI): domain Eukaryota; kingdom Metazoa; phylum Chordata; class Mammalia; order Rodentia; family Cricetidae; genus Peromyscus; species Peromyscus leucopus. Next base: position 65,164,306 of record NC_051070.1, read on the forward strand.
TGGGTGGTGATAGATTAGGAATGCTGGCTTACAACTGGCATCAGTCCAGTCCTATGGCTATATAGACCTGATTTGTCAGAAGTAAACTCTAATCCAGGAAGCTGGTTCCATGTTACCTTTTACTAGTGAGCAGGGAACAAAACTATCCCAGTTACTTCCACTGATAACTTCTACTGAAAAACACATTCAAAAGAAAAAGTGATGTTTGCTCTTTCCAAAGGAAGCATATAGCCACTGAGTCACAGGAAGAAGTGCCAATGGGCAGAGGATACCAAACACTCATTTTCGCCCACACTACTGGCCAGCATAGGAAACACTTTCTTCTTTTGTCTTCTTTGTCACACACACACACACACACACACACACACACACACACACACACATTGTATATATCTGTGTATGTGTGTGCACAGATTTCAACATAGAAACAAAAAGAAAAAAGAAAAAACAAAGCAACATGACTCCTCCAAATGTTCATAACTCTCTAACAACTGACTCCCAGGACATTGAACTAATTGACATATTGGCTAAAGAATTCAAAAGAATGATTTATTGCAATATCACTGAACTTTAAGAAAACAATTGAGTGAGTTAAGAAAGACAGTATAAGATGTGAATTATAAGTTCAATAAAAAGAGAGTTCTGGAAAGAGAATCAAGCAAACATTGGAAATGAAAAGCTTGATAAATCAAAATTTTAAAGCATAGTAGAAAACCTCATACACAAAAGAGAGTTGCAGAATTTGAAGCCAAGGTTGATACATGAGAGCACTGTCACCAAGGAGGGGGAGGAGGAATCAATCACTGTGAACAGAACATGGAAAGCCTCTGGAACGTGATTAAAAGACCAAGCTTATGTATCTTTGTATAAGAAGGCAACAAGACACAGACTAAAGACACAGACAACCTATTCAGTGAAGTAACAGCAGCAAATGTCCTGTGTTGGGAAAGATATGAACATCCGGGTACAAAAGACATGTGGTGTCTTGGACCAACAAGGAGAGAAACCATGCAAAGACACAGAGACTGACGAACCTGCTTCTGAATAAACAATGGGACACTGAAGAAATCAGAAAGAGACTGAAGTGAGAACAGAAACGCAATATCCTAGGATCTGTGAATACAGCAAGGCAATTCTAAGAGTCGAGTTTATGGCTTTAGGTGTAACATTTTAAAAATTGGGGGACAAATAGATAGGTAAGGAGGTGGAAGAGAATCTGGGGGAATGAGAATGAATATGATCGAAACACATTGTATGAAATTCTCAAAGAGGTAATAGAAGTACTTTTAAATTGTTGTCTTAATTACTGTTCTATTGCTGTGATGAAACACCTTGGCCAAGGCAACTCCTATAAAAGAAAGCATTTCATTGAGGACTGGCTTACAGTTTTAGAGGGTCAGTCCATTATCATCATGGTGGGAAGCAGACAGGCAGTAGCTGAGAGCTATATCGGTCCACAAGCAGCAGGCAGGGAGAGAGAAAGACATTAGGCCTGACCTGGTCTTTTGAAACTTCAAAGCCCACGCCCCGTGACACACTTCCTCCAACAAAGCCATACCTCCTCCAAAAAGGCCACATCTCCTAAGCCCTCCCAAACAGTTCCACTAATTGGAGACCACGTACTCAAACATATGATCCTATGGAGGTCATTCTAATTCAAACCACCATATTCTACTCTCTGGCCCCCATAGGCTTGTATCCATAACATAATGCAAAATGTACTCAGTTAACTTCAAAAGCTGCGTGGTCTTTCAGAGTCTCATCACTGTTTCAAAGTCCAAACTCCATGTCTCTTCTGAGTCTCAAGACAATATAAGTCCCTGTAAAATCAAATGCAAAAAGCAACTAACATAGTCCATCCTACAATGTCACCGAATGATCATCACCATCATTTCAAAAGGGAGGAACGGGGGCACAGTGGGAAATACTAGGCCTAAGTAAGAACAAAATCCAGTAGGGTGAAGCCTAAATTCTACAGCTCTGTGTCCAATACCCAAGGGCTTGGATGATTCCTCCTTTCCAGCTTTGCTAACTACAATACCTTCCCTCTCCCTTTCTCTCCCTCTCTCGCCCGCCCCTCTCTCTGACTGGTTACACAGTTAGCAGCTCTCCTTTGCAGATCTCCAACAGCTCTGGTATCTCCAACATGTTGGGGTCTCCAACACAATCCAAGATTTACTTTCACAGTTTCACATAATGGCCTGTCTGAGACTCCATACAGGTACTCCTCTGCCACAACACCTGGCCTCGGTGGCTTTCCTTAACCTCAAAGGAAGATTCCATAACCCCTCTCCTGTATCCTTCTTGACTCTCAATCTAGAACCATGTGGCATAAGCTGCCAAGTTCTTTGGCTTGCTGGGACTGGAACCTGGTGCCCTCCTCAAATTACATTTGCATTTACATAGTTTTTCATTGTTAATGGCTTCCTTTGCTTCTTAAGATTTCCTTTCACTGTTTTTCATAAGTTGGAAGCTTAGCTGGATGGGGTCTTGCCCTGAGTACACCATGCACTCAGATGGGCTGCAGGGAGAGGGAAAGAAAGGGATAGGGAAGATATTGCAGTTAGCAAAGCTGGAAAGAAGGAATCATCTAAGCCCTTGGGCATTGGACATAGAGCTATAGAATTTGAACTTTACCCTACTGGATTTTACATGTAAATCCATTCCTAGCAGAGGCAGGTGGGTCTCTATGAGTTTGAGGCTATCCTGGTTTATAAAGAGAGTTCCAGGACAGTTAAGGTTATTACATAGAAACCCTGTCCTGGGGCAGGGAAGTGGTACTAGATCCCTATCTCTTACCTTGTACAAAAATCAACCAAAAATGAATGACAGAATCTAACGCAAGAAATGAAAGAACAATACAGAGGAAATACTTCAAGAGAGACAGGTAGCCAATAACATCCTGAATAGAACTCTGTTCACTAAGGAAATATTAGCAAGAGCTAGGAATGGAATTATGTCAAGCTAAAAGTCCTTCATAACAAAGGAAACCATCAACAGAATGAAAAGACTGCCTGCAAGATGGGAGAAAAAATCTCTGACAGCTATTCATCCAATTGAGGATTAACATCCAGAATATAAAATGAATTAAAAACATGAAACACAAAAAAAGTAATCTAGCCAACAAATGAACTAAACAGTCATTTTTTTTTTAAGTTCAGACAGCCAAAAAAAAAAAAATGAAAAAAATATTCAACATCTTTAGTCAATACTGAAACAAAAATCAAAGCTACTGGGCATACTGGAAGTCACAGTACCTGGGAGACTGAGGCAGGAAAAAGTATAGTGAATTTGAGGCAGGATGGGCTACATAGTGAGACCTTGTCTCAAAAGTAAATGAGATTTCATCTCCAACAAGAATGACTACCATCATCAAGAAAAAAAAAAAAAAAAACCGGCTGTTAAGATGCAGAGGAAGAGGCACCCTCACACCCTGTTGATTCAAATGTTAATTAGTCCAGCCACTGTGGAAATCAGTATGGAGGTTCCTCAAAGAACTAAAAATAGACCTACCTTATGATCCAGCTCTACTACTCATGGTGCCAAAGGAATTAATTAATGAATACTCTAGAGAATTAGTTCAGCACACAATCAAGATACCTCCATAGCCATGTTTATCTTAGCCCTGTTCCCAATTGCCAGTGCGTGGAATCAGCCTTTGTGCTTATCAATGGATGGACAGATAAAGGAAGTGGGGGCTATATGCCCCACAGAGTATACAACTAGACCATGCTATTTGCAGGGAAAAGTGGATGAAATGGAGATCATCATGTTAAGCAATACAAACTAGACCAGAAAGACAATGTTTTCTCTCAAATACAAAATCAGGAAGCAAGAGACATGGAGATAGAGAGGACTAAGAGAGGCACGGGAGAGGCCAGAGATGCCCTAGGGATAAGAGTGGGCAATGGGCTGTGAATATGATGCATTATATGTATGTATGAGAATTTTACAACTAAAAAATAACTAATATTATATTATAATAAAATATGCTAATTTAAATGTAAAATAAATATGAAGTGCAAGTCACCCTGGATAAACGCCATCATCCAGCCCTGTGTCGTAGAGCTATGATGTCATGGGCACAACTGGAAGATAAAGAAAATCTGGGAAGTATCCTAGACCCAAACACTCACCAGAATTCAGATTTTCCTAAAGACAGTTCAATGGGTGACTGATGCCTTCTGTTCTGGGGGCAGGTAGGTGCTGAGGCTATGTGAGAAGAACAAAGGTAGGCCACCCTTTATGGGGGATTACTTGTTTGTTTTCATTTAAAATGTTTTTTTTTTAGAATTGTATACATTAGTACTCTATTTCTATCACTTCCACCCCTCCTTCTCCTGTTTCACCTCTGCCCACGCCTGATTCCCTCTCAAATTCATGACCTCTTTTTCTCTATTATTATGAGTAATAATTATTATTATTTACCTGGGTAGGCAAACTCCAGGCCTCTCCCAACTGAGGAGCTACTGTCCTTGGAAAGCTTCCAGGGAAAGGAAAATCATTCTTCACTGAGGATGTGGCCACTACAGGATCTCCCACACTCCAATGAATGGCTCCACACCATGCACAAACACAGCAAGACACATGAAGGTGAGACAGAGATGCGTTTAGGGGGATACGGAACAGATAGATGGGGAAGAGTGGAGGGTAGATATGATCACATTTCATCATATACATATATGAAATTCTCAAAAATAAGGAAAAAATTTAAAGAACAGAAAATGTCCTTTTTTAATAAGCTTCATTATAAAAAAAACTTGCAAATAATAAAAAACCCACATACCAAAATTAACCAAACTCAAAGTCTATACGTCCCAGTGAATGTCTACACAGAGTAGCCATGTGAACTGAAATGGTGGTGCTTCACCCTGACGCTTAGACTTTCACTACTGAATATATTTTTAAGAATCTATCCTCCACTAAAAATGAAAGATCCATGACAGGCTAGAATTAGAATAACAACTAGCTTCACATAAAAAATGTCTCCTTTTAAGGGTTCTTTAACATTTCATTAAGATATGGCTAAGTGATTGTATTTAATGTTTTCCAAATTATATTTTTCAATCATGTGCATTGAAAATAATCAATGTAAAGTATCATTTTCTGTTTTTAAACAAGTTTATGAAATACAATATTATATATATATATATATATGTTGTGAAAGGGTGCCCATGACTAATTAAAATACTCACCTGTGTGTTGAGGACATGTGTACACTAACTTAAAAATAATGATGAAAGTCATAACAGCAAACAGAACTTCTATACTTCAGCACTGGCCAGGGAAATGCTTATTATTTTATTATTTGTTTCATTGACCCTTTGACCACTGTATACTAACCACCTCTGTCTCCTTTTTGGCTTAGTCCATTTTCAATGATGTAAATGTATCGTCTCCTAGTGGGTTTTGCTTCTGGCTTGTGCAGAATATCTTTCCAACCACTCATTTTCAGACTGTCTTTACTGATGAAGCAAATTTCTTACAAGCAACACATCACTAGATTTGCTTCTGGGTTTGTCCTGCTTTTCTCCCAGCATACACTGCGCTGGCTGGTTTTATGTCAAATTGCCATAGCTATTCACTAGAATGGAGGAAGCCTCAGCTGGAAAAAAAGAAGTTTCCATAAGATTGGGCTGTAGGCCAGCCTGTAGGGTATTTTCTTAATTAGTGATCCAATGGATGTGGCCCTGGGTTCTATAAAAGCAGGCCGAGTAAACCATGAGGAGCAAGCCAGTAAGCAGCACCCCTCCATGGCCTCTGTATCAGCTCCTGCCTCCAGGTTCCTGAACTACTTGAGTTCCTGCCCTGACTTCCTTCAGTGAACTATTAATGTGGAAGTGGAAGCCAATTAAACCTTTTCCTCTCCAGCTTGCTTTTGGTCATGGTGTTTCACCATAGCAATAGTAACTCTAGCTAAGACACACATCTTTTCATTGGATCATATGATCAATTTATTTACTTTCCATGTGCTTGGTGATTTGTGAAGACTTGTTCCTGTCTTCATGATGATTTCTTTCTGGTGGTTTTATATTAATATTATCCTTTGTTTCCTTCTTCCTCTGTTTATCATTATGATTTGGTGGCTTTCTGTAGTGGAAGGGATTGATCTTCTTTCGCTTTTGTGTACCAAAATTTTGAGTAGACTGTGTAGTTCTGTACATCATTATGATGCTAATTATCCTCCCATTTCTGGAGCCACCCTGGTGATGCTCAGCTTTCTTGTCTTGTCCACAGGACAGCTTTGCTGTGTTCAACACCCTTGCTTGACACTCTGTTTCATTTCCAGGGTTGAATATGGTTTCTGCTAATGGAGGGTTCCTAAATGTGGCTTGGCACATTTCCTGTTTTCAAAGTTCTCTCTTTATCTTGGACTTTTGATAGTTTGTCTGCAATATGGCATAGAGATCACCCTTTAATAGTCAAAACACTTCGGGGTCCATTGTGCTTCCTGGACCTGATTGTCTACATCTCTCCCAAAATTCAGTAACCTTGAAAGCTGTTATTTCATTGAACTCATTTTCCAAGCCTTTCCCCCTTTCCCTCTTCTTCAGGAATACCTGTAATTTGAAAATGTATTCACTTTCTGAAAGTGAAAATGATTCAAGCAGATGTCTTGGGAAATCGTGCTTCATTCTTTTTATTTGGGGAAAGAGGTCTGGATGAGTTCTCTCACGAGACATACCTTTGCATTCAGAAATTCTTTCTTCTGCTTGGTTTAGTCTGTTGCTCAAAATTCTACTGAATTTTTCATATTTATTTATTGAGTTTTTTCAGGTAAAGATTCCTATTTGACTCTTTCCATGGCTTCTGTCTCTTTGCCAGATTTCTCATTCAGACCATGAATTGTTTCCCTAACTTAACTGAATTGTCCTTCTGCATTCTCGTGTATCGTCCTTAGAGTCATTGTTTTGAGTTCTTTTGTAGGCAGCCCACCAATTTCCTTTTCTTTGAGATCTGTTGGTAGAGTTATTGTGTTCTTTCGCAAGTGTCATGTTATCTAAATTGGTCAGACTTCTTGTGTCCCTCTATTGATAGTTGCACATCTTATGGATCTGTTGTTGCTACCAATTTTATATAGTAATTTTCAGAGTAAATGTTTTCTCCTGAAGTCACATCTTATGTGCTGTTTGGAATGCTACCCGGGCTCTGGCTCCATCTGGGTACAGCAATATCATCTCCACATAGCTTCCTGGGTTGCTTGGGTTTCCACAGAGAAAAGTTAGCCCCTGCACAGTCTCTCTAGAGAGCCCAGGCAATGTAGCCCGCCAGACTCCATAGGCTGTGCATGGGTGTGCTCACTCCAGCAAGCCTGGTTGTGTGTGGCATAGAGGTACCCATCAGCTTCTGGGAGTCTTGCATGAATAGGGTCGCTCCAGAGGTCCAGCATCCAGTGAAAATGTAAAGCACACAGCAGCAGAGGAGCATATGGGCTTGTCTTGAAAGAGCGCCCCTTGGCAGCAGCCTTCTTCTTGTCATAGAGCATTTTCCTGAGTTCAGACTAGTTCCAACTGAAGCAATGGGGTGGCAGGTGCAAAGTCTTCTTCATTCATTTCTTTATAAAACCATCCAAAGCCTCTGCCCAAGCTTGTCCAGTGCATCCATCAGGTGCTCCAATATTCTTCTCCACATGCTCCAGGTAAGCAGAGGCTGTTTATCTGATTCTGGGTCTTCCTTGCAGGAAGAAGCTGCCTCTAGCCTACCATTTTGCCAGTTTTAAGTCCCGAGTTTATGTCTTGAGTATCTTTGGTTGATTTGGGAATCTGTTGTAAAATAAGGATGCAATTTCATCCTCTTTGCAGGTGGGTACCCAGTTTGTCAAGTACCATTAGAGAGACCTTACTCTGCATGTATTCTTGGTGCCCTCATCCAACATTAGCTGAATATATATGCACAGGCTTATTTATTTGTTCCATTATTCAATGTTCTCATGTGACTGCCAGCCTGCTTTCATTACCACCACTTTGGAACAAAATTTAAAATCAGAAAGTATGATATATTCAATTTTGCTCTTCTTTCTCAAGACTACTTTTCTTATTTAGGACCCAGTGTAGTGTCATAGGAATTTTGGAATTTTTTTTTTTTTTTTTTTTTTTTTGCTTCTGATAAAAAAAATGATCCTAGAATTTTGCTTGTATTAATTATGTGAATATATTTGTGAAGTATGGATATAATAGTATTAACTATTCTAATCCATGGACAGGAGTCATCTTTTTATTACCCTTTATCAATTTTTCTATTGGTATTTTATAATTCTCTGTGCAGAGGTATTTCACCTCCTTGGATAAACTTATTTCTCTGTTTTGATGCTGTTGCAATTGGGATTTTTTTTTTAAATTTTCTTTTCAGATAGTTCATTATAAGCATTAAGGGAACATGACTGATGATGTATGTTGATCCTATATCATTAACTTTACTGAATTCATTTGTTAAAGTGCTTCATGGGGTTTGTAGAATTCTCTACATACAGGATTGTATCATTCACAAAGCGAGGTGAGTTCACTTTGTCCGTTTTAATTGTAATACCTTTGTTTCATTTTCTCTCCAAGCACTCTGGCTGGGACAACTAGCACACATTGAATAGAAACAGTGGGAGTGGACCACTTTGCCTTGTACTGGGCCTCAGAGAACAAGCTTTGGGGTTTTCTCTGTGGGTTCTGACCGTTATGTTAACTGTGGGATTTCAATAAATATCTTTACTGCATTAAGGTAAGCTCCTTTTATTTCATTGAGAATCTTATTACAGTATTCTAATTTCATTTCTGTCACTGTGATAAAATATTCTGACAAAAGCAGCTTAGGCAAGAAAAGGTTTGTTTTAGTTCACAGTTTCAAGTTATGGTGTCATTGAGGGGAAGTTGTGGTGGTGGCAGCTTGAAGCAACTAGTCACATCACATCCACAATCAAGAAGAAGGAGAAATAAACACTGCTTGCTGCTTGCCTGCCTGCCTGCCTGCCTGCCTGCCTGCCTGCCTGTTTGCCTGTTTGCCTTCATGCCTGCCTGCCTGTCTGTCTGCTTGTCTGCCTGCCTGTTTGCCTGCCTGCCTGCCTGTCTGCCTGTCTACCTGCCTACCTGCCTGCCTGCCTGCCTGCCTGTCTGCCTGCCTGTCTACCTGCCTGCCTGCCTGTCTGCCTGTCTGCCTGGATGCCTACCTGTCTACCTGCCTGCCTGTCTGCCTGCCTGTCTGCCTGTCTGTCTGTCTGCCTGGATGCCTACCTTCTTGCACACACTCAGCTCTATCTCTCCACTCTTCTATGGTTCAGAACCCCTGTCTAGGTAATGGTGATGCCCACGGTCGGTTGAGTCTTCCCATATCACAAGGCAATCCTCCACAGACAAGCCCACAGGTCAACCAAATGTAGACAGTTCCTCTTTGAGACTCTTTCAGGTGACCCTAGATTGGATCAAGTTGAAAATTAAAATTAACCATCACATAGAAATAAACTCCTAGAAGCATCTATTCACCCAAGACTAAACAGAAAGTCTGAATAGACGAAGAATAAATAAGTTTGAATAAGCAGCCAAAAGCCTCCCTACAATAAAAACTCAGGACCAGGAAGCTCTGTGGGTGAATTCTACCAAACATTCAAAGAATGAATACCAATGTTACTTACACTCTTCCAAAAAATAGAAGACTAGTTTTAAATTCATTTTATGAGGCCATAATCTCTGTGATACCAAAACCAGACTAAGACACCACACATTATCTATGATTAACACAGATACAAAAATCCCCACAAAGATACCAGCAAAAAGTTCAACAGCACACATCAAAGGCCATGCACTGTGACCAAGGGGACTACATCCAAGGTAGGCTCAGTATTCACGCATCAACATGACACACCACGTTGACAGAATGAAACAGAAAAACCACATGACAACTTGATTCTCTCGATACATGCAGAACAAGAATTCAACAAAATCTCTCCAAATAAACTTGTCAAAGGCAATTATGGCTAAAAATATAAAATAGTCTTTGTTCAAGCTAGGCATGCTTTTCCTTCAGCCAAGTGCTGGAATAGAGAGCAGCGATGAGCCGAATGAAATGAAGATTCTTGTTGGGCACTCTTCATCTCTCTTTGCAAATGTTTTCCAGACAACAAATGTGCACATTTATTCTCCATCCACTTTGGGCACACACAGACATTTCGGCCTCTTGCTGTTGACTCTGGCTTCCTTGAGCCGCAATGCAGAGCACTTGACATCTGCAAGGAAGGGACAACACGACATTTGCTTCCAGGCTAAAGGTCAAATGCATTTGTCATTAAAGTGCTCAACAAACCCACAGAACCGTCACTTCGATGGGGCATCCAATATTTAATGTGGTCAGAGGCACAAACAAGAGAGCAGATGTTCACATCTGGCGATGACAGGGCCAAAAGAATTTTCTTCTGAACTTCATTCCTCCTTCGCATAATCACTTTCCAAATGTATTTTTAAAATATCTGGGAGAAGATAGAGAGCAATCATCAGAATGCACATCCAAGGGAAGGGCACAGAGTGAGCTCTGCATGGTTTTCCCTTCTCTTCTATTTGTTTCTGGCTCATTCTAATTCCTTAAAAGGTCCCAAATATGACTTGCATGGTACTTTTTTCATTTTTTTAAAGATGTATTTATTTTACATGTATAAAGGATTTGCCTGAATGCCTGTATGTATGTGCACCATGTACATGCCTGGTGCCCACAGCGGTCAGAAGAAGGCATCAGATCCCCTAGTGGATTTACACATAGTGGACTTACAGAGGATTCTGATCCACCATATGGCTGCTGAGGACCAAACTGGATCTTCTGAAAAAGTGACAAGTGCTCTGAACTGCTAAGCCATCTCTCTAGCCCTAACTGTATGGTGCTATGCAAAAGGCAGTATCATTCAAAAAATAAAAAGAAATATCTCGAAGCCAGGCTTCACAACACAGGCCCATACTCCTAGCATTTGGAAAGCTGAGGCAGGAGGATTGACAGCTCGAAACCAGTCTGGACTACAGTGAATCCCTGTCTCAAAAACAAACAAAGCCCTTTGAAATGCTCTACTGTATCTTTAGAGGTCCCCTCACCCCCTGATCCCCAAAATGGATCACCATAACCATGTATGTATGTGTGTGTCCACTACCTCTGACAACCTGATCATGGTCACTGTCACTTGCCTAGGCCAGATAATGCTCTTGTAAAAATGTCCCAATCCAGATTTTAAAAAAAATCATCTCGAGTAAAATAACCTGAATATTGTATGTTTCCTCTTATACATGAATGTTAGTGTTTAAGCTTTCAGTGTGTGTGCTGCAATCCAGATGACCACAGAAGTAAAGGGGAGGCTCCCCCAAGAAAGAGGAGATAGAATGCAGTGTTAGGAAGAAATAAGTGGAAACTAAGAGGGCTAAGTAGGGAGGGGGGAGAGAAGGATCGAGGAGGGACTATTAGGATGGACAACTAACACTAAAGGGCATTTGGAGAAACCATGTGGAAACCTCCAACTGTAGAAGCCTCTTAAAATAGATTCACCGAGGGAATTGCAGTCACCAAACAGTAGGGAGACAATGCTCCGACTAGACATTTTGTTCCAAGTAAACTTCTAGTGTCAGGAATGGCTTACATCTTGTCAAGTCGTTGACTAAACGGGTCCCATAGAAACCCCCCAACATCACAGGCTATTGTCAAGGCTATTGGGTTTCTCTCTACAACCTGATGGCAAGGCTGTATTAATGAAGACACTTACTCATGTCATTGAACAGTGAGGCATCCAGCTGGTGCCCAACTAGAAGCTTCACCCCTACTGACTAGTGCTCATGGAGATGGAAGGTATTCTACACGCTACCAGAGCAGAAAGGTAATCATCAATAACACCCAACTATAACTCCTGCCTGAAATGCATACCGGTGCAATAGTGAGGCAAATGTTGTGGGAATAACCAACCACGTTTGTACTGGATTTCAGGCCAGTCCTCTGGATGGAACTCTGACAGTGCAAAAGTAGCCAAGAACCCAGCACCAGACAGGTAGGTCACAGGCCTAGGGAAAACCTAACTATTACTCTACTAAAGTCGTCTTTTGTGACTCCTAACAACATTCCACTATAGCTGTAGATCAGTGCCTCGCTCCAGCCACATCAGAAAACCTTCTTCTTGCAGGAGATGGAAACTAATCCAGAGACTCACAACTGGACAATGTGAAGAGTATAAGAAACTTTGGGCTGCCTAGTTCTTCCTTGGATACCTTCATCAAAGCGCCCCCCTCAGAGCTTAGGGTCCTGTGAGGAAGAGGAGACAGAAGGAGTACAGGAGCCAGAGGAGACGGTGACTCCAGGGAAGCAGTGTCTTCCAGACAACAAAACCGATGCGCATGGGAACTCACAGAGGAGAGAGACTATGGCACACGCCCAAGATCTGCACAGGTTCAAACCAGATGGGGTCCCAGTACTGAGAGAGGAAACTGAACATGGGGTCTCACCCCTACCTAAGAAGCTATCTGAAGTTGACAGTCGCTGGCAAAGGGAAGATCAGTTTTCTCCAACAGAGGTTCATGGGTATATTAACCACACTCTGGCGCAGGCCCCATGTCCAGAAGCACAAAACAAACCCCACCATTTTTTATGGACATTTGTTTTCTTTTGTTTTGTTTTGGTACTTTTTGTCTTATTGGTCTTTTTCTTGTTTGTTTTGATTTTCATTTTTGTGGGGGTTTTTTTGTGTGTAAGAAATTTTTTGGCTTTTGCTTTTGTTTTATTTTGAAAGAGAGAGTACATAAAATTGGGTGGGCAAGGGGGTGGGGAAGATCTGGGAGGAATTGGGGGAAATATAATAAAAATATTCTGTATGAAAAAAATTTAATAAAAAAATGTTCCACCAATAAACCTACAAGCTGCATTATAAGGGATTATTAAAAGTATGATTTGGGAGCTGGCAAAATGGTTGGACTGGTAAAACACTTGTTACCCCAGCCTGATGGCCTGAGTTAGGTCGCTAGGACCCACACAGTGGAAGGAGAAGCCAACTCCCTCAAGTTTCCTAACTTCCTATACCAGCTTTGGCTGTTCTGGAACTCACTCTGTAGTCCAGGCTGGCCTCGAACTCACAGAGATCCGCCTGCCTCTGCCTCCCAAGTGCTAGGGTTAAAGGCGTGTGCCACCGCCACTCATTGTCTTCTAACTTCTCTAAGTATCCTGTGGCACTCGCATGTGCACACACATACAAATATTCTAGATGATTAGATAGATAGATAGATAGATAGATAGATAGATAGATAGATAGATAGATAGATGGTAGATAGATAGGTAGACAGATAGATGGGTGGGTGGTTGGGTGGATGGATGGATGGATGGATGGATGGATGGATGGATGGATGGATGGATGGATGATAGAGACAGACAGACAGACAGAGATAGGATGAGAAGCGGGATTTGCTCGGCTTGACCTATGTGGCTGCAACCATTCTGAAAATAGGTCAAATCAACTTGCTGAAGCTCCGTTCCTACTGGATAACCTAATTGACAGCAAGAAAATGCTTAGCATATTCATCTTCTATCAGTTAGGGTCACAAGTTTTAATATACAGAAAACACAATTCAAATGACACAGGATACAAGCTGCCTCCCTGTCTAGGAGCTGCTGATAAAGCCCTGGGGTCCTTCCAGTGTGTACAGCTGCAATTCTTTCTACACAAAGGTTGTCAAAAAACAGGAGTCACTTGATATACAGGTTATTAATTTCCAATTTTTCATTAAGTAGATATCATTTTATTAGATAAAATCTTTAAAAGCATAACTCTAAGTTTATATTTTTAGCATATTCTTGAGGTTGGACAACCAGTTTGACTATCAAATTCCAGGACAAAGAAGCCACATCCCTATTACCAACCAGTCCTTTCCATGGCACTCAGCCTTCCTGCAACCACTTATAAATTTCCTATGTCTATGGCTTTGTCTATTGCGGACATTTCATATAAACACAATCATGTACCACAGAACCTTTGAATCTCACTTCTTTCACTCTGCAAAATGTTCTTAGCGTTCATCCAGTTGTGACATATACCCAGATTTCTTTCCTCTATGGTTAAATGATAGTCCATCATGAGGATACATCACACTTTGTTTACCCACACAGTTTCCATCAGTGTACAGACATGTTTATTGTTTCTACATTGGGGCTGTTATAACTAATGACGTAGCACTTTACATCTGTAGCAGAATGTTGTGTGAATGCAGGTTTTCACTTAGATTGCTTTTCCCATTTGTAACCAAGCAGGAATTAGGGGTAGAACCCATTGGCCCCTTCTAGACTCTAACCACCTTTACTATGATTCTCTTTCTTGGTGCACTAACCACTCACAGCCCACGTAAATCTTTTGTTCTGTACCCAACCACTGCCACTGTGCCGCATGTTTTTGGCTCTAAGTTGTTTAAATGAATGACTGAATAGGGTCTGCCTCAATACACTCATCTATCTCAACCAAGTCCTCCACTGTCTTAAGTACAGTACTTTAAGCTTCAAACGCCTGCCTAATGCCAACTCTTCAAGCAAATCAAGCTCCAGGTCACTACAGTGAGCCTCTAGTTTCCGTGAGAAAAAATGTTTTAATTGAGTTACTTAATCTTTCACTCGGCCGGGGGGGGGGGGGGGGGTAAGAAAACAAACTCACAAAATCTGGTCTACCCTGAAATTGAAATACCCTGCCAATGTTTCCTGTACTTTGCATTCCTTCGTCTGGAAACCCCTGTAGACTCAGACACCTGGTGGACAGCAGGTCTCCTGACCCTGCTCTGACTCAAAGTTGGGGAAAGTGAGTTCCTGTGTGGAACACGCACACATTCAGTCCCGATCTGAGAATGAGCATGTTCTTGGGGCTGCCCTTGTGTGTTCAGTGTGCGCCAGAGGATCACTCAAGGAAGGCTATGTGTCTAGCTGGTGCTGGGTCTCTGGGATCTCAGTCAGGGTCGTTCCCCAGCCAACTTGGCAAACACTGCCTGAATAACGCTAGGGTTTCAGAAGAAAGGAAGTACTTCCTAGAGGCATCGATTCATTTCCTTTTGGCCCATTTCTGTGACGTGTGTGACCCCCCCATCCTAACCTTCTTATTAATTTTGGATCCACAAACGAGTCAACAAAAGGAACACATCTCCCTCTTTTCCTCGTTGTATGCTGTTCTACAGAGCTCACTGACAGCTGGAAGGGTTGAAGCCAGGTCCTAACTCAAGCTGCATAATCACAGCCTACCGCAAAGAGCAACTCCGGGTTCAAAACACCTCTGTTGTTCCTAATCCACTGTTGACTCCCTGACACCAAACAGCTGCTGTTTTGCTCTTCATGGGGGCTCTCAGACCCCACAAGCTGAAGGAGGCCCTATCTCTACCGTGGCGGCAGCTCTTAGCTATATATCCAGTTCCTCTGGCCCCAGGGAAGAGAATCCTGCACACTCCTCAGCAGGTGTCACTCGGCCTCTGGAAGACTAGGTTTTCTCTCTTCTAAAAATAAACTGAATCTTAACCATTTCCACCTCCAGACCTCAGTGCCTGTTTCGTAGGAACAAGACTTTGATCTACATAAGGAGTGTGGAAACTGGCCCAGCCCAGCCCATCTCCTGTCTTCGTAAGTAAAGAATTAAGAGAGATATTCAGGGAGTATCAAATGGAAGAGACTTTATCCTAGCAAAGAACGACCCGTGAACCGGCTACAACCTGCGCCAAGACAGGTTCCCAGTACTCGGCCCGACAACGTAAGCACAGAGCCGCTACAAGAAAAGCGGGCAACCACCCCGCTGGCTACAGCTTGGCATCTGCCTCCTCGGGGCGCAGTATGATGAGGTGGCCGCCTGTGATTGGCTGAAACAGATGCCTATGCTATAGGCCTCTGCTAGGTTACAGCTGTTTGGTTCTAGGCCTCGGTTGGAAAGCCAAGTGAAAGGACAGCCTCTGGGCAAATAGATCTGGATCTTACCAGGATCTTCCTGGGACAGAACTGTCCCTCCTGCTTATATGTTATCGCGGCTGCCTTTCTGCCCCCGTAGCAGAGGTGAACAGCCACAGAGATGTTCACTCTCTGGCCTTCTATCGAAAAAAATGAACTTGCTGTCTTCTGGCTCTTGGTATTTCTCCAGCCTGGCAGTCCCACAACCTGCAAGTGCCTTTTTCCTCACCAGTTGTAACGGTTGGTGTTTGTTTCCAACTCCACACAATCCGGCACTTCCTGGGCAGGAGTGACTGTGAGGAACAGGATTGGGTTGGCCTGTGACCATGTCTGTGGGGCGTATGTCATGATTATGTTCACTGGTGACAGAAGACCGGTCCTGTGCTAAAGGTCACCGTTCCCTGGGTTTGGGTCCTAGATCGTATAAAAAAGGAAAAGAAGAGCTGAGCCCCGGTGGGCGGACAAGCATCCCTTTCTCTCCTTTCTCAACTGTGAACGTGATGGACCGGCTGCTTCAAGTTCCCACCACCTTCGCTTTCCCCAAACGCTAGATTGGAACCTGGAACGGCGGGCTAGAATAAGCTCTCTCTCCTAGGTTGCTTTTGTCCAGGGGCTTTACCACAGCCACAGAAAAGAGACCAACACACCCCTCAACCACAGAAGTCACAGCAAAGCGACTGAGACTTCCAGCCTAGGATCCGACATCCCGCTTCTGTTATTCCATGTCCTTGTCCTTCCTACAAGAATCTCATCACCCTAGAAGTGAGGCAGGAGGACACCATTCAGTCCCAGTGTGTATCTCTCAGAAAGATACAGAGGAAGGGGGGAGGAGGAAGGGAGGGAGGGAAGGAGGGGAGGAAATTAATTCAAGGTTCACAGAACAGTACTGAGATTGTCCTGGTGCAGAGGAGCACAGGCAGGTTGGGACAAAAAGCAGAATCTCCAAAACGAAAGGAAACTGAGCAGAGAATGGAGTGAATGGAACAGCTACTGGGAATGAAAAAAAAAAAAAAAACGAGCAGAATGAATGGATGCTTTAAATAGCCAGGGAAGAACCGAGCCAAGCGGAGTTCTGGGAGACATGGCGTGAACAACGTTCTAGCACTTAGGACACAGAGGAAGGAGGCCTTTGTCACTGGTGAGGAAGCAGCATCCTACAGAGAGGTAGGACTGCCCAAGGGAGCCACAAACCAACAGCTACCCTGCAGGGGCCAAACCCTGCTTATTCACAAGTCTCGAGCTGAGGTACTGAGGAGGGCATGGTGTGTTGGCTTCCTTCCTTGTAATCCTTACCAGGTCCTCTTCCTGTGTCTAAACTCACCAAACTTTAGTTCACTCACCAGGGCCTTTCAGAGAAATGAGAAAGGAGCATGCTGTCACTGGGGTGGGGCTTAGCTCTCACTAGAAGGGTCTAAGGCCCAAACCCTCCATTCGGCCCTTCCCTGGCTCCCTAATGTGGAAGGGTGGAGGATGGGACAGAAGAAAAACATAAGGAAGAGAGAAGAAAGAGAACTGAGAGCATGGACAGGCCTCTGACAGAGATAACCATCCCTTTTGGGAGTAAAGGGAGCAAGTGGGGAGTGTGAAGGTAAAATATTTTTGCACCCCTTTCCTCAACTAGCTGGTACCATCACGCATACAGGATTGTCTCCTGGATGCTGAGGCTCCAAAGCTCATGTTGATATGAAATTGCCTTGTAAGAGGTAAGAACTCAGATGTAACTGGGTCCCCGAGGGTTCCACTCTTGGAGTTACCTTGAAGTGGGCGGGGTGTTGCTCATAGGTCCTTTGCTAGGAGCAGCTGGTTCTCTCATTCTCCTACTTGCTTTCTCCCATATAACACACACAGCCAGGGATCTTGCAGCAAGAAGGTCCTCAAACAGATCCAGACCTTCCATCCTAGACAACTAATCTCCAGAGTCATGAGCCAAATAAACGTTTTTTGCTTACAGTGTGCCCAGTCTATGAGTACTCCATTGCAGTCACTGGGAACAGAGGGCTCTAACCATGTAGAGAAATACCTACCAAGTAATATACTTAACTAAAATCACTACCATCAAAAGGCAAAGAAAAGGAAATGCCCAATGAATATGTTTAGGTTGGTTTCATATGTTGCATATGACTAAACCTAACACTGCCTTGATTTTGTGTGTGTGTGTGTGTGTGTGTGTGTGTGTGTGTGCGCTAGGGACTGACCCAGGGTCTTGTACACACTGAGCAAGTATTCTACCACTGAGTTCCACCCCAGCCCTGCCTCAGTATCTTTGTTGATAATAATTGAACATGTATGAGGTACTAGATTCAAGACCCAGTACTACAATAAACATAATTGATGGATTTTATAATCTAAACTATATCTTTGATAATATGTCATCTCCTTTAATCATACATATTTCTTGGCCTAGTTGAAGTAATTATCTTTTATTATAAGTTGTGTGTACAAAAATAATCATTTTTGTTATAAAGTTAGAATGAAGAATCAATCAATTGGCATAAAACTGTTAATAGACTTACATTGAGCAAAGTAAATGAAAATGTGTTTAAAGTGCTAAGATTTGTTTCTTTTCTTGGTCTAGGACTCGGCTGTAAACACTGATACAGCCTGTCTTCTCTCCAATAGGAAACTGAAGATGGGCCAGAGAAGAACTTACGTATGGCTTCACCTTGGGGCCCCTCAAATGTGAGTTCAAAGCCCAGTTGACTGGCAGTGCAGCTTTGATCAAGTGACTTAGTCTTTCTTGAGCCTCAGTTGGTCTAAAATGGTCTAAGGCTGAGACAGTCAGGGAATCTGATGCCCTCTTCTGGCCTTTCTGGGTACCTGCACACATACGGTACAGATAAACTCAAATGGCACTAATACAATCAGATAACTTTAATTTTTTAATTTAAATATAGTAATATGGTCTAATAATGGCATAACAGTCACTTCTTACAGTTATTTCAACCGTCAAATGAGATAATCTGAAGTTCTCACTGCATGTAGTCATCACTGTGGTTGGCTTCTGTTCATATCTCTTAGGACTTGGAGGGGAAGTAACTGAAAAAGGCGAAGGCCCTGGCAAGTGGCAGGCACTGAATAAGTGTAGCTCTAACAAGGACTCGACAGTTATAAATACAAAAACACAATATCAGGATGACTAGAGCCCACTAGCCTCAATGGCACACTGCCTCCTAGTCTATCAAAATGGCAGAAACTCCCCTAAAATAATAGTTGTAAAAACCCAAGAATGGTCCTAAGCCAAGAGCAGTTATTACATCTACCCTCAAAGACCCTGAAATTAAAATGCCCATGCTTCTCTGCATGTGCCCTAACAAATTCATAGCTCCATGGGGACTAACATAGACAGGACACACCAACTGCCCACAGGAGGACCAGCCAGGTGGAGCTTCCATCTGCACAGCTTGCAGTTTGTGATTCCCTCAAAGTGAGACCCACGCAATTACAGACTGGTCCAGCATCCCTGCCTCTCCTCCTCCACTCAGCATCAACTCCCAGCATTTTCAGGAGACATCCTCTCCACCATTTTATCTGTTCAGGGTGAGTTGATGCTTTACAATTTGTCATCCTGGCGCATGGTCACAGAATAAACAAAGTGAGAATCTTTTTAAACCCCATCAAGCTGACATGGCCAAAGGCAGGTGGTGCTGTTCGGAGCTGGGAGCCCAGCACTCCAGTTTATCATGGTGGACTCCCACCACTCGGGGTTACCGAGAACATGTCACTCGTCAAAGCCACATCAACAAATACACAGGAGCTGTGTCCACAGGCTTGCTGGGAGTCACAGGCACATCTCTATAAAGAGCCTAACCCCTGTCGCTTTCTGAGAAAATTGACAAGGCAAAGCCAGGTTGGCAGGATTTGTGACTGGTATTCAATGTTGGGGCCAAGCATGGCCCTGAGAGAAGCCACCATGAGTGTGTGTGCTCCTTCCTACATGCTCATTCACCTCACTGACATTGGAATGTACAGCAAGAGAGTCAATAACCACAAGAAAAAAAAGAAAGAAAGAGTAGGATTTCTATGAAAACAGGCTCTCCCACTTCCCCGGGCTAATTCTATAGAAGCGATAATGTACATCCAGGCATAAAGAGAATTCGCCACTGTGAGGAATTTACTTGCCTTTGTCTCTTTATGGAAGCAAAAGATATTCACAACCTAAGAAGAAAAATGAGCAGAGAACAATCCGAGGCCCCTCTGAAATGCCTGCTCAGGCTATTTTTACCTTTTCTCATTCCACTCTAACAAAAGCTTCTAAACATGGACTTGGAAAAGCCACATTTTAGTACAAGCATCTGGAAAGTTCCCTGCAAGCAAGAGCCATACATTATACTTCTTTGTGTCTACTACCAAGCAGAAAATAAAACTGGGAAACAGGGTTGGCTGTAAGAAGGCATGGTAACAGAGTGGCTGGCAATAAATAATAATAATAATAATAATAAATAATAATAATAATAATAACAGACACTGGCAGGAGTGGAGCCATTGCTCCAAACAAGACGCTCCCATGAAAATCCTGTCTGGATAATTTGTCCCAGAGTTTATTTAACATTTTACATGTATTTATTTGTGGGGAGGGTGGTATGTCTGTCCTGGTTGGTTTCTATTGTCCACATGATACAAACTAAGGTTATCTGGAAAGAGGAGCCTCCTTTGAGAGAATGGTTTGTGGACATAAAACTCTCAGACAGAAATTAGTCCCAGGTAGTGGCGTGTGGCTACACAGACTTGATTGTATGTGTGGCTAGACAGACTTGACTGTGTGTTTCGTGGATTGTGGTGGCATTTGAACTTTGCGTTAGAAAAGCCACTCTGTTTGCTCAGAGCTCAGGAGGCTGTCCTTGGGAGGTAAGAATGTTGAGAGCAGTGCAAAAGATGGAGGCCTGGCTGTGAAGTTTCAGAGGGGATGTTTTAGGGTCCCTGAAAGGCTCTTTCAGGGCCCTCCTATATTTTTAATTTAGAATCTGTGGTTCTGGTTAACTGGGGCTGAAGAATCAAATCGACTGTAATTAACAAAAGACCAGAACCACAAAAGTGCTTTGCTGAGGCAATCAGTGTTGGTCAGCTGGGACTGAAAAATCAGCTGTGATTAACAAGAGGCCAGCATCATTGCTACCAAGTCTTCAGAGAAGTGTTTCCTCAGGGTCAGAATACAGAAGCTGTAGTCAGGAGGTGGCCAAGGCTGCATCTCATGATGGCAGTCAGACTTGGTAGTGTGTAAGAGTCTCCCAGGTAGTACTGGCTTTAAAGGCAAAAAGGGGTCATGGAGAGCAGCTGAGACTTGGCATTCTGTGTCAGGGCTGGGGTCTCTGAAGAGAGGCTATTGATGAAGTTGCAGCCTCAATCGCCTCAGTCACTAAAAGCCCCAGAGGGGTCATGGAGAGTTGAGGCCCAACACAATGTGGCCTGAAGAGAACCTGGAAGAGGCCACTGGTGAAGGTAGGTACCAGCTACCAAGCACTGAACTTTTTATACTGTTAACTTTTTATTTTGCTTTGATCTGATTGTGACCATGCCCTAATTCTTCCCTCTTGGAATAAGAATAGAGGTATCTTATTTTTGATTTTATAGAAGCCCACAGTTGAGAGACTGAACTTGGAGACTTTGGATGTTTCTAAGAGACTGAACTTCTAAAGCACTTTAGTTTTTAAAGATTGTGGGATTGATAAAGTTATTTATGTTTTAGATTGCGATATTAATTTATGATCTTGGGAATAAACAAGAAAGGAAGGTTATGGTTGAATAGTGAGGTATTAGTACGTCAGGTTGACAAGGGGCCGGTTGTTCTGGTTTGTTTTTGTCAACTTGACAGAAGCTAGAGTTATCCGAAAAGAGAAAACTCAATTAAGAAAATGCCTCCATCAGATTTTCCATATCATGTCTGCAGGTTATTTTCTTGATTAATGACTGATGTGGAAGGGCACACCCCACTGGGGTGATTCTACCCCTAAGCAGGTGGTTCTGAGCTATATAAGAAAGTAAACTGAGCAAGCCAGTAAGCGATGTTTCTCTATGACCGCTGCTTCCGTTCCTGCCTCCAGGTTTCTGCCTTGAGTTCCTCACTGAGGGAAATCAGAGCAAGAACTGAAGCAGAGCCATAGAGGAACACTTATTTATTGATTTGCTCCCTTTGGCTCCCTCAGTTTACTTCCTTATACCTTAGGATCACCTGCTCAGGGATGGCACCACCCACATCAACCATTAACCAAGAAAATGCCCCCACAGACTTGCCTACAGGCTAGTCTTAGGGAAGCATTTCCTCAGTTGAGATTCACTCTTCCCAGATAACCCTAGCTTGTGTCAAGTTGACAAAACCCAGCCAGCACATGGGGAGGGCACATATACCGCAGAGATCAGAGGACAGCTTGCAAGAGTAGATTCTCTCCTTCCATTATGTGGGTTCCCAAGGATCAAACTCAAGCTGTCAGACTTAGCATCAGGCACCTTAGCCCACTGAGCCATCTTGCCAGCCCCTGCACCATTAGTTACAATGAGATCCAAAGAGCTGAACTGCCTTTAAAGCTGGCAAATAGAAGAAAGGATGGAGATTTATATTGTGGACATTTAAGCAGATCCTAGGAAACATCTCTAGGCCAAGGTCTGCTTTCTGCAGATTCTAAACTCTTGTACACTGGCACTCTTGCTTCCTTGCCCACCTCGGTCAGTTTTTCATCCTTGTAACACATCTAAGAAAATCCATTTAAGGAAGAAATGTCAGAGGTTTCAGTCCAGGGTCAGCTAGCTCCATGTTTCTGGACCTGTGGTAAGGCGGCATCAAGACAGTGGAAATGTGTGGCAGAGAAGGCTGCTCACCTTTTGGAATCCAGGACACAGAGAGGGAAAGATTGAGGATAAGATCCATCTTTCAAGAGTGGGTCCCCAGCAACCCACTTTCTCCAAATAGGCCCCACTTTCCAGTAGTCCATTCATATACGAATCCATCACTGGGATAATCTATCTACCATGCAAGAACCCTCATGATTGGATCTTTTCAATTAAACTCATGAGCTTTTTGGGGTACATGCTACATCCAACCCACAGTACCTCCAAAGCAGCCTTCCCAGCATAGCAGGCCCCCCTTTACTGACTGTTTGTCACTGTCATTCATGCCTTATGTACTTAGGATGCATCATCCCATCTAATCCTCAGAACAGCCTTGGGTTAGATGCTATTCGTGCTGCCTGTTTACAGAGAAGTGGACTGAGGCCAGAAGGGATAGGTCAATTTTCCTCCCAGCTTCACTGAGCAAGAACACAGGACAGCCAGCCATCCCCAATCATGTCTTCTGACACTCGTGTCCTTGTTCCCACCTTTGTTTGCATCTCTGGAAAAGCTGGCCCTTCCTCCCTCCTCTTCCTCACTTTCCATCTCCCTGTCGTCCACATCTCCCCACCTTCCTCTCCTTCACCAGTGTCCACCTCTTGCTCACACCACCGGATCACCTGGAGTATCTGATGTCCTCCTCATCTGGCCTCATCTGAAAACTCGTCTGAAAAACCAATTTCTCTTTTTTACTTTTAATTTAACAAATCTCAAAATGTATTTCTGCTACACAACATAATCCTTTATGGGGTGGCTGAATCGGACTAATTAACACATAAAGTACCTTACATATTTGTTTTTAGATGGAAGCATTTAAACGCGACAGTAGCAATTTTCATGTGCATAATACATTATTATTAGTTACAATCACTCGATTATACGGCAGGTCTGTTGAACGGCTCCAGCCCATCTCAAATGTGTGCTCTTTGGCCATCTCCCCAAAATCACCCCCTCAGCCGCTGGCAGCCGCCACGCTTTCTGTTCTATGACTGGCTGCTTTAGAATCTGTGCATAATTCAGAACACAGGTCCATTTTCTTTCTGTGCCCTGTTTGTTTTATTTAATGTAATGTCTCCAAATATATCCATATTGTTGAAAAAGACAGGATTTTCCTAAATCTTATGTTACTACTCAGTTATTGAAGTTTCGGGGGCTGGGGAGATGTCTTAGTCAGTGTATTGCAAGCATGAAGAATCCTAGCCATGACGCTTTCAAGCTAGAGTTGTTATTTCTAACCTATACAAAGTATTCCATTACAATTACATCTTCATAGAAAGTCCCATTTTCTAAGTAAATGGCTTTCTGAAATACATTTCCTGGTACAGGTATATATAATTCCATGACTGGGCTTTCGAAATGCATTTTAACCCAAAGTAGCCCCTTTTCTTTCCTAGACTGTAGACCTCTATTTCTTCCTTGCTAAGGTGGAGTGGCCACAGAACAGTGCAGAAAGGAGAGGGGAGAAAAGAAATGTTGATCCTTAAAAGCTCTCATTCTGGAGGAGGTGGGAATGGGGGGTAGGCTGAGGGTAAGGGGAGGGTGTGGGAGGGGGGAGAATAGGGGAACCCGTGGCTGATATGTAGAACTGAATGGTATTGTAAAATAAATATATATATATATGTCTAAAAAAAAAGCTCTCATTCTTGCAAAAGAAGTGGGCACCATGTCTGATCCAACATGGGTCAGCACTCCCTAAAGAATGAAATGGGTTAACCCTGTCAAGTTCTCGTGAGCCCTAGAAGGTACAGAAAGCAGCTAAAGGTCCCAGAGCTCCTTTCCAAGTGGCCCTTCACCCATCCTGCCCTGTCCTAGCTTAGGAGACTAAACAAAGGAGTCCCTCCACCACCCACTCTGTTTCACCATCCCAACCCTGTTTCCTAACCGCTCCCATGACTTCATCTCTGAATGAAGTCAACATCTCGGCATCTTACTTAAGTGGGCATCTGTGGGAGCCCGTTCTCGGGTTCCTCGTGGCTTTACCCAGCAGGTCCGAATAGAGGATGATCAGGACCACGGGCCTGAGTGCAGGTGTCTGAGATGGTCTGCACTTGGCTGTGCTGGGGGAGGAGGTCTTTTCTCCACCCCTTGGCATCTCTATAAAAACCCTGGGCCAGAGACAGGGCCTTTGGAATAGGTTCCAGGCCCTCTCGAGGCTATCCTTTATTTTCTATCTGTTTCTCTCCGAAAGATTCTCCGCAATAAATCCTTCTATCTAATATTTCCTGCTGCCCACATTCAAGAAAACTCTGGGGAACTGTGGGGGTGGTGGGTAAACGCCCCACAGGCATCTGAGTTGAGTATGCTCCTTCAGTTTGCTACTTCATGTCAGCCTTCAGACCAAAACTTGATGCAAGTGAACTCAATCTAAGCACCAGAGAAGCAGCAAGCCCACCTGGCTCCTCTCCTGGTACCAACATCCTTCCTCCATGACACTAGTAACCTCTCACGGAAACCCACCAACAGAAAGAATCTGAAAGGAGGAAAGAGAAAATAGTATCTTTCCCTCCTTTCTGGAGAAATGTAAGTACTCCCTCCCCATGGCAATGGAAAAGTACCTTCCAGGAGTGCTGAGCCCAGTGTGCCATGCACAGGATGACAGTGGGCATCTGAATAGGTTGCTGCTTCCCAGCTCAGGCAGAGCAGGTCAGGACAGGGTGGCAGGAAGCAGATGCACCAGCAAAGGGTAACTTAGGAATGGATGTCATCCCCAGTGCTTAGTGAAGGAGCAACAGATTCCACAGAGAGTCGCCCTTATGAAGAGCCAGCCCTTGTTCCAGTACAATGGAATGGGAAACTAGCATGGTGTAGCTGAGCTGGGTCCTGAAAAGATGCTAAACAGCATTATCTGGGCAGCCACATAAATGAAGGTGATGGGTAACCCCATTCCAATACAGAAACCAGGAACCATAGAGCAAGAAGTAAGCTCATCTCCCTAAATGGAGCCAACTGGCACAGCATCTGATAGGAAGGATAATCTCATTATGACACTGGAATCCCAGCACTCAGGAGGCAGATGCAGGCACATCTCTGAGTTCGAGCCCAGCCTGGTCTACAGAGTGAGTTCCAGGACAGCTAAGGCTACTCAGAAAAAACCTGTTTAAAAAAAAAAGAAAGGAGAGAAAAAAGACAGTGGAATGTGTCTCTGGCTGCTTAGAGGGAAGCCATGGGAAGAAAAGCAGTTGTGGTTTCTGTTAATCATGCTCACATTCATGCTTTCTAGGAAATGTGAAAGGAAACCAACTCTGGCTTGAAAGCACAACAAAAAATCCACCTATTCACACTCCACTGGTTCCAAAGTTGAACGCCAAAGTTCAAGACCATTCAAAAGAAACCAAAGCGATTCTTTTATTAGTACAATAAACATATTTGAGAGTGCTTAAGCATCTAAGAAAGAAGAAAGGACATTATTAAGAATGTGAGACACTTTTAAGTACAACCTCAGATAGACAAACACCAAGTTATGGAATAATGGGTTCTCACCCAATCTTTCAGTCACTCAACAAGCCATTCATCTTGAGAGTTTTCCATGAACATCAAGGATCAGAGGCTCAGGACATTCCCTAAGGAACAGACACAGCACCTGCCCTTGAAGAACTTGAAACATAATGACAGCTATCATTACTAAAACAAGTATATTTTAGATTTAGATCATAAAGGTCAAACATAACATAAATCATGTACATGGAGGTATTTTTCCAGACCATGTTATTCAAGTGTTCACCAATGTTATTCATGTAATCCCAGATAGCCATATTCTTCAAGCACCAAAAGTTCAAATATTCTAGCATTTATACTCGTGATAATTAATCTCCACTATCAACCTGACTGGATTTGGAATCGCCAAGAGATACACCCATGAGTATGTCTGTGAGGGTCTCTCCACAGAGGGAACCTCCACCCACAGTGTGAGAGGAACCATCCCAGGGTCTGGGGTCCTGAAATGAATAAAAAAGAGAAAGCAGGCTGAACACTGGCATTCACCTCTCTGCTCCCTGCAGACACCATGTGACCAGTGCCTCTCACTGTTGCCGCCATCTTCCCTGCTGTGGAGGGCTGCGTCCTCTCTCAAGATATTACCATCTAACGGTCTTAATCGGGGTCGTTTTCTTCGCCGGTCAAAGAATTAAGAGGCAGGAAAAAATCTCAAGCATGACAGGTAGCAGCAGAGACATCTTGAATAACACAAACAGGCGCAGACAGCATCAGCAGCTGAGGAAGACCACTCAAGGGAGTGAGGAGTCACACATAAGAGACACAGAGAGCAAGACCATCGCAAAGGGCAGGGGGACTCCTCGGAGAACTGAAAATCCCAGTTTCTTCTCAGGGGCTGGGCTTTTTAAGGTCTCGAAGGGTCTTCCTGCCCTGATTTGAGTTGGTCAGTTTGAAGAAAGACAGGATGACTGATTGGCCCACAACTGTTGTGCAACTGTGTCCTGATCCAGCCTTGAACTTGTTGAGCCCGTCCATCAGCAGGGGGCCTGCTGGTGGGGGGTCGGGAGTCAGAAAGCCTTTGTTCTAAGCTGCCAGGCTTTTGTCTCAGGTCAGGAGGGCAATAAAGAAGCCTGTCTCAAAGTCCGCCATCTTTGTTACTTGGCCTTGGCCCCTCCCCTATCTGTCTGCCTATCAGGGAGCCTATTTAATTCCTAGTCCCTGAAAACCATGAGCCAATATAAGCCCTGCCTTTTTAAGTTGCTTTTGTTGGGTATTTGGTTATAGCAACAAGATGGTAAACAATACAAGAGCTTTCCCTAATTTGTATCTCTCTCTGTCTCTCTGTCTCTCTCTGTCTCTGTCTCTGTCTCTCTCTCTCAAATGTGTCACTTCGGTAGGACTGTCCATCTAGAAGAGACTACCATTTGGATCAAGTTGTCTTACTTGACCATTAGAGAAGCTAACTCCTAAGAATGGCCAATGACCTGTCCAAGGTCAAATAACAAATCAGGAGCAAATAGGAGCAAAGCCTCAACTGTCCAGACAGGGCCAGGAACCTTCCTTCTATGAACTGCACTGAAAAAACTACACAGAGAGAAAATACAACGCAAAACAAATGCCAAGAAAGCCTTTGTATCCAGCATACATCATCAGATCTGATGCCTTCTTCTGGCCTCCGAGGACACCAGGCTTGCACGCGGTTCATAGACAGACATGCCAGCAAAACACCCCATATATATCATAAAATAAATAAATGTTTAAAGTTCTCATAGGTTAGCAATAGACAAGACACAGAGGGTATAACTAAATTGGGGCGGGGGTACTAGTAACATACTCATAACAAATAGTTAGACCTGGAAATACCAAACCAATCCCCAAATGTGAAGCAGGGGCGGCACACTGCAGGTGGGGTTGGCAAGAACACCAGCTAGTACGTTTATACTGTGGGCAGTGTGGCAGCATCACACGTGACAGACAGGCATGGATAAGATGTCTCCGGGCAGCACTGTAATAGGGCACACACTGAGGGCAAAGATTTCTTCAAACACTGGAAAACAATTGGAAGTAGATGAATCCCGACGTGTGCATATTGTGGCAATAATAAAGAACATCAAAATGAATTGCCCGTGTCTATGTGTATGTGCGTGGCTAGCTCTCAAACACATGATGAGAGAAGAATAAGGAGGAAACACATGAAAAGTGGAGTAGGTTCCTATTTTTGTAAGTATTTCAAAACTCAGAACAATACCACATATTATATTCATTGAGTACATATGTATATGGTAGAAGTGCAAAGAGGAGCACAGCATGTATTGAAAACAATGTCAATTAAACAAGATGCCAAGAACACACACCTACTTGAGGACAATAACCCCCTGTATAAAATGGGCGAGATGGCTGCTGGGGTGCATCGGGACTGCGGTGGGGATTTTGAGCGTCCCTCTAATTTATATTTCTCTTAATAAACGATATGACACATGTTTTATTTATTCCTCCATGCTATATGCTTTAAATATCTTATAACCAAATTTAATTGGAAAATGAAATTCTCATTGTTCTTATTGATTCCACTTGTATATACATTAAAAACCCAGTGTGCCTCGCAGAATCGAAACAAGATGGGAGTGGTTGCGGGGAGGTCTAGCCTCCGAGTCCATTCCTCTTCACTCACTTCCCATCACGGCCCAGTAGAGACTAAATGTGAAGAGAAGCCTTAGGCACTGTTGCAGCTTACCTGGGAGGACACGGGACATGAGCCTTACAGGCATTTGCCTTTTCAGAAGACAGTTTTGCCAGTTTCTTAGTAGCTGTGCCTGAGTTTGCTGCCCCAGATCACTCTTTGGTTCCTGTTTCATAACAGATGACAGGTAAGTGGATAAAACACAAGATGAAATCGTAGTAAGTCAAAAGGAGAGAGAAAGAGAGAAGATATATATATAGGCAGTGGTGGTTAATTCTGACTGGGCATTAGCGAAGCAAACTCTCGTGTGTGTCTGTCAGGGGGTTTACAAAGAAGATAAACGAAGAAGGGAAAACCTGCCCTGAATGTGGATGGTATTACCCATGATCTATGGTTCTAGACGGAATAAAAAGGAGGAAAAAAAGAAGCCAGCTGAACACAAATGTTCATCGTTCTTAACTTTCTAGACCGTGGACACTCAAGTAAGACACCTCAAGCTCCTGCCGCGACGGCTTCATCCAGCTGACCCTCCACCATGACTTCCCTCCATGGTGGGCTACACCCTCAAAACATAAGCCCAAAATGAATCCTTCATCCCTTATGTGGCTGCTTTTCATCAGGTTTTAGTCATAGCAATAAAGAGAGATAATTAGTCATAGCAATAAAGAGAGATACCTAGTGCATAGATAGAAGATAGGTAGACAGACAGCCGATAGGTAGAAAATGTGGAGCTAGAAGAGAGAGATGGATAGATAGGTACTAGATGACAGATATATAGATAAAGAAGAGAGATAGATCATAGGTTGATAGATGATAAATAGATTAGATAGGTAGATAGATAGATAGATAGATAGATAGATAGATAGATAGATAGATAGACAGACAGATAGATAGAGATATAGAGAAACAATTATATATTTCATGGACTTCTTTTTGTCTGACGTGTAATTTCCTATCACAGAAATTTATAAGGTTTCGGTGTTTGGTGGGAGGTTTGGGATACAAAAGCAACAGGAGAGAAAAGGAGATCCAGAATCCATAACTTTCCACCTGGTCGGCAGTTGTCCCTCAGTTCACCTAAAGTGATGACTTCTTCCCTTGAAAGTGCCACACTGGGATGCTAATGTAAAGTAAAGGGGAACTAAAATGAGGCTCTCTTTTCAAACCCCTGGGACCTTCTGATTTCATGAATGGAATTGTCTTCAGAGGCTAATTCTTCCATGAACTATGGATTTAAACTTCCTGAATAGCCCAGGATCACAGGCCTACCCTGAACAGTGCAGCTTGCAAGAACTGGGCCTCTAACACAGTGGTCCTTGACCAGTGTTAGTGACCCCTTTGGATTTGAACAACACTTTCACAGGGGTTGCCTAAGACCATCAGAAAACAGGGATATTTCCATTGCGATTCATAACAGTACCAAAATTACAGTTATGAAGTAACAACAAATAATTTTCTGGTTGGGGTCAGCACAACATGAGGACCAGTGTTAAAGGGCCACAGCATTAGGAAGGTTGTGAGCCACTGGTCTAACACAAAGACACTCAGCACACAGGCCCTGATGGGTCAGGTACAGACACATTCCTTCTCCCACTTCCCACTCATACCCATTCTCCCTCTCTGTCTCTCCTGTCCTCCTACCCCTCTCTCCACTCTCTCCCTCTGCCCGCCCCTGCCTCTCTCTTAGTCCAGGGAGAAGTTTATATTGACTTGTGAGATAGCCTTAGGGAAAGAGACATGTCTACCGCCTTCTCATTTTATCCTTGCTTTTTGGTTAATATATTCAAAGTCTTCACTTTCACCTTGAGATATTCAGTGGGTTATCATTAATTAGATTCACCCTGGTATGCCACAGCACATCAGAACTTACTCTTTCCATCATACAGTATTACTGAAGTACTGAGGATCTCAACCCCCTCACACTCAGGGAACCATTAGCCTACTCTCAACATTAGGAGATCAACATTTTAGATCCCACTCAGGAGTAAGATCATGCTGTCTGTCTTCCTGTGCCAGGCTCACTGACATCATGTCCTCCACTTCCATCCATACGGGCACAAGTTATTGAATTTAATAGTTTCAATGGCTAAATAATACTTCATTGTGTTCACATATACAACGGCTGCTCCTACACAATTACCAACTTGAACAGACTGAGAGACACCAAAGAGATTTGTAAAGCCCGCCTTGTGGGGAGTTTCTGGAGATGACAAGCAATGGAAGAACACCACCTTGAATGTGGGCAGAACCATCTAATGGGCTTCGGCACCAGCTGGAATAAAAACGAGGGAGGGAGGAAACCCAGGAACCCAGACCCACGACCTGCTTCCTAGCTGCCATGACGTGAGCAGCCCTGCCCCACCCACTCCCTTCCCCCATGATGTCCTGCCTTCGTGTGACCCACATGACCATGGACTATAACCTTTGCAACCATGAGCTAAAACGAACCTCCTCCCTCCTTTACATTGTTTTTCTGAGGTGTTAGTCATGGGGTCAAAGTCTGACTAACAGAGTACACCATGATGTCCCTGTCTGTTGGTCCCCTCGATGGACACTGGTTAATCCCTGCTTCTGACAGCCCAACAGTTCATTCTGCTCCCTCCATCCACAGAGCCCCTAGTCCTCGGCACGCTCACTCTTCCCCTCTCCTGGACTTTGACCTCAGATAAGCAATTACAACATCCTTAAAACACTGGTTCCTGTGGCAGCCTCTTTTCATGCCCTACCCTTTCCCCATGCCCACAGCTTTCATCAGGAGCCCAGCCTCCACTCCCCACTGCTCTGTTCAGTCTCCGATCCTACAATCCAATGTGCCACGGCTTGCTCTCAGCACACTGTTCGGATTTATACTTGTTGAATGACATCATCCGTAACTCCTCACGGCAGATGTCCTCGGTACAAGTGGGCCACCTTTACCATGGAAGTAAGGAACATGACTCAGCTAGAGGGACTTAGGAAGGGACTCTCTGAACCCTTGCAACCAGAGAATAGCTCTGACGGCATCTCCCTGAGAAAGGAGACACTCCAAGTCCTCTCCACTGGCAGAGTCAAGTAAATACATAAATGCCCTGGCAGCTCGGGCACTCTGACAGGGCTCCTTCATGGAAAATAGGTTGGCAGACGAAGGTATTGTCCTCTCCACAATGTTGTTCCCCTTCAGGGCACCAAGAGACTCTAAAATATGAGGTCAAAAAGATTGGTCACAGTCTACGAGACTATGAAAGCAACACAAGAAAATAAACAAAAGATGGCGTGCTGGCCACGGCCGTTCATTCTGCATGCTACCTCCTGCACGGCTTATTGGAACCAGAGCACAAGGCCCAGGTCTCCATGCAGACTTTGAAAACCCATCTGAGGAGTGACAAGAGTTCCTTCTGAATCATTGTGTTCCTCATTCAGTTCAACCCTATTCTTCAAATGGAAAAAGTTAGCCTCCAGAACCCAGTGCATGCATCTTAAAAAGAAAAAAAAAATAGATGAAAATTCACATTTTTTCAAGGTTAATAAAAGATGGTCCCTTTCAAGCAGCCTTCCTGCCTAGGAGGCAGCAGCCATGGGCAGGAAGCTGCTCCTCCAACCCCATGCCTCCCAGTTTTAATTCCGTCACCCAAGCCATTAAGCAGAGTCTCCACGTGGATGAGGACAGTGATAGGGAGTGGATACTGTCAACGAACTTCTCAGCCCTGTCTATCAACTGCCCTTTGGGTGAGACCGTCACCAACAAGAACCAGCAGTGCCCTGCTGTGTCATCTCCAGGAAGGCAGTCACCCGCTGTCCCAGCCGACACACCCTCAATGGGAGAATCCTCCATTCAGACGTGCACGGAGCTGTCCCGACTCCGAGCACACTGTTACACCTGCCAGATGTGAATGTACACTGGACACAACCACTGGTATAACTTCCTTGAGGAGTTGGAATTTCTGGAAAGTTCTCTGGTCTCCCGAACCGTCAGTGGACTACCAGAAAGCTACCACATCAGAATAAAAAACCTTCATGAACACTCAATCCCTGCATCAAAACTGACAGACAGCTGAGTCCTTTGCCCAAATTCTCATCTGACACCTACCTTTTCACCCTTTCTGTTGTTTCTTATTGCTGTGGTTTGAGTGACAGTTATGAGTTCCCAAGTTCCAGTGTCCAGGCTTGGGCTCCAAGATGACACCTAGGTAGATACTATGGACCAGGATGCGGCCGGGCCTTGTGGGCGGTCTGTCAGTCATTAGGATCGTGTCTTCAATTAGGAAACTGTTCTCTTAGTATCTTTCTGTCTCTTGGCTCAAGATGCGAGCCCTGTCCCCGGCACATGCCACTACCATTTCCTTCTGCCTTGCTTTACCAGAGGCCCACGTCGCTAGGACCACTGTGCTCAATCTTCCAGAGCTGTAGGCCAAATAAACCTCTGCTTCCTAAATGGCCTGTGTGTGCTGGGGGATGGCTTTCTGTACACTGTGAACATATGTTGTTCCCATTGGTTGATAAATAAGCTGCTTTGGCCTATGGCAAGGCAGCTTAGAGGCAGGCAGGAAATTCAAGGAGAGAGACAGAAAAGAGAAAGGTGGAGGGAGAGAGACCCCAGACTGCCATCCTAGGAGCGACATGTAACGGGATGCAGGTAAAGCCACAGAACAGGTGACGGTCCATAGATTAATAGTTATGGGTGGAGTTAAACCTTACGAGCTAGCTAGCAAGAGGCTGGCAATAGGTCATATAGTTTGTAAATAATATTAAGCCTCTAAATGATTGTTTTATAAGTGGGAGAGGGACCACAGGGCTGGGTAAGACCAGAGAAACCTTCCAGCTACATGTGTGTGATATTCGTTCATAGTAATGCAATGTTCACTAACACGCTTCCATGCTACCAGGGCCAGCATTTGCCTTCCTCTGCTGCTACCACGCAAAAGAGGCAATCGCATCCACCCCTCACTCCTTTCTCTCAGCCTTTGGGAAGAAATTTTTGTCCAGGAATCAGCGGCTATGAAAGTCCCAACAAACCTCAGAACTTAAAGTCTAGCAAGTCTGTATATATAGCACAAGGGCCGGCAAGAGGACTCAGTGGGCAAAGACACTTGCCACCAAGCCTGAAAACCCAGGTTCGAGCCCCAGGACTCACATGGTGAAAGGAGAGAACTGATGTCCAGAAGTTGTCCACTAACCTCCATTGTGTGCTACGGCACACACATGCCCACCAATATGCATACACATAGAAATAAATAAACGTAATAGAAAATGTATTCAGAGCATAAAGCCAAGCTTAACTGGCCTCAACTAATTCATGTTCTTTCAACATTTCATTAATAAACATCTCGAGGAAAAAAAAAACAGAAAGTACCTCATGTACAATGCAAATTACAATGCCAAGAATATCTTGTCGAGAAGACTCTTAAATCCTTCAGTGTTTCCCAACACATTCCATTGTGGAAGTCTGCCCACTTGTACTGATTAGCAATATTCCTTATAAACCCACTAGGGCAGATGACAAGGAGCAATTGGTGTTAAGAGGGAAGCTAGGCTATCTGAAGATTAGTTAAATACATTTTCTTAATCAATTCTATATTTGGGGATCTATATAACTTGATCTTCTGTCCTCTAAAGTAGTCCAAGCTAAAGATCACATTGAGATGACTCAGGTGAAGGACAGGGAAAGCAAGGGCCGGTGGTGGCCTGCCTTGCACCAGATGTAGGCTGACTGTCCTAGGTTCCTGCTCCCCCAGAATGCAAATTCATCACCTTCCCCAACCCTTGGCCTGCTTGTGCAACCAGATCACCACCCTAAACTGTTTATTCATGATGTGTTTTGCCATGCATTTTTCTCTTAGGCAAAACCCTCTGTGATTTATGGGAAAGTGAAATCATGTGTTTCTCATTAGTTTATACTTTAAAGCACCAAAATGTTATTTTGTAAAGCTATTTTAATGTCCAAGGAGTCTTTCAAAGACTTTGTTCCTTGGGATAGAGGTCAACATTTTGCATGAGAAAAACAAACCCCTTAAGCTAAAAGCCAGGTTTAGCTAAGAGCTTAAGCCCCTGGTTTTCAGGGCATTCAGGTCAGCAAAGTCAACTTCACTTTCTCCAAAGATATTCCAGAACTTTTCTCCAGGTATCTTCTGTGGAGGTCTGTCATCACTTTCAGGGTGGGCTTCAAAGAGCTTAAGCTTATTCCCAGGTAGGGCATGGGTGCTGGATGTGGGGAAAGTCATTCCTAGAAAGCAAGTCATCAACAGCTCATTCTCTATCCAAACACAGCATCCTTGGAGCATCCAGACAATGTATAGAAAGATATACTTGAAGACATGCTGGTTCAGCTTTTAAATTTAAAGTCACAGAATATTTTGACTTAGGAACACCCTTGAAAGATTTGCATCAAAGATACAAAGTTTCAGTCACATAGGATTAATCTTTTTCTTTTTAGTTAGAATGTTCTGAGTTCCTATCCAACTCAAAAAAAAAAAATGGGTGCAGTCATAAGTAACTTGATGATGGGGTATGCTCTTGAAATTGATATGTTGGGTGGTCCTGCTGTGATTGTGAGAATAACACAGAACTCACCCACACCTAAGGGTCCAGGCCAGTGACTCCACATGGCTCTCAATGCAGTCAAGAGAAGCAGTAAACATGCCTTCAGAAGTGGCTGGTATCACACAGTACACAGTAAACTTTTCCTGAGTGGGAATTCACTCTAAAACAGTGATAGAAACAAAACAAAGGAATATATACATGTGTTCCATAGTGACTCATTACCATTATCAGGCAGCGTGCACTGCATGTGATTACATGTGCTGTACTTTTCTACAGCCAACAGCACAGTAGGTGTGTTTATACCAGCATTGCCACACACAGTTCAGTAATGTACCATTCTGTGATGTCACAGCAGCTGCAGTCACTAAACAATGAGGAGTATCAGCACCCTTACATCATCACCACCATGTATGCAGTGTGTCAATGAGGAGTATCAGCGCCCTTATATCATCACCACCATGTATGCAGTGTGTCGATGAGGAGTATCAGCGTCCTTACATCATCACCACCATATATGCAGTGTGTCAATGAGGAGTATCAGCGCCCTTACATCATCACCACCATGTATGCAGTGTGTCAATGAGGAGTATCAGCGCCCTTACATCATCACCACCATGTATGCAGTGTGTTGCTGATTGAAACATCTTCTAGAGATCATCTAAAGATGAGACATGCTCCTCAGAGCTACACAACAGAGCTCATTGTCTTAGTGTCCCTGGCCTTCCCCCATCTGGTTTCCATAGCTACCTTGCCCTGGCCTACCTCCATCAACACAACCTAACACAACTCTCCTTGAGTCTACAGGGGCTATCACCATTCCAAGAGATCACCTTGAAGGAGGTGCAAACATTATACCAGACTTTGTCACATTTTATAGATAGGAACACTAAGGAACTAGATCTTTAATTCATGTCTTCAAGGACACAGGTGGAGGTGGGGCTGGGACTTAGAAAAGACTACTCCCAATCTCCCACCAACTCCCAGGACCTAGTCCATTTGTTGAGGATTTGAGCCAAGTTGAGGCTCATTCTGCTTCCTAGAAACTGGGAGAACACCAGGAAGAAATGAAGGAAGATATGAGGGTGCCTGTTGGTCTCAGTACCTCCCACTTTCTGGTCAGGGGTTAGCAAAGGCTCAACTAGCCACACATTTACAAAGGAAATGCACACAAAGGAAAGAACATTTGGGGTGGTAGGGAGATGGTTCAATACGCTGAGAACTTGACAGGAAAGTGTGTCCGGTGGGCCAGAAGGTACTGTAAATGGACGTTTCCTCTCCTGACTGCCTGTTCCCAAATACTTGGCAGCCACTTCCCAAATTACCACACAGAGGCTTATATTAATTACAAATGCTCAGCCAATAGCTCAGGCTAGTTACTAGCTAACTCTTACATTTCAATTAACCCATTCCTATTAACCTATGTATTGCCACATGGCTCATGGCTTTACCTGTCCTCTAGCATCTCTTGCTCCCTTGGCAGCTGGCTGGCATTTCTCCTGACTCCACCCTCCTTCCCAGCATTCTCAGTTTGGCCTTCCCATCTAACTTCCTGCCCAGCTCCTGGCCTGTCAGCTTTTTATTAACCAATAAGAGTAATACATTTTCATGGTGTAGAAAAGGGTTGTTCCACAGCAAGGTACCTAGGGGGTGAAGACAGTAAAATATAAGCATTGAACACTTAGCATTCCTGGGCGTTCCTGAGAGCTACTCCCAATCTACTGAGGAGTGCATAGACCACCGAAGCCAAAAGAAGTTTCTTGAAATGAAAACCCTAACTTTCATTAACTATCTTTTTAAACAAAACTGTTATGCAATCAGTGCCCTTTGCTATTCAGAGGAGCTGGCAATGAGTCTCAGTGTTCTCATCCAGACAGGGGGTTGGCTTGACTGAGGTCCTCAGGGCACTCAGGCCCTGCTTCTGCATGTCCCAGAAGAGCTAGTCAGAGCCTCGGAGGCAAGTGCTATCCAGGAAGCCCCTCCCCATCCACACTCTTCCATCTCACCATCCTTTGCCTCATCTATGAACCCTGGTGCCACACCAACAGGTACAAATGAACCTTCAAACTCTTCAATTGCTAGTGCAAAAAGGTCCTCCCTGAGTCACTCTGAGTCACATCCCTTAAGAACACAGAAGAGTCATCTCCTGAGACTGCCAGTCTCCTAGGCTATCATGTTCACTTTCTTACAAAGTCTTTAAGGCTTGAGTTTTGTTAAAATATCTGCATTTGATAAGAAAGACATCTGGAGGGCGTTTTTCAAACTGTCACTCTGAAAAAGCTATTCCATTAAATGAACCACCTCAGGCTATAAGTACATACAAGTAGAATAGCAACGATGCCATCCATGGTAGTCCATGTCTATAATCCCAGTCCTTAAGAGGCTGAGGCAGAAGGATTTCTTTGAGTTTCCAACCTGAGCTATAAAATAAGACCTTATATGAACCTCCCCATACACACTCACATAGCAGAACCTTAACCTAGCCAACTGTCTATCTGGATGGGAAGTCCTCTTCTTTATGTCCCAAAATGTAAGATCACCTATTTTGCAGTCGCCTGCACAGGGTAAAGAAAATCTAAGCAGGAACTTGAAATCCTGCTCTCTGCCTGTGGTAGGATCTCTAATGAGGGTCACTGAGAATGAACAAGAAGAGCAGAGCCAAGTAACAGGGAGGCAGCCAGTGGGCGGAGCCCTCTGGGTGGGTCACTTAGACAGCACCTACTTCGGTGAAGAGATTTAAAGGTGACTTGCAGTGGTCCACATAATGAACACTAATGCACAGAACTTGTCTGCAATACCATCGAAGTGCATATGGCTGGGTGTCTGAACATTTGAAACGTGATGTACCTGGACTTTCCAGAGAAGCAGGCAAGTGGTAGCTAGATAAATAGGTAGAAAGAGACGTGGATCATGGATCGATCAAGATAGACCAGATTATCTGTCACCCAATATATAGATGGAGGTTTAGTTTTTAAACTCGCAGGATTAAATGACAGAAACAGGAAAAGGTTTAGTTACGGAATCACCTCAGTGATTAAAATGATGGATGGATGGATGGATGGATGGATGGATGGATGGATGGACGGACAGATGGACGAATGGATAGATAAACAGGCAGATAAGGTATGTCAGGTCTGGTGGCACACCTGTCATCTTTATGTTCAGGAGGTAAGGCAGTATGACATAGAATTTGAGGCCAGCCTAAGCTACCAGCAAGAGAGAGTTCTTTCTCTCTCCCTCCCTATTCGCCCCCCTCCCCAAAAAAAAAAAAAAAAAAAAAAAAAAACATGAGGCAAAGACCAGGGGCACGGATTTAATTTAAAATCAGCTCACATTATTATCAGGTCTCAGGTGCAGCTAGTCTGAAATCCACAGGGCGACTACAAGGCTGGAATCCCAGGCAAGGGCTGATGCCGTAGGCTTAGACCCAATTCCATCTTCATCTGGCATCCTCATGCTTGGGTTTTGTTCTTAACACTTGCAACTGATTAGATGAGGCTACTCACATGATCAAGGTCACATTCTTTAATGTACACAATATTTTGGGGAACACAATACCACCACATTTCCTCTCTTTTTGTTTAAAATTAAAGAAAGCTTATAACTAATACAAGAAAAACTATCCAATAAGTATATACAATATATACAGCCAAAAATTACATTAATGATGTCTAGTCCATTAACATTTGACAGATTCAGATAAAAACTCCATTATATATTTTGACAATGCCCAGTCCAGTAACATCTGATAAACTCAGACCAAAAAATTTTCATTACTTATCTTATTTAAAACAAGTAGTTCCCATGTACAAAGTACTTTCACAGCAGGATCTATACTAGCATTTGATCAAGTACCTTGGCACCACAATCTAGTCAACATGACACATAAGTTTAACTATCACATGTGGCAAAAACCTTCTTTAAAAAGAAGAGGGTGACGTGGGACGATTCCCACACTGGGGACTCTACCTTGGACAAGGCAAGTGAGGAATGGGGGTGGGGGGAAGAGATGTGATGGTGTGTGGGCCTCTGTCAGAAAGAAAGCATAGGCTGGGCATGGTGGCACATGCCTGTAATCCCAGCATGCAGGAGGCTGAGACAGGAGGGTCTGAAGTTCGAGATTAGCCTAGGCCATACAGCAAGACTTGATCAAATAAAAAAGAAAGAGAAAAAGAGAGGGAGGGAGGGAGGGAGGGAGGGAGGGAGGGAAGGAGGGAGAGAGAGGAAGGAAAGAAGAGAGGGAAGGAGGGAGGGAAGGGAGAGGGAGAAAAAAAGAAAGAAAGAAAGAGAGACAGAAAGAGAGAAAAAAAGAAAGGGCAAAGGGAGGGATTAGGAATTTGATGCTGTAAATTGCTTTCTTCGGTCTCAGGGTGACCAAGGCATTTTCTTGGCATTTAACAGATATTCATTTCAAATGACCATGAAAAGTATTGTCCAAGCACAGTGCCGCCTCTTTCACTTTATTCAAAAAGTTGACCTTCTGACCAAGCAATTACATCATGGCCTTTACATTTTCCTTGACAGTATTTTGACCTCCAACTTCTCAGTCCCCTTAATTTTCATCACAGGCATCAAAGCCAAGGGCCCGTGAAGAGCTGTTTTGTGCAGAAGCCTGGGCTGAGCACTACCAACACTGAAGGAACGGGTGGGTGGTGCACAGAATGGTGGAAACATTCAGATGCATTTATTCCTTTAAAAAAATGTGTGAACATTTTCATTCAGTTTAGGCAAACTTAAATAGAAGCTACTGAAATATATGTATATTATTCCTAAAAAGAATAGCTGCAGTACAGCGAGAATGCCTTATTATCCCAAATTAGCTGCGAAAATCCCTTCAGAGACTTGACAGGAGGTAAAAAAGAGATTTCTCAAAGCACTGCAGAAAAGAAAATCCGAGATAAGAATAGTCATACAATACAGTCTTGTTTCATAACACGTTCACGAAGCCTTTCAATACCTGACAATTACCACACGGGAAAAAGATGGAACTGTACTGCTGGGAGGAAGGTGAAGGGCTGGAGAAAATTCATACAAACATTTAAAAATGTTCTAAAAAGAATGCTCGTTAAGCTAGGTCTCTTGGGAGACACTCTGGCCAGGGAAGCAGGTAGCCCAACTGCAAATCTCCCTCTCTCTCCCTCCTTGCCTCCAAAGCCAATCCCAGTCTCATCTCCAGCTCTGTAGCAGACCACATGCTGTGGCCTTCCCTTCCTCTCTGCCCCCACCTCCAGTGGATCACACAGACCTTTCCCTCCAAACTTCCTTCCCTCCAACACATCCCAGCCCCCAGCTCATCCCAGCCCCCCAGCTCATCCCAGCCCCCAGCTCATCCCA
The DNA here is from genome assembly GCF_004664715.2 of Peromyscus leucopus. Lineage (NCBI taxonomy): Eukaryota > Metazoa > Chordata > Mammalia > Rodentia > Cricetidae > Peromyscus > Peromyscus leucopus. The sequence continues at coordinate 65,204,981 of NC_051070.1, forward strand.
GCCCCCAGCTCCAGCAGACATTTCCTGGGAACACGCAGGCCACTCCAGGCAGGGAAGCAGGTAGACGGACTGCAGATCTTCTTCTCTCCCTCCCTTCTCTCCTCTAGCTCCACCTGCTGTGACCGTCCCAATGCAGATCTTCTCCAACCTTCTTTCTCCACTCATCCTGCTACCCTAGGCCCCAATTCAAGCAAGCAGTCCCTGAGAATTGCCAGAGAAGCAAACAGGCCAGTGAAGTGGGGATGGAGGCTTCCCACTCCCTCCTCTCCTCCAGATCCAGTCCCGGCTGCATCCAGACCACCTGCTGGGGCCTAACCTTACTCACTCCCCCCCATTCCCAGGGCACTGAGCAGATCCTGTGGAACACCCTGCTTTCCTCCCACCTGTGGACCTCCTCGGCCCCCTCCAACCCCATCCCCATTCCTCAGTTTAAGTACCAAGTACCTAGAAAATCATTTTACTGGGAACCCCAGAGGCCACACCTAGCCGGATCCCAGAAGAATTCCTTATCATGCAATACACCACCACCACACCCTCCAAAGAACCAGAGAGAGCACAGAAATCAAGGAAGGATACACCCACACAATAAAGACAAGACCAGATACCAGCACCTAGAAGTACAATCTTCCCAAACAGATGCCTAGATGCCGGCATAAAAACACAATCAATAACAGCCAGGGCAATACGTCTCCACGAGGGCCCAGCAACCCTACCACAGCAGGCCCAGAGTATTGCAACATGGCTGAAGCATAAGATAAAGACCTTAAAACAGCCTTTAGGGATATGATGGAGGTCCTTAAAGAGGAAATGAATGAAGTCCTTAAAGAAATCTACAAAAGCGCAAACAATGGAAGGAAATGAATAAAATAGTTCACAACCAGAATGTGGAAATAGAAAAACCCAAACTGAGGGAAATCTAGAAATGAAAAATTTAGAAACCTCAGAGGCATGCTTCACCAACACAGTATGAAAAATGGAAGACAGAATCTCAAGCATTGAAGACACAATAGAAGAAATGAATAACTCCGTCAAAGAACATGTTAAATCTTTAAAAAAAAATCCTGGCACAACACATATAGGAAATCTGGGACACTATAAAAGACTTAATCTAAGAATACTAGGAATAGAAGAAGGATGAGGAAATCAGGTCAAAGGCAAGAGAATATTTTTCAACAAAACCATAGAAGAAAATTTTTCTAACCTAAAGGAGGAGATGCCTATAATGGTACAAGAATCTTACAGACCACCAAATAGACTAAGCCAGAAAACAAAATCCTTCAGCACACAACAACCAAAACACTAAACATACAGAAAAAATAAAGAATATTAAAAGCTGCAATGGAAAAAGACCAAGTATATGTAAAGGCAGGCCTATTAGACTTCCCATTGGAGACTCTAAATGCCAGAAGGGCCTGGACAGATGTTCTATGGATTCTAAGAGACTATAGATGCTAGCCCAAACTACTATGACCAACAAAACTTTCAATCACAATAGATAGAGAAAACAAAAGATATTGCATTATAAAACCAAATTTAAGCAAAACCTATCAACAAATATAGCCTTACAGAAGGCACTAGAAGAAAAACTCCAAGCTAAAGAAATTAATCACACTCAAGAATAAACAAGGACTAAATAATCCCAAACCAGCACATCAAAAAAGGGGAAACACACACACACACACACACACACACACACACACACACACACACACACACCACAATAGCAAAGTAACAAGAATCAACAAACACTATTTATTGACATCTCTCAGCATCAATGGTCTCAATTCCCCAATAAAAAGACATAGACTAGGAGAATGGATGCAATAAAAGGATGTCTTTTTGTTGCATCCAAGAAACACACCTTAACATCAAGGATAGATATCCCTTCATGAAAAATTGATAGAAAAAGATATCCCAAGCAAATGGACCTAAAAAACAAGCAAGTATAGCCATTTTAATATCTGACAAAATAGACTTCAAATCAAACCTAATCAGAAGAGCTAGAGAAGGATACTACATACTCATCAAAAGAAAAATCCACTAAAATTGCACCAAACACAAGGGCACCCAAGTTCATAAAAGAAACACTACTACAAATTAAATTACATATTGACCCTCACACACTGATAGTGGAAGACCTTAATACCCCACTCTCACCAATAGACAGGTCATCCAAACAAAAACTAAACAAACAAACAAAAAATGCTGGAGCTAACTGACATTATAAACCAAATGGACCTAACAGATATTTCTGGAACATTTCACCCAAACACAAGAGAATATACCTTCTTTCTCAGCACTTCATGGAACTTTCTCCAAAACTGACCACATACTCAAGCACAAAGCAAATTTCAGCATATACCGAAAATTGAAATAATATCCTGCATCCCATATGACCACCATAGATTAAAGCTGGATGTTAACAACAACAGAAAGCTTACAAACACATGGAAATTGCCCAACTCTACTGAATGAAAACAGAAATTAAGAAATTAAAGACTTTCTAGAATTAAATGAAAATGAATACATAGCATGTCCAAACTTATAGGACACAATGAAAGCTGTTTTAAGAGGCAAATTCATAGCACTAAGTGCCTACATTAAAAAAAATTGGAGAGATCTCGTTCTAGTAACTTAACACCACATCTGAGGGCTCCAAAATAAAAGGAAGAAATTACTCTCAAAATGAGTAGACAGTAAGAAATAATCAAACTCAGGCCTGAAATCAATAAAATAGAAACAAAAAATACAATCAATAAAACTAAGAGTTGGTTCTTTGAGAAAATCAGTAAGACTGACAAACCTTTTTCCCAAATTAACTAAAAGGCAGAGAAAGAATATCCAAAGTGACAAAATTAGAAATGAAAAGGGGGACATAAACAACAGACACCAAGGAAATCCAGAGAATCATAAGAACATATTTTAAAAACCTGTACTCCACTAAATTTGAAAATCTGAAAAAAGAATAAGTTTCTCGATATATATACCATTTAGCGAAGTTAAATAAAGATTAAATAAGCAACTTAAATAGACCTATAACTCCTAGTGAAATAGAAGTAGTGATTCTAGCCCAGAATTCTACTACACTTTCAAAGAAGAGTTAATATCAATATTCCCCAAATATTCCCCAAAATGGAAACAGAAGGAACATTACTCAACTCATTTTATAAGACCACAGTCACCCTGGTACCCAAACCACATGAAGACCCAAAAAAGAAAGGGAATTACAGACAAATTTCCCTTATGAACATAGATGCAGAAATTCTCAATAAAATACTTATGAACCAAATCCAAGAAGACATGAAAAAGATGATGCACCATCATCAAGCAGGCTTTATCCCAGACATGCAGGGATGGTTCAACATGCATCATGTAATTCAGCATATAAACCAACTGAAAGACAAAAACCACATGATAATCTCACTAGATGCAGAAAAGGCTTTTGACAAAATCCAACACCCCTTTACAGTAAAAGTCCTGGAGAGATTTTGTTGAGACACACCTCAACATAATTAAGGCAATTTGCAGCAAGCCCATAACCAACATCAACTTAAATGGAGAGAAACTCAAAGCAATTCTAGTAAAATCAGGAACAAGACAAGGTTGTCCACTCTCTCCATACCTATTCAATACAGTACTTGAAGCCTTAGCTAGAGCAGAACATCAACTGAAGGAGCTCAAGGGGATGCAAATAGGAAGAGAAGAAGTCAAAGTATCTTTATTTGCAGATGATATGATAGTATACCTAAGTGACCTGGAAAATTCCACTGGGAAACTCCTATAGCTGATAGATGCTTTCAGCAAAGAAGCTGAATACAAAATTAACTCACAAAAATCAGTATACACACATCAACTGGACTGAGAAAGAAATCAGGGAGACAACACCTTTCACAATAGCCTCAAATAATATAAAATATCTTGGGGTAACTCTAACCAAGCAAGTGACAGATTAGTATAATAAAAACTTTAAGACATTGAAGAAAGAAATCAAAGAAGATATTGGAATACAAAAAAATCTCCCATGCTCATGGATCAGTAGGATTGAGATAATAAAAAATGGCTATTCTACCAAAAGCAATCAACCAATCCAATGCAATCCCCATAAAAATTTCAACTTAATTTTTCACGGATCTTGAAAGGACAATTTTCAGCTTCATACAAAAACTCAAAAAAAAAAATAGATAAAACAACCCTGATTGATAAGAGAACTGCTATAGGGATCACCATCCCTCACCTTAAACTGTACTACAGAGCTATAGGAATTAAAACAGCATGGTATTGGCACAAAAACAGACACATCAATCAGTGGAATCAGAATTGAAACATAAACCCATCATCAATGAACACCTAATTTTTAATAAAGAAACCCAAAATACAAACTAGAAAAAAAGATATCATTCTCAACAAGTGGTGCTGGTCAACTTGGGTGGCTGCATGTAGAAGAATGCAAATAGATTCATACTAATCACTCTACACAAAACTCAACTCCAAATGGATCAAATGACCTTCATAGAAAATCAGGTACACTGAATATGATAGAAGAGAAAACAGTGAATAACCTTAAATTCACTGGCACAGGAAAAGACTTTCTGAACAGAGCCCTGTTAACACAGGCACCAAGAATGACAATTAATAAAGAGGACCTCATGAAATGGAAAAGCTTCTGTATGGCAAAGGACACTATCATTCAGACAAAGTAGCAGTCTACAGAATAGGAAAACATTTTTACCAATTACATCTCCAATAGAGGGCTAATATCCAAAATATATAAACAATTCAAAAAACTAGATATCATGAAAACAAATAGCCCAATTTAAAAATGAGGTACAAATCTGTTGTTGTTTGTTTCTGCTCTTTTGGGGGGCCTGCCACCCAGCTCTCAACTAAATCACACACAAAGGCTTATTCTTAATTATAAATGTCCAGCCTTAGCTTGGCTTATTGCTAGCCAGCTTTACTTAACTTAAATTATCCCATCTACCTTTTGCCTCTGTGCTTTTACCATTCTTCATTTCTGTATATTTTTCATGTTTCTTACTCCAAGGCTTGCTGTGTAGCTGGGTAGTTGGGTCCTGACATCTCCTTCTCTAGCTCCTTCTTCCTTCTTTCCCTCCCAGATTTCTCCTTCTATATATTCTCTCTGCCCGCCAGCCCCACCGATCCTTTCTTCTGCCTCACCATTGGCCATTCAGCTCTTTATTAGACCATCAGGTGTTTTAGACAGGCAAAGTAACACAGCTTCACAGAGTTAAACAAATGCAACATAAACAAAAGTAACACACCTTAAAATAATGTTCCCCAACACAGATCTAAACAGAAAATTCTTAAAAGAAGAAACTCAAATGACTTAGAAACATTTAAGGAAGTGTTCACCATCCTTAGTCATCAGGGAAATGCAAATCAAAACTACTTTGAGATTTTATCTTACACATGTCAAAATGGCTAAGACTAATAAAACATGCTGGTGAGGATATGGAGTAAGGAGAACACTCTTCCATTGCTGGTGGAAGTGCAAACTCATACAGCCACTATGGCAATCAGTATGGCAGTTCCTCAGGAAGATATGACTCGATCTTTCCCAAGATCCAGCTATACTACTTTTAGGCATATACCCAAAGGGTACTTCATCCTGCCACAGAGACACTGTTTGACCTTGTTCATTGCTGCTATGTTAATAATAGCCAGATATTGGAAACAACCTAGATGTCCCACAACAGATGAGTGGATAAGAAACTATGGTATACGATGGAGTATTCCTCAGCTTTTTTAAGAAAATGAAATTTGCAGGTAAATGAATAGAACCAGAAAAATATCATCATCAGTGAGGTAACCCAGACTTAGAAAGACAGATATAATATATAGTCACTTACATGTAGATATTAGCAGTTAAGCTAATGATAGCCCAGTTATAATCTGCAGGGACTGGGAAAGGCTTGAGGAACAGATGGATCTCTCTAGGAAAGGGAAATAGAATTGGGGGAGTTGCAACTAGAGGATCAAATGGGGAGGGGAAGGAATACAGGGATGAGAGAGGGAATGCAGAGAGAGAAAGCTAAAGTTAAGGGTCATTTGAGAGGTAGTATGAAAACATAATACAGCAGAAGCTTTGTAAAATACATACACGTATGAAGGGGATCTAAATTAAACTGCCAAATAATGGGGGAGACAGAATCCCAACTGGCCATCTCTTGTCATCAAATAAAGCTTCCAGGACCGAGATTGGATTACATCTAATTAAGTTGTTGGCCAGAGGGGGTTCCATGGGAATCCCCAAACAACCCAGGCTGTTGCCAAGACTATACAGGTTGCTCTCCACAAACTGATGGCAAGACCCCCACTGCTGGAAACAACACCTACACAATTCATTGAACATGAAGAAGTCTAGCTGGTATCCACATAGAGACTTCATCCCTATGTGCTAGTATCTTCGGTACAGGAAGGCACTCTGAATGCTATTAAAGGAAAAACATAAACACCAAGCCAGCCACAAAACCTTGGATCAACAATGGTATCCTGCCTGCAAGATATGCTAAAGTATTGGTGGCACAATTTTGTGGGAGTAACCAACTAATACCTGATTTGACTTAAGGCCCACTCCAGGAGATGGAATCTATACCTGATACTGAATGGCCAAGAACCTGAGACTAGACAGACCAGGGACCTAGGGGAAAACCAAATACCATTGTTCTAGAGGGGAAAAAAATCAAATGAACAAATGTAGCAATAAAATAACTCCTAATGACATTCTGCTCTATTCGTAGATCAGAGCCTTGCTCAGCCGTCATCAGAGAAGCTTCCTCCTGCAGCAGATGGGAACAAATGCACAGACCCACAGCCAAACATTACACAGACAGTGAGAGTCTGGAACACTCAACCCTAAATGAGATGTCTCTATCAGATCCCTCTCCTCAGAGCTCAGGGAACCCTGCAGAAGAGGAGGTGGAAAGAGTGTCCTTTGCTTATATATCATGGCTTCCACTTCAGCGCTTTAATGTGATTCCCGAGTATGTAAACAAGTGGGTCTCTGCATCTATGTTTGTCTCATGTGCCTTTTCTTGGGCTCTTTTCCTTTTGTTTGTTTGTCCTATTCTGATATATTAGTTTTTACCTTTTATATTATATTGTTATCCCTTAGCAGCCTGTCTGTTTTTTAATGAGACAGAAAGAGGGTGGACCCAGGTGGGAGGGGAGGTAGAAAGGAACCAGGAGGAGTAGAGGGAGGGGAAACCAAAGTCAGAATATATTGTGTGAGAAAAAAAGCTATGTTCAATAAAAGGGGATGAGGAGATCTCTTAGGAATCGCACACAAGCTGAAGGCCAGCATAGTGTGGTATTGATAGAATGTGATTTGTTTTAGAAAATGCTGAACATCATACCTTCATTTAGAAGCTGTCTTTGTTGGTGGTCCCTCAGTGAACATACTTTAAACGGCCCAAATTTGTCTGTGTACGCAAAGCAAAGAAGAGCTCCTGAGTGGGACATTAAAAGGAATGGCAAATAGTTTCCACTCTCAAATATCCTAGAACATAGAAAACAATCATGTGTCTATTTGTTCTCTGGGCTGTTTGGTGCTTTTTATGGAGTCTTCCATCCTGCCCAGAAATTACTGCAGAAAAGAAACAGCACCTACAGCATCATAAAACCAATCCCACTTCACCAGAGCCATTTTCATCCACTTCAAAACCGTAGGGTCACGTATCTGAGAAGATACTGTGACAGCCTGAGGGATGAGCTACAAGGAAGCTCAGTCATCAAACTGACCTGTTGTTTGTTTTTGCTCTTTTGGGGGGCCCACCACCCAGCTCCCAAATAAATCATTCATGGAGCCTTATTCTTCTGTATAAATGCCTGGCCTTAGCTTGGCTTGTTTCTTGCCAGCTTTCCTTATCTTAAATTATCCCATCTACCTTTTGACTCTGGGCTTTTCCCATTCTCTTACTTCTGTAAATCTTACTCTTACTCCATGGTTTGCTGTGTAGCTGCGTGGCTGGCCCCTGGAGTCCTCCTCCTTCTCTGGCTACTTCTTTGTCTTTCTCCAAGATTTCTCCTTCTATTTATCCTCTCTGCCTGCCAGCCCTGTCATTTCTCTCTCCTGCCTCACTATTGGCCACTCGGCTCTTTATTAGACTGTCAGATGTTTTAGATAGGCAAAATAACACAACTTCACAGAGTTAAACAAATGCAACATAAACAAAAGTAACACACCGTAAAATAATATTCTACAACACTGACCTCATCAAGCTTATTTTCTAAAACAAGAGACCAACTTGCTTGGGAACAATGGTGAATTAGAAATAGCATAAAATAGGAACTCAGGAGATGGGAGCCAGGTAAGTTTTCATGGAAAACCTGAAAACTAACACTGACTGACATCCTCTTAGCCAGGGCACTGCTGGGTGATACTAATAGCAGGCCTTACTCTAAGATGGAATTTCAATAAATAAAAAGGAGCAAACCAAAAGCTTGCATTCAGAGACAGAGAAAGAGGCCAGCAAGGTGGGAGGGGGAAAGCCTGGGCTCTCACATCAAACAGAATCAAATACTGGCTCTGCCTCTTGCTGTGGTTACTTTCTGCTTCAGTTTCCTTCTTTGTGATGGGGAGATAAGGGCAGCCATGTCAAATGGTGATGTCAGTGAAGGTTTTGTAGACTACCTGACAATAAGTTAGTTCCCAACAAGTGTTTGTTGTTTAAAAAGTTAAAAATTATATATACATGCCTTGCTGCTAGCTGCTGGACAGTTTCTCAATTCACCAATAAAGTCCTCTATCTTCATTTCTTTTTCTACAGTACTCAATGGACCCATGTAGTCTCCTTTTTCCATAAATAGGGCACCCACAAATCTAGTCACAGTTCACACATTTCCAAATCTTACAGCCATTTCTGACCTAGGCCCTCTATGAGGCTAGTGAACTACTATCCCAATCCATACATTAAATCCTCTGCAATCCCTGGGAAGTATCATCACCCTCTGCAGGGCAATTGGAAGAGGGAGAGAGAGCTAGAGGCACAGCAAGGTGCTTTGCTTTTCATGGAAGCATTAGGGGCCATAAAGGCTTTTCCTGCGAGTTCTGTGCATAGCTGTGATCTCTCTTGTGAGTAGAGCAGGCGGAGCTGATGGTATAAGCAGCAGACGAGACTCCTGGACTTTTCAGCTTCAGTTAGTCACTCATACTTCAATACCCAACCAGAAAAATAATCCAGAACTTCACCCCTGTACACCTGGGCCCTGCAGAAGAACGAACACTTGATCTAGCAGTTAGGAGCCCCTGGTAAAACAGTTCTGTCTTACCCTAAGACAAATGCCTTCAGCTCCTAAATATATTCAGATACAAAGAGCTGACCACAAAGGCTCTAGTGCCTTGCCTTCTCAAGAATTACCAGCAAATAAGCCTTTATTAATTGGGGCAGGGGGTGGGGGGAGAGAACCAGGGCAAAAAAATGGAAAAGAGTAATGGGAATTCAAAACTAAATTTTTTGTCAGTCCTGAGTATTGAACACAGGGCCCCCTGCATGCTAGGCAAGTGTCTCTGTCAGGTTTACTATTGCTGTGATGAAACACCATGACCAAAGCAAGTTGGGGAAGAAAGAGTTTATTTGGCTTACACTTCCATATCACTGTTCATTGTTGAAGGAAGTGAGGACAGGAACTCAAGCAAGGTAGGAACCTGGAGGCAGGAGCTGATGCCGAGGCCACAGAGAGCTGCTGCTTACTGGCTTGCTCCTCTGTGGCTTGTTCAGTCGGCTTTCTTATAGAACCCAGGACCACTTGCCCAGGAGTGGCCCCTCCCACAATGGGCTGGCCCCTCCCACATCAATAACTAATTAAGAAAATGCCCTATAGACTTGCCTACAGCCCAATCTTATGGAGGCGTTTTTTCAGTCGGTGCTTCCTCCTTCCCAGCGACCCTCGCCTGGGTCAAGTTGACATAACCCTAGCCAGCATGGCAAATGTGCCTCCACTGACCTGCAACCCCAGACATAATTTAAAGATCCCAAATGGTATACTCACTGGAGTGATAACTGTGTCCATAATGTCAGAACAGAATGCTATGGATGAAAAGAAACCCAAGACGAGGAGGAAACCTTAGAGGTTAAAAAGCACGACAAATTAATACAAGGTTTGGGAGACTAATTAGGCAAACTACCTGTGGTGCTCGGTTTTAATGTCAACTTGCCCAAAATCAGAATCATCTGTGTATGGAGCCTCACCTGGGGAATCGTGGTTGTCTTGATGGATGTGGGAAGACCCACCCCATATGTGGGCTGCCCCTTCAGAGAGCAGAGCACATTAAAGGGGTACACGTGGCAAAGGGAAGATGCCTTGCCTTTTGCTCCCTTGGCCTTCCCTCTTCCCTCTGCTGCCAAGATCCAATTCACCCCTGTTGCTGCTGATAATGATGCCTTTGCTGACATGGGAATCAACATCTTCAGACTTGAGTGGTTGACTTAGAACCAGTGGCTCTCCAGGAACCCACCAGGTTTTCCGCCTCAAACTGGGAATGCTTGGGTTCCCAGCCTTGTGGACTGGAAAACTAATGGCTGTTGCCTCTCCAGAGTGAGAGAGGGGGTGGGACTGTTCTGACTGAGGAGGCACCCAGCTTCAAGGACCAAGCAAGCCAGTAAGCACTGTTCCTTTGTGAACCCTGCCTCAGTTCCCATCTCCAGGCTCCTGCTTTGGCTTTCCCCGATGATGGACTTCACCTGTAAGCCAAATAAACCCTTTCCTCTCCCAAGTTGCTTCTGGTCAGTGTTTTATGAAAACAACAGAGAGAGGCCAATTAGGACTCCACCTATATCTGAGATCTAAAAGACAGTGTAAGGCTGAAGTAACAGACAGTGGGCATGGAGAATCAGTCCAGGAGACTGTTCATTTGGCTATTTCAAGGCAGACAGGAAGCAGAAGAGAAGAAACTGGAATAATTCATGCAAGAAAAAAATTCCAGAGATTCTCTCCAGATGCAAAGTGCTCCCACATGACTACTGTGAGCAGAGACCCATGCACACTTACACCAGTCTTGAGTACACTACAGTGACCCCTATAATGTCACAGATGAAGAGGAGACTCTATCTGCCTTTGTGGAGAGGAAGACAGAATCATGTAAAACAGCCCTCTCCTCAGGACCAGCGAGGCCAGAGACCCCCTAAGACAACCAGGCTTTCAACTCAGAATCCTATTCCCACCATTCAACCAAAAGAAGTGGGTAAAATACAGACTGCTTCAGAATGGAAGGGCTAAGCCAGGTATGGGGACCTTTTCTGTCATTCTGGGTACTCAGAGGCTGAGACAAAGGAGTGTTTGAGGACATGGGTGCAAGACCAGAGTGGAAAGCATGGGAGGAAAACAGTTCACGGAAAGACCCCAATGGCTGTCCCCCTGCCCACACGCACTGTATCAGGGTGTTATTTGAGGAGGGCCTAGAGGTAGAGAGGATAAAGAGGAACACAGAGAATCAAAGAGACAGCAAGACTGGTCCAATGAAGCAACGGAGAAAAGTCCAAAGACTTTACATTGGTAGCTGAATACATAGACTGGGCAAAGGTGATAAAAATGGAAATTTATAAAGATGAAAACAAGGGAAAAAAAAGACAAAAATGGCAACTGGAAACTCCAGGGCAAGGCTGGAGGTGCCGCTCAGCGGAAGCAAATGTGCCCAGTACCCAAGCCCTGCAGCCAACGCTGTGGAAGAGGAAAGGAAGAAAAAGAGGTAGAAAGGAAGAGAGGAAAGTGTGGAGGAGGGAGGGGAAAGAGGAGGGAAAGAGGGATGGAGGAAAGGAGAGGAAGGGGAGGAGAGAGAGGCAAGAAGAAGTAGGGAGAAGAATCGGGATGAGGAAAGGGGGATGAAAGGAGGAAGAGATGGAGAGAGGGAGGAAGAGAAGGAGAAAAGTCCAGGAAGAAGAAAGATAACAAGGATGGAATTATGACTCGGGTTCTGCACTGTGGACACCACCTATACAGCTATATTGAGGACACCATCCATGAGATTCTTCTAAGACATTCAACCTGTAGAAAATAGACAGGTGTAATAGTTATGGTTGCAGAGAACACGGAGGTCGAAGTTATTCTTTTGGAGTTTTTGCTTTGCTTTGTTGGCTTGTGTCTGATGTAGTTTGCCTCACTTTGAGGAACAAGGGCTTGCTCTCTACCCTAGAACTCATTCCGTATGCCAGGTTGGCCTCCAACTCCCAATCCTCCTGCCTCAGCCCCAATACTGGAATTACAGGTGTGCAAGACATGCCCAGCTCTGATGTTATTCATGCTGATAATAGAACAGATGAGAAAGGTCCAGCGGTGGAAGGGACATGAGTGCAAGATCAGAGTGGAAAGCTTGGGAGGAAAATAGTTCATGGAAAGACCCCTAAAGTCTGTCCTCATTGCCGGGTAAAATGGGCTGCACACAGGGCTAGCTTCCAGGTCTGCAGTCTCTATGGCCACGAAGGGCTTGTTTGGTTTATTGGTCTCTCGACACTGTCTTGAAATTCACAAAACTTTTGAGCAGCAGTCCTCCGTTTTTCCCTGGGCCCTGGACCTGCAGCCTTGAGCTACTCTCAGTCACCCAGGCAACAAGCAATTGAGGTTCTCCTTACAATGCTTAGGAGTTCCTGTAGAATCAGCATGAGGGACTCAAAACACACTGCGACCACATCAAGACAGGAGCCACACCCTCCTCGGTCCCCTCACCATAGAGGAGTAACAGATGGATGCTGGCGATGGCAGAAGAACCAGCTAAGACAGAGAAAAGTACTCGTCCCTGAGAAAGATCCTAGAGATGGGGAAGGATACGGCCATGGCTTTCTGCCTCTTATCGCATCTCCCAGCATGCTTTGTTGTATTTTTCTAACCTTGCTTAAAAGGCTCATTTCATTTTTTTTTAAAATTAACATTTAAAGGATAACCAAAAAAAAAAAAAAGCAAATCTATATCCTAAAAATCTATTTTATAAAGTAATCCTATAAATCACCTAATTGGCGACATAAACTTTTGAATTTAATAGAAACACCATGTGATTGATATCTTACAACAGAAGGTGACAAGCCCAGAGCATGTATGACATAGTTTCTGCCCTCGGGACATCTCCCTTTATATAAATCATGTCATCTCTTCCAAGGTCAAAACTAAGTAGAAAAGGGAAATTATCAAAGCTGAGTAGTGCTTTGATACAGTGCTCACATTTTCTCAAAGAGGCTATTTGTCCAGTTTTTATTAGTCTTCTTTTCAAAAAACGAGGCACATACAGAAGCAAGCATAGCTTTTCAGTACCACATCCTCATTTGGGACAAGGACTGAAGAAGCCAGGCTTCTTGACAGTGGAGGGCTGCTGTTCACTAGTGAAAGTCAAAATGCAAGAAAAGCCTCAAAATATCAGAGGGGAGTCTGAGCGGTCAGCTTTCTCTACTGTCTCATTTTCCGCAAGGTTGACTGAACGACCGTCCGCAAGCTTGGGACAATTGCCAGTTTGCTGATGTGGATACATGTGAGGACAAAGGTTCTAAAAGATAGATCTGATGATTCCAGGAACACTTCATTCCATGAACAGGGACCGCCATGGACACCACACAGTCACTCTGTCCTGGACACTTGTGCCTTAGAGGAAAAAGCCACTCCACAATACCTGTCCCAATCTGCAAGACAAAAATAACCACAGGGTTTAAGCAAGTCTTAAGAGCTCTTCAAAGTCCATCTAATGCTCCTCCCCTGCAAAAGTCACATAGAAAATCCTGACACTGAGAACCTCGCTCTGCTAATGGTAGAAACTGAAGCTGCTTCTTCTGCAGCCCTTGGGTTCTGTGTTTTCATAACCTGCCTTACAGCCGACAGCAGCAGGTTCCCCTCCTGTGAGAAAATTGTCACTGTGGAGTGTGCGGTAACCTTCTGTGGTGTTTTAATGTAGCAAGTCTCCAGCCCAAATAATGACCCAGTGTCAGAACGCCAGGAAGGTCAGCCCTCAGGCCATTCTTAACAAACCAAGGGCACTGAAGAAAGAAAACACTGTGGGCTCCGGTGGCCTGCGAAGGGTGGAAGCCACACCACAGTCCTCAGGGCCAAGGAGCTAAATTAGAGAAAACACATTTGAGCAAGAAAAAACCTGACAGTGAGAAGTTACCTGGTGGAGAGGCCGACCCTGTCACACCTAAAGGAGAGGGATGAGGAGAACAGCCGGACCTCACTCTAAGAGCTGGACCCCCTGAGGAACACACACAGCCTGACTATGGTGCATAGCATAGTGACTGAAGAAAACATCTAGCTAAAGGGGAGGCAGGCACCGAGTGTATGAGCCCAAAGAAGGGGGAACACAAAGCCAGCAAAGCAACAGCAGTGACCATAACCAGATACAGAGCCAGATGTGATGGTTTGGGGGGGGGGTGTCCCCACAACGGGTATCAGCATTGGGAGACACTGTGGACCCTTAAGAGGTGGGGCCTAGTGGGAAACTCTAGGGTCATTGGGGGTGTGTCCTTAAGAGGATTGTGGAACTCCAGTCTTCTTTTTGTGTTCTTTCTTCCTTTCTCCCTGCCTCCAACCCTCCCCATCCCCGCCCCCACTCTCTTTCTCCCTCCCTCCCACCCTCTTTCTGTTTCCTGGCCTGAGATGCCAGCCCTGCCTGATGGAGAATAAACCAACATGGCCACCTCCTGTTGAACAAGAGCCCCCAGAAGGACGGGCTACATGAACATTTTCTTCACATACTGCTTGTGATAGAACTGGTAACAGGAAGCTGGCTGCCATAAAGTGACAGGACAGAGGGACGGATGTGGCCAGTCAGCAAAGGCATCAGTTCACAGGGCCATTGCAGCGAGAAGGCGAGCACAAGACAATGGGAGGCACAGATTGAAATGGGAAATCGGCTTGCTCCATTACCTCCACCCTAAACTGCAGCAATATTAGCCGCTTCATTTTTTTAACTTTTCATTTTTAAATAATTGCATAAGAGTTGTAAGAATAGTAGCAAGAATTACCATACTCTGCTATTCCGATTCGTACTTTTAACACTTAGCCACATTTGCTACAGCACTCCCTCCAATATAGGACATTTTATATATTTTATGTATTTATGCTATATTTATACAATGTACAGAATTCTATTTTTTTTCCTGAACCTTCTGAGAGTTGGCTGCCTCTTCACCTTAAAATCCTTCAGCATAGATTTCCCAATGACAAGATTTTATTCAGTCACAAAAAAGAATAAAATGATGTCATTTGCAGGAAAGTTGTGTAACTGAAAAATATCACACTAAGCAAATTAAGCCAGACTCAGAAAGACAGATATTGGGTGTTTTGTTTCATTTGTGGCTCTTCAATTTTCTATAGAACATAAAATTACATGTATGTGTATGTATGCGTAACAGGAAAGACTCGATGAGACTGTGGGGAAGAAAAGAGACTGTCAGGGGGAAGCAGAGAGAAGGGGATGCTGGGGGTGGGGTTCACAGAACATTATAGACCTGTACAAGAATGTCCTTATGAAGCCAGGTGCAATGAACAAGGAATATCCACCTATACGCTATTAAAAGAAAGTCAGACCAACCAAACAGAAAAGAACATTATGATCAATTCAAACGTCAGAGAAATTGGCTCCTATTGAATATGGTTATTTATCTATAATCCACATGCAGGGCTCACAATTTGTCTCAATAATGTCCTGTGTATCCTCCTTACCTCTGGCTCAGCATTTAACCCCAGATCACACATTGCTGTTAGCTAACATGTCTCTTTGATCTCTTCTAATATGGAACAAGGCCTCCACTTTTTCTGGTCACGTGTAACCTTGACAGTTTAAAAAAAATCAAGCCAGATGCCTCTCAGTTTGAACTAGGTTGAGTTTAGCCATTTCAGGGGGAGAAAGTGGTGTCGAAGAGACGCCCCTGGGCCCCACTTCCTGAAGGTTCCACCACCTCCCAGTAGCACCACCCTGGAGACAAAGACCTTAACACATGGGCCTTTGGGAAACATTCAAGATTCAAACTACAACAGGCAAAATGATGAGAAGCTAAGATCTAAAGCCAGTGTGCTGCTGGCAATTTCTTCCTGGGATGCATTCACATTCACTGTGCCGATCCTTCTCAAGTTTTCTTCGGAGCTTCCAGAAAGAATTTCCAATTGGTTATAGGGTTTTCAGCAAATCCAAAGACAATGTTATCCATCTAGTCTCTCTTTTCTTTTTAAATAAATCTCACAGTACAGGTGTGGCTGAGATTGTGGCAATGCTGTCATTCTAAAATCCCAGGTGTTATCCATGATGTAACTATTTCAAGCTCAGCTAGAGTTGGACATTTCTTCAACCACAGGTGATTCACCTCCACATTTGCTAACCTGTGTTAGACTAGCCCAAATGGGCCTTCCCTGTATTTTGTCTTATTGGCGGACAAGAACACTGTTAGCAACCGGGGCAGCTGTGCATGCCCACCCCCTACCCCCCAATAATTGTTGAGTAATCATGGTGTCCAGCTCACAGCTGTGTAGCACGGAACTGAAAATCACCTGCTCAGATGGCCAAAGCTCTGCTATCCGCATAAATATTCTGCATTCTCTACAAATGCCTTGCAAGTTACTCACATATATTCTTCAAGCCTTCCAACATCTACCTTCACATACGCCTGCATCTAACCCAGGTTGTCATCAGCTAGACTGTGGCCCCATCAGCCACCATGCTTAACAACATGGTACTTAAGCATACCTGGAAAGATAATTCAGGGAGAATTGATGAGAGAGGGCTGCACTGCCACATGCCAAGGTCAAGGTGGGAAGTGGTATGGCAATGTCCGTGCCTCAGCAGCAAGGCAGTTTAAGAAGGAAAATATTTACTCTACAATGGAAAAGCATTTTTAAGAATTTCAAAAGTTATGTTTCGAAAATGACGTCCTATTATCACCAAGGTACATGTACCACTATGGCACCATGACAGTTAATCATGCCATGCTGGTCCTTGTGGTTCACAGGCATCATAGCTGGGTAGGACTATTGGTTGCTTCCCTCTTTTAGAAGTTTACATGGCACCTTCTAGAATCACGAAAGCTAGTTCTCAGGGATGAGGCTTTTTGACTCGGATCCAGCTCAGGTCCTCTGGGTTCTGTGTCTGAAGTCCCTAGTGTCTTCAGCAATAGGGACTTACCTTCCACATCTGGGAGCCCCCCTCCCCGCCCCACCAAGGGCAATAGAAATCAATAGTCTGTAAAGTTTGGGGAATCTCTTAGAGAACTCTGACCAGCAACTCAAAAGTGGAGCTTCTCATGCCTGCTGTTGGGGTTTTTGTTAGTCTATGACTCTTGGGGGGAAATATTGTCAGCCCAGATGGGAAGTTTCATTTAAACCATATATGTATATGTATACACAGATGTACATATATTATAGGTATTATAGGTAGACAGATAATAGTACAATTCCTTGTGACTTTCTCAGACACCCTTACTGTTATTTTACCCTCATCCCACTTTTTGAATTTATCTCCCTCCCCCTTACAAATTAAAGCCTCCATGTTTTCCCCATTTTCCCTTTCAGATCACTTACACCCTGCTATTCTCCTATTTCTCATTTCCCCAACCCCCATCATGGTCCCATTTTAAACTTCCTGGTTTCTTCAGTTACTGCTTCAGTGTGTCCCAGAGGTTTTGTTATGTTGTATTTTCATTTTCCTTTAGTTCCAGAAATTTTTTCTTTCTTTATTTCTTCTTTGAGCCATTCATCATTCAATAATGAGTTGTTTAATCTCCATGGATGTGTGTACCAACCAGAGTTTTGTTCATTGTTGAGTTTAAGTTTTATTGAATTATGGTCTGTATTAGTTACTTTTCTATTGCTGTGATAAGACACCCATGACTAAGGCAACCTGTAGAAGAAAGAATTTATACGGGATTTAGAGTTTCAGATGGTTAGAGTCTATGACCATCATGGTGGGGAAGCCTGGCAGCAGGCAGGCATGGTGCTGGAGCAGTAGCTGAGAGCTCACATCCTGAGACACAACTACAGAGCAGAAAGACACACTGGGAAACTTCAAAGTTCACCCCAGTGACATATCTCCAACAAGCCCACCTCTAATCCTTCCCAAACAGTCCCTACCAACTGGGGACCAAGTATTCAAACATAAGAGCCTATGGGGCATTCTCATTCAGACCACCACATGGCCACATGGGATACATGGAGTTATTTCATCCTTTTTGTATTTGTGAAAACTTGTTTTGCATCCCACAATGTTGTCTATTGAGAGAAGCTTCCATACGCTGCTAAGTATAATGTATATTCTTTGATGCTTGGGTAAACTATTCTATAGATCTGTTAAGTCCATTTAATATATGATGTCATTTAATTCTTCCGTTTTTCTGCCTTTTTTTGTCCAGATGTCCTGTTTATTGGAGAGAGTTGGGTACTGAAATCACCTACTATTAATGGATTGATGTTAATCTTATATTTGTATATTCAATTCCAATAATATAATGTCTATAATTTGGGTGCACCAGAGTTTGGTACATACATGTTTAGATAGTATTGTCTTCTTGGGTTAACTGTTCCATTGACTAGTATGAATGTCTCTCTTTATCTCTTCTGATTAGGTTCAGGTTGATGTCTATTTCATCAGATATTAGGAGGGTGACAAAACCTGCTTCTTGCTTCCTGGTCCCATTTGATTGGAGTACTTTTGTCCATCCTTTTCTCTACAGCTGTACCTATTCTTAAACCTAAAGTGTATTGTGTGAAGACAACAGATAGATGCATTTTTGTTTCTTGATCCATTCAGTCAGCCTGTGTCTTTTGATCAGAAAATTGAAGCAGTTAATATTGTTGGGAGGTATGCGTTTATTGTAGTCACTGTGCTGTTTGTGTTCTCAGTAGTATTTTGTTATGGTTTTGTGTTTCTTTCTATAGTCTCTCAGTTACGCTCATTCTTCTCTTCAACCCAAAATATTGAATCCTGTATCTTTCTTAGGTTTGGTTTGTTGGATATAAAGTTTTTAGGCTATTTATAACATGGAAAGCTTTTCTTTGTCCTTCTACTACGGCAGATAGTTTTGCTGGATATATTAGTCTAAGCTGGCCATCACAGTCTTTTGGAATGCATTGCTCCAGGCTCTTCTGGCTCTCAAAGTTTCCATTGAGAATCAGCTGTTATTTGGATGTGTTTTCCTTTACATGTGACTTGTGTGCTTTCTCTCACAGCTTTCAGCTCTCTTTGTTCTTTATGTCTAATGTTTTAACTATTATATACAATGGGGATTTTGTTTAATGACATTGTCTATTTGGTATTCTGTGTGCTTATATTTGTATGGGTGTTTCTTTTTTCCTTAGTTTGGGAAATTCTCTTCTATGAGCTTATTGAAGATCTGGCCTATGCCATTGATCTAGGATTCTTCTCCCTCATCTATTTCTATAATTTGAATGTTTGACGCTTTCACGGTATCCCACAGTTCCTGTATGTTTCCTTTACCTGTGGTTTTGTTTGTTGTTGTTGTTTATTTTGTATAAATCCTCTACTTTTTCTTCAGATCCTGATATTCCATCTTTTGTTTTATTCAATTCAATGATCAGGCTTTCCTTTGAGTTTTCTTGATGAGTTATTGGGTTTTCAAATCCGTCTTCATTTCAGCTTGAGTCCTCATAAACTTTACATCCTGTTTCAAGTTCTGGGTTGTCATCATCATTTAGTCAGCCTTATGTTTGTGTTTTCTTGGTGTGTATGAGCCTTAATTTCATTGAGCTGTTTCTTTATGTCTTCTTTAAACTCTTTGAATTCTTTGATGAAGTTTATGCTTGTCCTGGGTTCATCTAGGTAATTCTCATTAGTATGCATTTCTGTGGGGTAGGAGGATTGGGGGGAGTGTGTACTACTGATCATTCATATTGTTTGTACTTTTGTCTTGAAATCTAGGCATGTAGACTTCTTTTTTTGGTTCTAAGTCTGATATGGAAAAGGCAGGTTGGGGCAGATGGAAGGATGTGCAGATTGGGTTAAACTGGATATAGATCAGGTGGAATTAAGTCTGGTGGACACAAGGAATTAGGCTGGTGTACAGAGTGTATAACCTGGTCCATGTTTGGGGTTTGGGAACAGGTATATTGGTTGTGGCAGGTACATGGAGGGGTAGAATCAGGCAGACTTATCTAACTAGACTCCCAGAGAAATGAATGAATGATCTGGCCAGGTGGAGAGGTTGGATATGGTATGAGATGGTCTCATACGTTGGGGGTAGGCAGGGCAGGAACTGAAAAAGGCCTAGAGTTTGGCAGTAGTTCAGGCAGGCATGGCCAATCTATGCCCAGACACTTACTGTGGGACCTGGGCTAAATTTGAGGGGTTGGGCAGCATATGGAGGACATAAACTCATCCAGCTAGGCCCTGAGGAAGGATGTCTTGTTTTGGTTTTTTGTTTTGTTCTGTTTTGGTTTTAAGATGTATGTCTCAAAAACTACGTGGCTCTGGCTGGACTGGAACTCATTATGTAGACCAGGCTGGAGTCAAACTCACAGATATCCACCTGCCTCTGCCTCCAGAGTGCTTGGATCAAAGGTGTGTGCCACCACATCCCAGCTCTTCACAGCTGTTTGGGTGTTTTGTTTTGTTTTGGATTTTGGTTTTGGTTTGTTTGGTTTTTTTGAATCACTAAAAAATGCAATTTTTTCATACTCTCGAAGGCTTTTCTATAACGATATACTAAGCATTTTAAGAATGAAATAAACAGCAATGTGAATTGGTCTTAATCAGTCTCAGACTGATCACATACACTGTGACAGATGAGCAGTCATCACATGCTGCAGGAGAGGTGGGCCAAGTCACCAAATATCCTTAGGGGCCTGCTGCATGCAGCTTTGTGGATGTGTATTAGGTTACACAAGTTATCTGTCCATGTCTTTCTTTTTAATTAATCTATGGTGAGGACACTTGCTTCTAGAATGTGCTGTAGTAGCCCAGCGTCTGCACAGAGCATGCCTCTTTCACTCCAGACATATCCTTCCTTTGTGTGTGTTGGGAACATTCAAAGCCTTTTCTACTAGCGATCCTTACTAGTTTGTGTGTTTGTACATTTACTTTTATTTTATGTGTACAGGTGTTTTGCCTACATGTATATCTGTGCACCATACAGGTGCAGAATCATTAGAGGCCAGAAGCAGGCACAGTTCCTGGGACCGAAGTTACAGATGGCTGTGAACTGCCATGTGGATGCTGGGAATGGAACCCAGGTCCCCGGAAAGAGCAGGCAGGGCTCTTAGCTGCTGAGTCAATTGTCAAGCCACATTTTGTACTAGCAAAATCATTCATTGTTGTCAACTCTAGTTATCTAGCTGAGGGACCGAACACTATAGGAGATTCCTCCAACTCAGCTGCACCCCATGACCCAGCCTCTGTCCTGCCCCACCCAACCTGAACGGTTTCTGTGGCTACTGTTCCATTCTCCTCTGAAATAAACATGTTAACGCTGAGAAACTCCTGAGTGTCCCAACCACAGCTAGGGAGCTGTTGAGTCACGCACCCACCCACCTTTTCCAATTCCCACAGAAAGAAACAACCCTCCCCCTCAGGCCACTCCCCTTTTCTAATACCAGGAAGCTGTGCCAAGCTTCTCCTCCTCTGCACCAGCTAAGGTGCCTGGTGTTCACTCTCCCTGCCAAAGGAAGACCATTAGGTGCCTTTCTTTTTTTTTCCTCATCCAGAGTCCAAACAACACCTTGCCTCCTACTGAATAAATATTTAAATAATAAACCAATGAATTAATTTCTTAATCTCTCAGAAAAAAAAATAGGCCAAGGAGTTCAAACCAGCACAGGCTAATATCATCCTGATAACTCTTAACATTGCCTTTCCTGCTTGTGGCTTCTTCCATAATGCACTAACTACACATGCTTCCTATAGGCATCTTACCACTAGCACAAATCAAGCCTTTAAAATGCAAGTTAGAGCACAGTAAATACAGCTGGATGATCACTGTACAAGCAATTGCCAGGACCTTAAGCATGGCCCCCATCTCATCCCACCCTTTGTCTAGTACAATTTCTCCTTTCACCCCCACGCACAGTTCCCCGCAGAGGAACCAGGGCTGTGCTCCTCTTTCCTGTGCCTACCACCAGGTCTCTTCTGTGAATTTTGGAGAACCATGAGACCCTTTAGATAAAGTACCTGACAGGTAAGCATACCCCCAAGTAGTGACTATTATGATTATATTTTACATCTCAATTCTTGGACCGCTGTCACACATTTCCAGCTCAGAAAAAGAGAATTCATGTAATGCAAATTCTAACTGGTCTTAATAAAAACCAGGAGTCAGATATAGGGGTAAATGCTGAAAGATCAGAGAGACAAAGGAGCAAGCCACTGCTCTTACCTCGCCAACTCCTCAGCCTGAAAGGAGGCGAGTTCCTATCTCCACCCTGCCTTATGTTCCTCTCTGCCCAGCCATATCACGGCCTGTCTCCACCTCCCTAGTGCTGGGATTAAAGGTGTGTGCCTCCCAAGTACTGGGATCGAAGGCATTAGATCCCAAGTGCTGCGTTTAAAGGTGTGTGCCAGCATTGCCTGGCCCCTATGGTTAACTAGTGGCTAGCTCCACACTCTGATCTCTAGGCAAGCTTTATTTGTTAGAGTACAAACAAAATGTCACCGCAAATGTGTGCTCCTACTTTGAGTTCTTCACTCAAACCCTAAGACCTGCTTCTTAGCTGTGTTCACCAAACTCAGTGTATTGAAATGCATCGGTGGATTAGTGTATAGTCCCTCAGCTTTGATTATAGAGTGGGTCTTGTGCTGGCTTTGAGGGAATGATGCTAACAAGACCATGTGTCTGCTGTATATCTTCATGACACTAGGTCACTCACACATTCATTGTTATACCTTTTAATATTTTCAAACTATTTGATCATGAATAAATTAAACACAGGGAAACAAACTGCAGACACGGGGGACCCCTGGGCAGTGAAGAGGCTGTTCTGGGCACATGGAACAGACTGTGAAACACATAGGTAGGTTCTTGTTTTATAGACATGTACAGGTAGTTCTGAGCAGAAGGGGGTAAGAGATGGACTGGAGGAAGAAGCACAGCTGAGTGCCAGCAACCTGGTCTCATTAAGAGAATAGGCTTTGGGACAGCATCCAGGGTTCAAAACAGGAAGAGAGTGTGGTGACTCAGGCTTTCTGATGAGGAGGGGATCATGAAGATCAAGGGAGTAAGAGCAGCTATGCCGAGAGGCTAGGAGAAGATCATGGAGGAAAGAAACAGGCTCACGGTGTGGGGAAAGAGCACAAGTGAGAGGTGGTGTGCTGGTGTGAATGAGAATGCCCCCGGAGGCTCGTAGGTTTGAATACCTGGTCCCCAGTTGGTGGAACTGTTTGGGAAGGATGAGGAGGTGTGGCCTTGTTGGAGGTACATCTCTGGGGATGGGCTTTGAGGTTTCTAAAGTCCATGCCATTCCCTGTTGACTCTCTCTCTACCTCCTGCTTGTGAATCAAGTCATGAACTCTTAGCTCTTCCTTCACTCTACTATAAAGAATTCTAAACCTCTAAAGCCAGAAGCCCAAACAGTTTCTTTTATAAGTTGCCTTGGTCAGGGCATTTTATCATAGCAATAGAAAAGTAACTAAGAAAGAAATTGGTAACAGAGAGTGGACTATTGCTGTGACATGCCTGACCATGCTGGGTTTGGGTGGACTATGGAAGACCTTGAGACTTTGAACTAGGAAAATGGTTGAACACTGTAAAAGGGTTCTTCCTAGTAGGAGCTTGGAAGACAGTAGTGCTAAGAGCTATGCAGATTGTGGAGCCTCAGCTCAAGAGGTTTCAAAGGGGAACTAAGTTAACAACTGGGCTAGAGACCATTCTTAGGAAACTTTGGCACAGATTGTAGCTGCTTTCTGCCCTTAAGTCTAAATTCAAGAGTAATCATTTCCTTAGTGGAGGAGGATTCAAGACAGCCTATATTGACTCTGTCACATGGTTATTAGTGATCACTGTTGCACAGTTCTGAGATGAAAAAGAACAAATACGTAAAAAATAAAAAGTATAGATTGAAGCAGGAGGTTGTGGAGTAAACCAGGAAGTACAGTGTTGGAATCAAGGCTTGTGCTGAAAGATATGCAAAGATTAAAGAGGAGCCTGATCTGAAACTGAATAAGAGGAGAGGTCTCCTTGGGGCAGGGCCTATCCAGCTCACCTTGTGGAAATGAATTTTCTGTCATGAAAAAGCAACAACAAATCATTCTACAAATGTGATTCAAGGGTGCCAGTGTTCACCCTAAGTTGGTAGTCAAACTTGGCTGTGTTGTCCACATGGGTCTGGCTTTAGAGTCATGAATGGCACATGAGTAAAGGGGTATAGGATCCTCCTCTGCCATTAAGGAGAGCCACTAAGCCAGATGTGGTGGTTTGAACGAGAATGACCTACATAGGCTCATACATTGGAATGCTTGGTTCTCAGTTAGTAGAACTTCAGAAGGATTAGAAAATGTGCTCCTGTTGGAGTGGGTGTGGCCTTGTTATAGGAGGTGTATCGCTGGGTGTGGGCTCTGAGGTTTCAAAAGTACACTCCCCTTCAAGTCTCTCTGCCTGCTGCCTTTGGATCAGGATGTAAAGCTCTCAGCTACTGCTCCAACACCATGCCTCCCTGCTTCCTGCCAGAATGATAATGGACTAAGTCTCTGAAACTGTAAGCAAGTCCCTAGTTAGATGTTTTCTTTTATAAGAATTGCCTTGGGCATGGTGCCTTTTCACAGCAATAGAATTGTAGTCCGTACATGGAGGATCTGAGAAAGTGAGAAAGTGAAGCCCGGATTTCACTGGAGACCCCAAGATGTTAGAGGTGCCAGAGCCATGGGATGTCTGCCAAGAAGAACTGTAGACAGGAAGTGGGACCAGCCAAGGGACATAAGTGTGTTGTCGGTCAGCAAAACTTGAAGGAAAGAGTCATCGAAGCTCTTTGACATCAGTCATGAAGCCACAGGATTGGGAGTTTGCCCTGCTGGGTTTCAGTCTTGCTTTTGGTCCAGTATTTCCTCACTTCACTCCCATCTGGAGAGTTAATGCATATTCTTTGCCATTGTATGTTGGAAGTATGTAATTTGCCTTTTGATTTTACAAGGTGTTCCAATTAAGAGATTACCTGAGTCTCAGAAGAGACTTTGGACTTTTAAACTGTATTAAGACTGAAAGACTATGGGGACTTCTGAAGTTGTGCTAGATGCATTTTGCATTATGATATGGCCACAAGCCTGTGGGGGCCAGGGAGTGAAATGTGGTGGTGTGAATGAGAATGGCTCCTGTTTGAATTTTGAATATTTGGTCCCCAGTTGGAGGAAATGTGTAGCAAGATTAAAAGTTTTGGTCTTGTTAGAAATGGTGTGTCACCAAGGTGGTATTTGAGGTTTGAAACTACTCATACCATTATCAGTGCCCTTTCTCTCTCTCTCTCTCTCTCTCTCTCTCTCTCTCTCTCTCTCTCTCTCTCTCTCTCTCTCTCTCTCTCCCTTGTGGTTGCAAATCAAGTGGTAGGCTCTCAGCTGTTCCTTCAATCCACCATCATGGACTTTAACACTCTGAAACCATAGCCAAATTAAATGCTTTCTTTTATAAGCTGCTATGGTATTTTATCACAGCAATGAAGAAATAACTAAGGTGGTAAACACACACACACACACACACACACACACACACACACACACACACACACACTTTGTACATTAATGAAAAGCTTGCCAGATTGCCCAGAGGACAGAGTAAATGAACGCTCAGAGCATTAGCCAACAAGAACAAGAAAAAAATTTGAAAGAATTTACATATTCTTCTGCACACACTACAAGCAATGACTTCTCCTCAGAGGGAACACCAGTGCTTAACTGAGCCTTGGTTTTGTTCATGTTGTGATTCAGAATTACTTGAAATTTCCCATAGTGAGGGGAGGGGAGAATGAACCCAATACTCCCAGCATTGGGCTCTTGACAGTCTTCATCCAATCCTGACCAGGTAGGGTCTTGGGTTAGGACCAGGCCTAGGGAGATGGTGACACTTCTTTAGACAGGAAAGGTTCTCCAGGAGGCCCCCAGGCCTTTAGGTCCCTAGTTGACATGTATTTGGTGAACTCATTATTTCAAGGCATGTGATCTGGGTGCTGATATGTTAATACATTCTTGTTTTAAGTAGAATTTTTGCATTTTAAAAGACATGCTTTGGAGACCAAGGTCCAACAACATGTAAAAATCTCTTGGTCAGCATTTCAGGCTCTGAGGTAGGTCTTTGAGCACAGAGATCTGCTTCTCAATCAGGGAAGCTGTTTTTCTGGCCATGTCCAGATCATGCAACATAAGTGGTCCGTTCTCGTGCCTGCCTGTGTAGGTAGAGTCTCAGAGTATCATCATTCCCCAACCCTCTGTGGACCGGAGGTCTTGGATGACATTCAAACCTCACCCTTCAACCCAGTCCCCAAACCACTTCTGGCTCTTGAAGTGCTAAGATATTTACTAATGCAAAACTGAGACGGCAAAGTCAGGGCCAATTTCACTGTTACCTTAAGGGTCCTATTGGAGGAGCAGGCCACTTGTCACTAGGGGCTCCATGTTTGTAGAACACCCCTGAGGTCCATAAAACTGCTTTTCCATGAGCGTTTTCAGTTGAAGCCTGAGGTCCTGTAAACATGCTGTCCTCGGTGGCAATTCATACAGTCAAGGTATAGTAAAGGAACTGAGCCACTTCCAGCTCAGTGTGTTATTAATAGCTGGGGATTATTGTCTCCTCATTCTCATGTCTGAAAGAGGGTGGGGAATTCTGTTTACCTGCATAGCCAGAGTTACTGCTTAACCAAGCGGCACTCAGCCTGTTTGATAAGAGACCTGGAAGTAAGAAATGTATTTCTTTTTCCCCTCTTGGAAGTTAGCAATTAACTTATGAAAAGCATAGAGATGTGCCGGGCTGATTCCACCAAGGTTCTAGAAGGAAACGTTTACCTGCTGCTTGCCTCTTGTCGGCAGCTAGCTGTGGTTCACGGAGAACAAGGCAACCTTACTCAAATAATCTCTCAATAGGCAGCAGGACTTTCTGAGGAAAAAGCAGTTTGTCTGTTGGAAGGAGAGACGTGTGGAAAGCTACAGCAGACTAGCAGCCATTCTTTCATCCAGACAAACCTGAAAGACGGCCTTGTTCGGCACTAACAGTGTGTCCCTGCACCTGCAGGAGATGGGGTGCTGACCTCCTCTTTGCTCAGGCCCCTGAGCCATTCCCAGCACGGCTGTCTGGACACTTCCTTGTAGAATCTGGGTTTAGCGAGGATCCTACTACATTTCCCTTCACCAGAACCCTGTAACCACAAAATCTCGCGCGTGCATCTTGTTATCCAACTGACCGTGTCCCTCATCTCCCATCCCTCAGGCCTGTCTCCAGCAAGAATCCGATTAGGCTGGCCTAGCCAGGATCTTCTCTTACCCTTAATGCTTATTCGAACTCTATTTGCATTCTGAGTTCATCCTGATCCTTGACCAAGCTGTGTACAGAGTTGTAATCCAGGTCTACCCTGTGGTCTCCTCCACCCCACCTCAACAGTTCTCAATGAAATCTGTTTGCGACAGTTTTGCTGTCCAGCCTCGGTTGTTCGGTACCACACACAGAGGTCCATGTAGAAACTGAAACGGTAGTGAATATAAAAGGGAGAGGAAGGAGCAAGCATCCTTCCGTGGTTCAAATCTTTACCTGTTCCTCTGTGGGTAAGCAGGCATCCTTGAAACAAGCATTTTCTCCTGAAAGTCTACCTCTGGGGGAGGTAAAAGGGAATATCCTGGGGGGGGGGGGTCTGAGCTTTAAGTATCATGACATCTGGTGACATAAGATGGGAAAGAGAGATAGACATGAGATAGTTATTGTAACCATGCTCTCAAAGGTGCTCACAACCACTCATTTAGAAGCACAGCTTGTAAAAATGACAAAAATACAAGTAAATGCCAGTGGCACACAGTGGCCTCCCTTTGCTGGCCTCGGCTTCCATGCTGTAGAATATGTGCCCTGAAGGAACTAAACTGTGCTTGGCCTGAGCTCTTGCAAACCGGACTCTTTTTCAAGTATCCTTTCACAATTTTCTCCACTCCTGTATTTAAAATTGCTTTTTAAAATCTGCTATGTTATCTAAGGAGGCCCTGACTCTCAAAATGTCACCATCATCCTTCGATCCATTTTATTCATGTTGAATATGAGGCTTTAATATGTAACATATTCATTGAGAAAACTGCTTTGTGGCACTGCTTGGGGGCTCCTCAGTCACAGAATTCTACTCCTCTGTTTGTCTAGGTGTGGCTCTTTGTTTCCACATTTATAAAGAAAAAAAGCCAACTTTTTTTTTTTTTTTTTTAAGGGAGTTTCACAAGCTGGGTGTAAAGTCTGGGAAAATCCCTCACTGCATCCAAAAAGATATCAATGGGCTAAGGGTAAAAGTCAGGAGTAAATAAATTAAAAAAAAAAAAAAAAGTAATTGAAGGAGGAAAGAGATGTAAATTTGTAACTAGCTTATCTGATTGCGAAGGTTACTCTCTGTTTCCGAGGTCTGGCTGGCTGTTCCTTCCCTATTCCTGTGTCTCCTCCTCCTCCTCCTCCTCCTCCTCCTCCTCCTCCTCCTCCTCCTCCTCATCTTTCTCCTCTCCTTCTTCCCCTCCCTTCATCTTCCTCCTTCTCCTCTTCTTCCCCTCCCTTCATCTTCCTCCTCCTCCTTTTCCTGCTCTCCAATACGGCCTGAGGAGAAACCAAGACATTTGGGAATATGAAGATGACATATCCTTGGCATTGATCTTGAGAAATCAATCAACGCCTTCTGTAAGAAGACACTCACACCCCTCCACCACCACCTACCACTTCCCAGCTCAGCCTGCCCCGGGTTTCTCTGTGTCTGTGCAAAGCAATGAGCATCTGTCCATCCAGCCTGACACCTGTCTCAGCAGCTCCCAGGAGTCCCATCCATTCTCACCACACTCCATCCACCCCGTCTCCAGGCAGTTGCCTCGGCCCCCAGATCTAAGCTGCGATCCTGCTCTGAATCCTGGCTTGCCTTTTCCAACCAAGTATATCAATCACCCTTGCTCATTTTTCTTTGTTCTTGGGTTGTATATTCATGTGTACCATCTCAGTCTTCTGCCACAGTCAGAGTCTTGTATATTAACACAAACATGGTCATTCACTCACAGATCCAATCTGGGCTGCCAGGGCTACCTCGGCCCAGTGCAATCTGGGGGGGGGGGGGGGGGTGTGTCTCAAGATGGTCAATCTAGCATCCCCAAGCAATTGCTAGTATGACTGTTTGGGAACTCCCCATCTATTTTTCAAACTCATTCACTGTCAAGAAGTTCCAAGTCTTCCTCAGTGAACTATAGCATCTACCCATTGGTCGGCTCCAGTTCCTGATCCCCAGACATCTCCTATGAGGGTTGGGGAGCCCACAGAGACTCCATACAGGTCCTGCCACTCGCAGAGTCACAGCAGCCTCACAGAGGTACCCAGCTGTGTGCGCCAAAGCTGACTTGTGTAGAGAACAGGGAAGCCTATGCCAAAAAGCCACTCCTCCCCCGCTATTAAACCAGTGCCATCCAGCACCTCCTGTGGCAAGAGAAGCTGCTGCAGCTGCTGGCCTCTAGGAAAATCACATCTTGCATCTTGTCCCCACCTCCTCCTGCCTCCTCTAGAGCTCATCAGTCATGCCCAGCATGCAGCTCTTTGGAGACAGGATCTCCACAAAGCATTCCTCTGGTGCTGAGCATGTCCTACTGTGCTGGGCTGGATAACAAAAGACTGAACAACTCGCTGGATTCCAGACCAATGGACACTGAATGGCATTTCTCCACATCACCCTATCAGGGAGCAAGTTCCCAACACAAGAACCTTGAGGGGCATGCTCAAACCACATCTCTGTGTATTATTGCATCCAATATTGCCTAAGAGAAGGATGCCCCTGCCCTTACTGGATCGATAGAGAATATTCATCCACACTGGGCCTGAAGAGAACAAACCCAGGACAAGGACATCAATGGCTTCTCTTTGAAGTCTTAGGCATCTGGTCACATTGCTAAGCCTAAGTCAGATCACGTAACCTGTGGAAAAGCTCTAGAACCCTCCACAAATACATACAATGTGGATAAAAAGCCTGGAGGAAGGGGGCAATCCTTTGCACCCACCACAAAGTGAAACCCAGGTTGACTTTCAAAACGCTTCTCTTTGGTAAGATGTTATGGGGCAGTCTCACTGCCTCTGGCCCTGCTTATTCTGGCATGGATACTTGGACCAGATTCTTGGGCCACAGCCTCCTCTGATGATTAGAATCTGAATCTTTAGCCTCTGGTCCCCTATCCAAAAGCCTAAACTACAATACACTTGGATTTTTCACTAAACTGTTGATTTGTTCCATCCTAAACCTGTCGGCTGGTTCTCCAGCTCAAATGCGCTCACCAAATGGGATAATCAACAGTTGACTGATTCATGAACCAGGGAGAGTAACTGAAGTTAGAAAATGTAAGCGCTCATTTTTTTCCTATTAACAAATATATAACCCACATAATTAAATAACATTAACGATAATTTCAAAGTTGCCTCCTATTTAATATTTATCCCATGCACTTAGTACTGAGTCTCTATACAAGTAACCAATTCAGACACATGCAGGGAAAATTATATGTCCTTCCTAGAGTCCACTTTTCAAAACAAAATCATAATTGATTCACTTAAGCTTTGATGTTATTTCTGAGGTGTTAAATAAGAAAATGTAATCACGCACCTCCAAGACTACATCTGAATTTAAAACGACTCAAGCTTCCTCAGAGTCATGCTTCTTTTGCTCCCCCTATCCAAAAGCCTATCTCTATTAGTTATGCAATCAGCGGGGCCTCGTTCTGAGCAGGATGCTGCCAGAATCAGATACGACACTTCACAGACTTCTGTTCTTCTCATATTAGTCCAATTTCAAATCCCCACTCAACCAGAGAGAGATAAAGAGATAGAAGGCACTGAAGAAAGACTCTATTAAGTTAAGCCCATTCAATTAGACCATTACTGCAACCTCTAAGTTCTCGTTTAGCCCTCTCAAGAGGCCTTGCCAGGACTAACTCTACAACAAACAAGTAGAGATCTTGGTGGAACTTTGCAAAAAGCTAGGATCAAATCCATGTTTAGTGTAAGCTAAATTCCACGAGTGTCCCTGTTAAACACTGTATAATTCTCTGCATAGGTCCTGGCTCTGATCTGAGGCTAGGAAGAAAGGAAATGTTTTCTTCATGTCCTTCCTCTACTCAATTTCAACCTTTGACAGCAGAGATTAGTGAAATGGTTAAGAGACCAGATTCTGTGCCACGTGTGATGGTGTGAAGCTGTAATCCCAGCACTTGGAAAGCACGGGCAAGGAGGATCAGGAGTTCAAGATCACCCTCCACAGCATAGTGAACTTGAGGCCAGCTGGGGATAAAGATGACCCTGTCTCAAAAATAAATAAACAGTATGGATTCTAGAGTTAAAACTCTTTGGTCAGAATCCTAGCCACGTATCTAAGAGTTTTCAAATTATTTAACATGTCTGAGTCCCTTTTCTCCCCGATATAATGGAGATGCTGTAGAGTACCTATCTCACAGGAAGCTAAGGAGACTAAATGAATTAACATTGTTTAAACATCAGGTCTTCTTTTAAGTACTTAGAAACAAAGAAAAAAATAAATGCTACCTTGAGCATAAATGCTCTCCAGACTTTAGGAAAGTCAGCACCTAGAAACAGAAAGAACCGTGTAGACAGCATTGTGGGTGAGCACCCCTCCCTCAGCAAATCCCAGGGCGGCAAACCCAGGGTCTACAAGTAGAAAATTCTGTGCCATGAACTTTTGTTTCATGCACAAAATTATTTAAAATAGTGTATAAAATTATCTACAAGCTATGTGTATAAGGGCATACATAAAATATAAACATGATTTGGGTTTAGACTTGAGTTCTATCCCCCAAGATACCTCATTCTATATCTACAAATATTCCAAAATTTGAAAGATAAATCCAAAAACACCACACTCCTAGACCCAAACTCTTTCACATAAGGGATGCTCAATCTGTACAAAGAAACACATAACAACTATTAAATAATTATTGGCTTTTGATAGTGGCTATGAGTGTTCAGTCACAGTAGTGTTTACTTTAAAACAGACAAGAGCAATAAAGTCCTTTGAGCTGATAAGGTGAGCTAATATTTACACGGTAAGTCATAAAGACCAAAGCTATTTCACTCTCAGCAGTGGTTAGATTTAAACCTGTATCAAAGCAGGAAAATAATCCATCCTCTCGGCGCTTCCACTTTTGAGTTCCAAACCTGAGCTATCATTTTTACGGCTCAGATGGAAGTTGTGAGCAAATAAGGTTTCTCTCAGTGTTTCTGTCTTGCACAAGACAGACTCCAACGTCTAACGTTGTTAAATGTTAAACAGCAATGAGCGTGATAGATAACAACGCTCTTGCCTTGAACCTTCAAAGACGTGTCAAGATTAGAAATTCAACATACCGCAAGTCAATGGTGTCTTTATTTTCTTGACTATGTTCTCAGTTGTGGGGATCCAACCCAGGGCCTCTCCCATGCTAGGAAGTATTTGACCACTGCAGCATACCCCCAGCCCTTCTTAACTTTTTGATAAAAATAAAAGTCTATTTTCAAGTATCTGTTCTTCCCAAGAGCTCACTGTGTGCCTGAAATGGGAACAGACATGGAAAAGTATTATGAAGAACTCAGTGAAAAACAAGCCAAAATAAGAAATAGCAACCTGCTTGCTCTTGAGGATTTTACTATCACACTAGACAATGAAGCATGCTGGCATTTGTGAGACAAACTGAGAATAATATTAATGTCATATGGTGTCAGAACACAGGAGTACTTGTGAGAAGAACTCCAAGAAAACAAGAGTCTTATGACCTCAGTTTCTTCAAGACACAAATTTGTTCTTGGAATGTCTTTTCATGCTCCTCCCAGGTGTAGCAGATAGGAGTGAGTTGACTTCAGCTGTAGTTAGTTATTCATGTGCCTCTATGAAGAAACATGTTTTGCCATGTGACTCTTCTTAACCCTTACAGTATAAATTGTCTGGTGCTCTGAATAAAGTTGGCTATTGTGTGAGACTTTGGCCTGCCCCGTTTTATCCTCTTCATTCTCCCAGATTCATGCCAACTGGAGTGATAAACAAGGGGCACCATGAACAGGGACCTGAAGTTGGCTGTGAGATAAGAGAATGGAGACTCTCACAGAAGTGAGTGAATGTGCATAATAGGGAAGAAACCAGGGCAGGATCTGCCTTATGCTGAGTTTGTGCATCATTTCTTTTAAAGAAAGGAAGAACACAAGTATAATCCCTGGTTTCCAGAAAAAAAAGGAACTTTAGATGAAGAAGTATGGGACAAAGTCTGAAAGAATTTTGAAGAGGTAGCAATAACAAGAGGGAAAGATCCCTGTTCAATTTGGGGTTACTTAGGCATTAATTCAACTGTTAATAAAATGCATAAGGGAGATAAGGAGGATATTAATCATGAGGAAGAGATGGCTAACTCCTTGAATGAATATAAACTGGATGATCAAACCTTAAAACTGATTTTTAGCCGGGCGGTGGTGGCACACGCCTTTAATCCCAGGACTTGGGAGGCAGAGGCAGGTGGATCTCTGTGAGTTCGAGGCCAGCCTGGGTTACCAAGTGAGTTCCAGGAAAGGCGCAAAGCTACACAGAGAAACCCTGTCTCGAAAAAACCAAAAAAAAAAAAAACCCTGATTTTTAAAAAAGAGGTGAAAAAGAGATTTTCTCCACTCAAGCAAAGTCACAACAGCGCCACCAACAACTATGCCAGTGAGACACCACCACCCCCCTTGGCTGTCTTACCGAATATGCATCCTCCATTGCCTGAAAACAACCCTGAAGCATGGGATGAGGAATTTGATCATCAATCCAGTACTGAATTCTCTCCACTTCTTGATGAGGACTTAGGAGAACTTCTGAAAAAGCTAACTTTACATTAAGGCAGGTAGGGCACAGCAGGGAAGAGGAATTCATTTCCCAATTCGTCTCTGGCCTTGTGAGTTGTGCTTGGTATTTCCAGTGCAAATTTCAGCAAAATCAAAATCTTTGCCCGACTATGCACTAACCAAGCTACTCCAAGGAGAGAGGTGTGAGACAGACCTTGCATATTATCTTGAGAGGGAAGAAAAGAACCACGGCTACTTGAATCCAGACTAAAAGAAGTTATTTGTGTATCAAGTATATCGTTCACTACCTCTAAACTTACTTATTTTCCCCCACAAAATTGTCTCTTACAGGAATAGCACAAGAGGATAAACCTTTAGAATGGATTTATTTACACCATGAGGACTATAAAATACTGTTTACCTTATTCTTCTTGCTCAATTAAGAAATCAGGGGAGGATCCAATGACAGCAATTATATGGGTTTGATCCTGTATTATGTTACCCTTAACTAACAATCAGTTTTTAAGAGTGTTACAGAACTCTATGGATTTTCAAATTTGATTTACAGATTACTATGGGAGCATAGGATATTATTATCCAGCTGGCAAGCTATGGGATTGTCTCATACAAATTGAACTTGTGATTACAAAAACTGTCCAACCTTCTCCCATTCCACAGGCAAATACTTATTTTATTGGTGCTCATCTAATGGTATAGAGTAGTTCATGGCCCAAATATTCATCATTCTATTAATACTTCCTTTTCATCAGCCCAACAAGTGGACCACCACACTGTTTTGATTCATCTATTATGGTTAATTCATAAACCCTTAAATATCATCTCAGATTCTGCTTATGTTATAGGATTATTTCCAGCAATAGACTTATACTCGTGCACACTCTAGCCTCCCTGCTTTTATTGCAGAAGGAAATAAGCAAGTTGATACATTAACCTGTCCCATGTTTACTTTTCTAGAAGAAAATTGGGAAAGAGAATGCATCTGTCATTGCAGATAGATCCACTGAAACATTGTGGAATCCCCATCAGCTCCTCCATTCTCCAAGCCCAAAACATCCAGGACACCAGTGGAGGGTGAGTAGACAGTGGAAGTCACCATAAAGATAGCAAACCTCCAGCAAACGGGCAAAAGGAGATCTCAACCATATCATCAGAAGTCAAGTCTGCCCACGTGAAGCCAAGTTAAGGCCTGAAGGAAGAAGTTAATTCTCTAATAACTATGTTTATGAATGGACCTTGAGACTGTAACAGGCTCATTCATTAATCTGGAGAAGGGATTTAAAACACTTCCTATTTGTATAGGACATCAAAACATTTGTATTCCTATTAAAGGCAATTATGGACTTAAGTTCTACAAGATAATAGAACTACTAATCATATGGGTCTCTTTTCAAGCTACTCTCTACATTTTTCTGGTCAATATAATAATGTAACTAATAGTACTGGACATAGTTTGGCTCTCTGTTCCTAGTAGCAGAGTATTACACACAATGCTTTCACTGTTCCAATATTATAATTTGCTTGTTTATGAGATACTCATGCATCAAATGACAATTAGATTTATTTACCAACCCTTTACTCTGAGGTAATGTCTGTCTTTGAAGTTGAGGTGTGTTTCTTGTATGCAACAGAAGGATGGATCCTGTTTTCATATCCATTCTGTTAGCCTGTGTCTTTTTATAGGTGAATTGAGTCCATTGATATTAAGAGGTATTAATGACCAGTGATTGTTAATTCCTGTTATTTTTTTGGTTTGGGTGGTGTTAGTGTGTGTGTGTGTGTGTGTGTGTGTGTGTGTGTGTGTGTGTGTGTGTGTGTTTCCCTTCTTTGGGTTTTGCTGGTGTGAGATTATCTATTGCCTATATTTTCATGGATGCATCTAACTTTCTTGAGTTGGAGTTTTCCTTCTAGTACTTTCTGTAGGGCTGGATTTGTGGGTAGGTCATGTTTAAATCTGATCTTGTCATGTAATATTTTGTTTTCTCTGTCTATGGTGATTGAAAGTTTTGCCAGGTATAGTAGTCTGGGCTAGCATCTATGGTTCCTTAGTGTCTGCAAAAGTCTGTCCAGGACCTTCTGGCGTTTAGAGTCTCCATTGAGAAGTTGGGTATAATTCTGATAGGTCTGCCTTTATATGTTACTTGGCCTTTGTCTTTGCAGCTCTTAATATTCTTTCTTGATTCAATATGTTTAGTGTTTTGATTATTATGTGGTGAGGGGACTTTTTTTTTATCCAGCCTATTTGGTGTTTTGTAAGCTTCTTGTACTTTTATAGGCATGTCCTTCTTTAGATTGGGAAAGTTTTCTTCTATGATTTTGTTGAATATGTTTTTTGTGCCTTTGAGCTAGGATTCTTCTCTTTCTTCTATCCCTATTATTCTTAGATTTTGTCTTTTCATAGTGTCCCAGATTCCCTGGATGTTTTGTGTTAAGAATTTATTGTATTTAACATTTTCTTTGACTGATGAATCTATTTCCTCTATTGTATCCTCGATGTATTCAGGATTGTATCCTGAGGTTCTCTCTTCCATCTCTCATATTCTGCTGGTGATGCTTGCATCTGTAGTTCCTGTTCGCTTCCCCAGATTTTTCCATTTCCAGAACTCCCTTGGTTTGTGTTTTCTTTATTATTTCTATTTCGGTTTTCAAGTCTTGAACCATTTCCTTCACCTGTTTGATTGTTTTTTCTTGGCTTTCTTTAAGAAATTTATTGATTTCTTCCAAATTTTTATTTGTCTTTTCCTCAATTTCTTGAAGGAGATTTTTCATTTTCTCATTAGGGGCCTCTATCATCTTCACAAAGTTATTTCTAAGGTCATTTTCTTGTGTTTCAGCTACATTGGCATGTTCAGGTCTTGCTGTTGTAGGATCACTAGGTTCTGGTGGTGCCATATTGCTCTTTTAGTTTTTGAATGTATTCTTACACTGGCATTTACCCATTTGTTCTTCCAAACTGGTGTGGGTCATGCCTATGTCTATTTAGTATGTTCTCCCAACTGGTATGGGTTGTGCCTAAGCCTGTTCTTCCAACTAATATGGTTTGCACCTGTGCCTGTGTAGTCTGCTGGGGCTGTGGGGGAGGACTGGCATGGGGAGGACGTTTAGGTGTGTGGAGTTGGGTGGCGGAGTGGGTCTGGGAGGGACAGAGTCCTGTAGCAAAGGGTACAGCCTGGAGGCAGGTCTCTCACCTCCTGGCCAGCTGATGGGGACAGTCTCAACATGAGCCTTAGCCATAGAGATAAGCCTTAGGGTGTTTAGAAGGTAAAGTTTCTGTTGTATGCGGATGGGGTCAGGGCGGGGGGGCATGGGGTGGTTGAAGGGATTTCTAAATTGATTTGGTGGTAAAGTAAGGAACTGTAGTCAACAACATAGAGCTGCAACCTGGAAGCAGACTCAGCACCTGCGGCCAGCATCCATTGAGAACCAGGTACTTCTTCTTCCCATGCTCCTGGGACAAGCCCTTGGGGATAGAAAGTCACTCCCATCATTGCTGTGATGCAGATGCCAACATAAGTTGAGTTTCAGATCTCAGAGCTCATTATCCATATGAGCAATAGGCTATGATGATACAGAAAATCAGGAAACTGCCTTTGCTCTGAGTCTGGAGTGCTGGCCTGCACTGTGAAACACATGAATGGGAGTTAGCTCTAGGAAATACAGAGCAGAGCCAAGGTCAGCGTCTACGGGGCTTGGGCAAGAATGACCTCCCATAGGGACCACCTGCTCATGGGCAGAAAAGCAAAGCAATTGTGTACATTTGCCAGGGGAAAGACACTGGAGAAGCTGGGGTGAGGGCACACACTTAATGCAAAACATTCACATGCAGAGATTTATGAAGTCCTTTGCTGGTCTGCAAAGCCAACCCAGGCAGGCTGTGACATTCTGGGTCACTGCCAGTCTACATAACAAGAGTAAGCTAAAGGACAAAACCCTCAGTCAAGAGCAAGGCAGGAACAGTTGACTGATGAAAAGAGGAAAGCATCCAAGTCTCCAAACCAGGCAGCTAGTCCATTACCTAGAACAGTGGTTCTCAACCTATGGGTTGTGACCTCATTGTGGGTTATATGACCCTTTCATGGGGGTTGCATATTGAATATGCTACATATCAGATATTTACATTATGATTCATAACAGTAGCAGAATTACAGTTATGAGTAGCAGCAGAATAATTTAATGGTTGGGGGTCACCACACAGGAGGAGCTGTATTAAAGGGTTGCAGCATTAGGAAGATTGAGACCATTGACCTAGAAGATGCCGGAAGGTATCAAGGCACCTCTGCATTTTAGACAAGGAGAAAAGGGGGCTGAGGACTAGCAAAATCTTCCTGGGGACTCGCACTGGGATTTCCTCTGTTTCTACACAAAGTTGAGTCACTTAAATGTTCTGTTGATTCCCTTTTTTTAAAATAATAAAACACTTTCTACTGGGAAATGGTCTGTTAATTTTCATTTTGCTTGAATGTTATCAATGTTATATTGTACGTAGCTCCATGTCAGATCAGTCTCCAAGGTCTATTGAGACAAAAAACAACAAGAAGAGTTACCTACATGGGCCAGGCTTTTTCTTTTGGGCCACCAACCAGCTCCCAAATCATGACACAGAACTAATTCTTATTAGTTTTGAATGCTCGGCCTAGCTTAGGCTCATTTCTGGCCAGCTCTTTTAATTTACATTAACCTATTTCTCTTTACCTTTTGTCTCGGGGCTTATTACTTTTTTCTTCTGTATATCTTACTTTCATTGCGTCTGGCTGGCTGGCAGCTGCCTGGCTTTTGGCCCTGGGCATGTCCCTCAGTCTCTCCTCCTCCTTCTCTCGTTCTTTCTCCAAGCCTAGATTTCTCTTCCTACTTATTCTCTCTGCCCGCCAGCCCTGTTTATCCTTTCTCTCCCTAGCTATTGGCTGTTCAGCTCTTTTTCAGACCAATCAGGTGTCTTAGGCAGGCCATGTGAAACAAATGCAACACATCTCTACATAATTAAACAGATGCAGCATAAACAAAAGTAACATACCTTTCCACAGTTAAAGTCGTATTCCATGGCATAAACAAATGTAACCCATCTTTGCCTGGTTAAAATAATATTCCACAACACCTACCCACTCTCTTGCCCCTACAGGGAGACACCAATCTTGTAGCTGGTTATTTTCATATTTTCTTCCATGTCTCTAAGTAAATTACAGATATTCCTACTTCTGAATTTTAAAATTTCAGACAAAACTCAGTTGGTAATCCTCACCCAACCCCCACAGCATACATGTCTTTCCTTTCTGCCATATTCCCGTTTCAGTCACATTGCGATCTGGGTCCAACCAGTACTCAAGGATTTCGATACCATACCTCTGTAAATGCTACCCTCAGAGGATGTGGTACAATGCTTTTCCTGCCTAATGTTAATACCAACCTGTCTATTTGATGCTGTTTCAGTATATATCTCATTAATTCAATTCCAAATTCTCCTCCCCTCACTGCACAGTCAAATAAAGCATGGGCTGTCCCCTTTCCTGCCTGATACATTAACCCACTGGGTTTACACTTGCTTAATATAGTATTTTCTTGTCTGTTTAGCGGTAGCATAAGAAGGAACAGAGCCAGGCATGTCTATTCACTGTGTTTACTTGCCCAAAAGGACGGAGATGCTTTGTGCTGCTTTCCAGGCATCTTTCCCAACAGCAGGCTTAGTCAAGGATGGGGACCTTGGGAACTACAGCCCTTAGAGGGGAGATTTTGCTGGCATTTAGGTGAGAGGTTCCTTCTTACTATCTCTGATTTTATCTCCTTTTCTGAGCTAATATCATCTGAAAAGTCTCCCGAGGTTGAGCTTTGGCCCCCAAGAAGACAGCCATGCCCACAGTGGCAGTACAACCAGCACCCAGCTTTGGTTTTGCATTCTTGGCCTTGATCCTCCAACTGTTTTTGGAGGCGAACTTCACCCAGGCCTCTCTGGGCTGTGTCATCCCTCAAGTACCAAATATGAGTATCTACTGTCTTCTTTCTCACAATGTCTGACATTTCATCAAAAATTAATGGGTCCATTTCCTAGAGGCAGTAGTCACAGCACTGAGGGTAAGGATAGTACAAGTGTCTACGGATGGATAAATGGAAAAATACATACAATGGAATATTGTTGAACCTTAAAACAGAAGAGGATCCTGTCGCATGTTTTACATAGGTGAACCCTGAATATAGTATAGAACAGTAACTATAATAAACCAGATACAAAAAGGCAAATGCTATATGATGCTTCTAGAAAGTACTATTGAACCAAATAATGGGGAGTGGAGTGGTGATTTCCCAGAGCTGGGGCAGTGGGTAAGGGGTCAGTAGTAGTTATTTAATGAACGTAGAGTATCAGTTTCATAAGGAGCAAAAAGTTCTGTGGATCTATTGTGTAACAGTGTTAATAGACTTGACACCACAGAACTGTAAACAAAGGAAAACAACAATATAACAATTGACAAATAAACTTAGAAGAATATAATTGCAAACAAAGACATGAAAACACTAGCTTAACTGTATTCTCTGTATTCAACAAACTAGAAAAAAAAAAGATGAAGCATACTTACTAACAACTGGGAAATATTTTTTTAAATATTAGGTAAAGTTCCAGAACTAAAAATGCACCATGTGCTGTGAGAGACGAACTGACTTAGCAGTGTGTTTGACACTACAAGGGAAAAGTTGGTGAACTGGGAGAGACAAAAAAATAATAATAATAAGTAAATAAGTAACCCAACGTGAAAGAGACAAAGAAAAAACCTTTTAAAATGTCATAGGAACTTATCAGCAAGCTATAGAGGAACTTCAAAGATTGATTCCCCAGAGGAATAGAGAGAGAGAAAGGACAGAAAAAAAAAACTGTTAAGAAATAATGGCTGAGTCATGGCTTGATGAAAAGTGTAAATGTATATATTCAAGATGCTCAACAAACCCCAATCAAAACAAAAATTAAGAGAAAAGCTGCACCAATGCTATTTGAGCAATTAGATTACTCAAAATCAATAAAACAGCCAGAAAAATACCCACATCCAGAGGAGCGGGATGAGAAGGGCTGTAGATTTTTCACTGAAAACCAGAAGACAGTGGAACAACTTTTTTAAAGCAAAGATGGACAACCTAGAATTCTATATCCAAAGAACTGTCCAAAAGGAGAGAAAACAAAGACTTTTCAGACATAAACCAGCAGAATAATCCACCAGAGACATAAACTACAAGACTCGGGAAAGAAATCTCTTGGGGCTGGGGAGAGAGCTCAATTGGCCTTGCAAGCGTGAGTACCTGAGTTTGATCCCCAGACTCCACCTTTAAAAAAAAAAACAGGCAAGGTGCTGTGCCTTTTGATCCTAGGAGGTAGAAATGAGTGGACAACTGGAGTTTGCTGGCCAGCTTGCTGGGCTAGCCTTTCTGGAAAGCTCTACACTAGTGGGAGATCCTGCCTCAAAAAATAAACCCAGATGGCACCAGACGAGTGATGCCCAAGGTTATCTTCTGATCTCCATACATGTGCACATACACCTTCACAGGCACCGGTACAAACATAAACACTCACACACGAAGAAAATCCCCAAGCAAAAAGGGAATATGAAAGATAGAAATCTTAACATACACACAAAAGAAGAACAGCACTCAAATATGACATGGGTGTACTAAAGAATGTACAACTGTAGGTAAATACGTGTAAGATGCATAACATAAGTGCTAAGAGTGGTGAGGGGTAGGAACATTCTAAGAAAAACAGAGAAGGAAATAACTGAGTTGGCTAGTGAAGGTGTCCAATGGTATGTAAATTGAGTCTTGAAATCTCAGTAGTGTTTACCAGAAAATGAAAAGAACATTCTAGGCAGATGGAGCATTTGACATAAAAGTACCGTGTGTACTGACAGAGATGGATGATTGCTCTCGGACAACCATAATGTGCCAGGCTGCATGGAAGAATGGACAAGAACCTGTTGAGAGCCTTGGTGCTTCAGGGGAAAATCTGAACTTTGGCAGCAGCAAGGATCTGCTGCAGCAGTCTCTTTAAGCAGGAATAATTTTCTGGTTTAGTCTTTTTTTTTTTTAAGTAGCTTTGACCAAGTGTGAAGAGCAGGTCAGTAGAAAGAGAAAAGGAAAGGAAAAAAATAAGTTGACAGAGAGCCTGGAGAGATGGCTCAGCAGTTAAGAGCACTCACTGCTCTTGCAGAGAACCCGGGTTCAGTTCCCAGCACCCACATGGCAGTTTACAACCATCTGTAACTCCAGTTCCAAGGGATCCAACACCTCCTCTGCCCTCTGTGGGCACTGTACATATGATACATATAACTTCATGTAAGCTCACACATATACATAAATATAAATAAATCTTTTTTAATTAATAGGAAAAAGCCATAAAGAATGGTAGAGGAAGCCCAGACAAATGTGTGGAAAGGTGGGGACATACAGGACAGCACAGAGATAGACTCTGAGGACTTCTATGTTAAAGGATATTAGACATGAGCATCCAAGAAGAACCAAGGTTACCTCCAACACCAACCTCAGTGATTGAAAAAGTAATGGTGGCAAGAGAGGAAGAGTCAATGTGGGGGCCAGAGGGAGATTATTGATTTGACTTTGGAAATACTGAATTCTAGAAAATATCCAGGTAAAGGGGACTGACTTCTTAAGATAGTGGAATAACTATCCAGGAGAAATGCCAAGGTTAAAGAAGATGGAAAATATCCCAGAGAACTAAAGAGCAAACTTCTGAAATAGTAGAGTGGAATCATGTAGCTGTCCCTTGGAGAGCGTCTGCATTCCAAACAAGGGCTAGGATGCAGGAAGAAGCAGAAGTCATCAGAGGTAAGAAGAGAGCTGGAAACCTGTCACCTCTCATCACAGAGTAGGAGGTAGAGGCTCTACATGTGTCCCACGGCCCTCTGTGACTGTAGGTAAGCACCCTTACCTCTTCACTGCCACAGGTTGTCCCTGATTCCCCATGGGGAAAGAGATTGGGTTCCCTTGTGTTCCTATGAGACTTGGTATGTACCTTCTTTCCTGCACTTACAGCGTGGTTATACCTGTGTGGGACAGAGTATGCCTTGCCCACTAGGCTTTGAACTGGAGACAACACAGATCCAACACCTAGCCAACATGCAGGCAGATTCAATGAGGGCTTGCTGAATAGATGCTAACGTTGAGCACATAGTTGCTGAACCCTTTATAAGATCCAAGAAGTGACAGTGAAGGAGACAGACAAGCACCTCCCTCTTGCAAAGCCTCTATTCTAGCTTTAGAGGTTAGGAGTGCAGAACAGATAAAGCACCCAGAAAAATTAGTAATAAAGAGTGTTTCTTTTATTCTGGGTGAAGTGCATTGGAGGAAAGCCAACTCGGTGGCATCCAAGAGTATTCCGAGATAAAGGCTGGGTGCTGCTTGAGGTCGAGTGAGATGAAGACTCGCTGAGAATGTGGAGTCTGCATTGGAGACCTAAATAAAAAGAAGGCGACTGTACAGAGTCCAGGAACAGGTGCCCAGACAAGGAAAACAAACATTTTACACAAAAGATGTACAAGGCGTAGAAGGTCACTTGAGGTGGAGCATGTGAACAGAGGCACACATAGAGGGATGCAGTCAAGTAATGTGGGACTGACCTACTCTTATAGCAACTGGTGAAGAAACAACTTGGGTTTTCTCCTACATGTCCTGGGAGGCTTCTAGGTGATTCCTATCAACAGACTAAACTGGTCATAACTTTTATTTTGAAGATCTATTGGATTTTGTAAACAAAATCGCGTGGATTGGGTAGATGAGACATGAATAAAGATGGGCAAGTTGATTGTAGGTGAGTGTATGATGGATGCATGGGTGGATGGACAATGGGTGGTTGCATGGGTGGATGGACAAT
The DNA here is from genome assembly GCF_004664715.2 of Peromyscus leucopus. NCBI lineage: Eukaryota > Metazoa > Chordata > Mammalia > Rodentia > Cricetidae > Peromyscus > Peromyscus leucopus. Next base: position 65,248,760 of record NC_051070.1, read on the forward strand.
GAGTGGACTAAAGAAATGAGATGTAAATAAAAGTGCATCAAATAGAAGCATGTTGGTAGTTAAGGGGAAGGAGCCTGTCCAGAGAGGCAAAAGGTCAAAGTTAAAAAAAAAAATTACTAAAGAGTTACCGAGAGGACCACAGGGAACACAGTAAAAGAAATGAGAAGAAGGCTGGACTAGGAAGGAGAAGAGCTATCAGGAGAAATGAGGAGAGCTGAGAGACACCACATCAGCCAGCCAGCCTCTGAGGCATGGTGGGATGGAATGGAAGTCAACAGCGTCAGCACCATGGAAGCGAGGCTGTGTCAGGACCATGAAGCATCGATGAGATAAGACTGAAATGCACAGAGGGTTATAACATGGGGGCAGGTAATGATTCAGCCATTACAGCTTATGATTATTTTCTCTTGTATCACCTAGAAGCCCAAACACAAGAGTGGAGAAAAGAAGTTGACTTCTGGGAGTTACCAGGAACCAAGGCGAATGACTGAGTGTGAGAGCTGAGAACATCGGCTTCCTGACCATTGACTCAAAGCCAGACACTATCGAGGGTGGATAGAGTACTGCAGACACAATGTGGAGTAAAACATTTCAATCCCCTTCCCTTGGGAAACCACTGGGTTGGAAGGAGGAGACAAGAACAAATATAGTAACAACCGTCAGATACAACCCATGCAGTGAGATAACCCAGGCTTCTAGACGCGCATGGAGGGGGTGGTATAGTTGGACATTGTGTGTTCTCTCAAAGGTCTGTGATTGAAGACTTGGTCTCTAGGGTGGTGTTATTGAAGATGTCAGAACCTTTGGAAAGTGGGACCTAACAGATGTCCTTCAGTAGCTGAAGGTGTGCCTTGGAAGGAAGCTACAGCACCGGTCTCTTGAGCTAAATACTTATTTTCTCTTTTCAAGTAAGTTGTCTCATGTGTTTTGTCATAGTAACATGAAACTAATACCATGGGCCTTTGACCTGTCCTTGGAGATTTATGAGACTGGAGTTCCAGAGGAAGGGACTGAGCAAAAGCAGAAGCCAGCCAGAGGCTGCAGGTAGAAGGTTCTGGAGAAGAGCAGAGTCCACATCAATGATTATCAAGTGAGCACAGCCAGAAGCAGTGATAGGAGAGAGTTTTTAGAGACATTAGAGGGCAGAAGTCTCAGTCTCTAGCCACAGTGAGGACAGGGGCACACTGAATGGAGGTACACAGGCCACACTGTCAAACTTGGGCTCAGATAGATCCCTCTGGCTTCCTAGAGGACCGTGTTGTACAGACCAGCCTACAAACTGGAAGTTTAGGTATTTCTAACGCTATTGGGTTGTACCCTGAGTTCCAGGCAGCACGTCCCCTAATCATTGGATCAACATTAGAATGTTAAAAGAAGTGATAAGGATAAAATGTGTATGAGCCTGAATGCCAGTCTCAAAGTCCAGACAAATATGCAAGATAGCAAGGATCTTTATCACAAACACCATCTCAAGACACCATCTTCTTACAGCCCAGCTGAGAAGCCAGAACTATAGGTCTGTTTTATTCCTCCTTATTTATCAATTGCACTGACAAAGGAGCATGTTTTTCTCCTGACAAGTAGGTTCTGCCACATTCTGGTCCACATGCTGAAGGCGATGGATGTGCCCCGGATGGATACCGCCCACTCTGTCCCTGAGCTCCATATTAGAGTCTCCTGGAATTTTATCTAAAATGTGTTTACATGATTCCTCCTCATGGATCAGAATCCAAGTACTTGGGGCCTAAGAATATGCATTGTAAACATACTGATTTGTTGATTTCCAAGGACTGTTAAACCAAATGATCACAAATAAATTGTCTTTACATGACAGAAACTTTCTGTCATGTAGTCCTAAAATGTAAAACTCTGGAATCCAGCTGTCCACAGGACATATTCTCTCTGAAGGCTCAAGGGAGAATACATCTTTATCTAGGTCTATGGTGCTCCTAGATACTCTGTTCCAATTTTTCTCCACCAGAGAAACATGTCCAAAGGTTCCCTTCTTTATAATGACACCAGTCCTTGGATTAAAAGACTACTTCACAGTGAAGGACAAAAAGAAATAAAAAGGAAAAGGAACATAATTGGTCCTGGGTTTTGGCACCAGATGAATGAAAAATGAGTGAAAAAGAAGGAAGGAAAGAAAGAAAAGAAAAGAAGGAGAAAATTAAAAAGAAAGAAAGGAAGGAAGGAAGGTAGGTAGGAAGGAAGGAAGGAAGGAAGGAAGGAAGGAAGGAAGGAAGGAAGGAAGGAAGGAAGGAAGGAAGGAAAAGAGGTAGGAAAGGAAAGGACTGCTTCTAGGTATGGTGAAGAAGGTTTATTATAGATATGTGGGAGAGCGTAGCCTGAGGCAAGGACATCTGAGAGAGTCCAGAGTGGACATGACCAGACTGAGCTGTGCCATGTGAGGTGGGGGAGGGGAGGGAGGGGAGAGAAGAGAACCAGGTGCAGCAGCCAGGAGTCCCAGAGTAGACTAAGGAGGCCAGGTAAACAAAATGGTTGCTTATATAGGGAAGGGAAGCTTGGAAAAGGGCAGCCCAGCCCCCAGGCTGGAGAAGTTTAGGGTAGAGGATGGGGTATGCCAGCTAGGAGGGACCTGTAATAGGTAGGGACTGAGGGATGCAGGAAGAACCTGGAGGCTGGTGTCCACTTTAATATGTTAAACAGGCACCTCAGCCAATTGTCCCAGTTTGAAACCTATCACACAGTCACATCATTGTGATATAAGTACAAAACCTTGGTGTATCACATTCATAGGCGCTGCGGGTTAAAAGTCCCACACAGTGTTTGGGTAACATAGACTGTTGTGATTTTGATTGTATTCCCTGAGTTAAGGAATACAACAAGAACAGCTCTTCTTGTTGCTCTGACAAAATCCCTGATGGTAGCAACTACCCAGAGGGTTCATTTCAGCTCATGGCCTGAGAGTATAGTCTACCATGGTGGGTAGGAGTGTAAGGCAGCTGCTCACATTGCCTCTTCAGTGAAGAAGCTGAAAGCCCTGAATGCTGGCGGCGCTCAGCTCTCTTTCTCCTCTTCATTAAGTCCAGGGCTAAGCCCACAGGATGGTGATGCCCACACTGAGTAGGTCTTTCTACCCCAGTTAAACTTCTCTGGAAACAGCATTATAGACATTCCAAGAGTGTGTCTCCTAGGTGATTCTAAAACCCATCAAGTTGACAATCATTCTTGTAGTGCAGGGCTATCCTCTAAGCCAAAGTTTCACCATCTTTAGGAGTTCTGATGGGCCTGCTCATAAAACCTCATAATAGCTGAGCCTGTTGACTGTTTACCTTCCCTCCTAGAAGGCAGGAGCAACAAGGGTCATGGGACCCTCACCAGAAACCCCAGCCACAAACCAGCCATATGCAATTCTGCCCTAATTTCACATGGCCTTAGGATCTTGCAGGGGGGGCTAGAGAACATAGGTAGAGAAGAATGGAGGGAGGAGACTCCACCTACATAGCCTTGGGGAAGCCACCATCACTAATGAGTACAGACCTCTGAGTGGGGCTACTTTAAGGTTACCTATGCTCTAGGCTACTCTAAGGTTATCTATGCTCTAGGCTACTCTAAGGTTACCTATGCTCTAGGCTACTCTAAGGTTACCTATGCTCTTCCTCATAACTCCTCCCCAACTACCCTGTAGGTAGGCCTAATAAACGCATTTGTTCTTCCCTGGGTGAACTGTGTGGACCTTGGTTTGTCATTGGAACCTTAGAAGGAGAGGTAGACATGTTTTACTTCTCCCCCATGGAAAGAATTTTAGCAGTACTCTCCCAAAGACCCCTGTGTCAATTATGTTCGTTCACCATGCTGAGGCACCATTAGGAGGTTATAGAACACTTATGAAGAGGGGTCTGGTATAAGGATATCAGATCACTGGGCCATGCATGCCCTGAAAGGTGATATTAAGATACCAGCACCTTCTTTTTGATTCTAGACTGCCATAAGGTGAAGAACTTCCTTCACCATCATTTACCATGCCACCACAGGCCAAAGACAACAGGGCCAAGTGACCATTGCCTGAAGTTCTAAGCCAACATAAACTTTCTGACTGGTTGTTCTATTCTGTCACGGTAACTTACGAACACACAGTTCAACTCACAACTATCCCCCAAGTAAGTTTTACGGCAAGTGACATTTGAAACATATCATTGCTCTGAAAACTTGAATGAGATTGTATCAATGCCCCACAATGGTCCCCTAATACCTGACACATTGGATTTTAATGTACCTGGCTTAATATAACAGAGAAAGGGCCACGGCAGGTAACCCATTATGAAATTCTGAGCAGCCCAGAGGGCTCTGGAATCCACAGTGCATACCTGCACATCTGGCTTTCCAGAAAGCTACATAGCTCAGATCTCTGGAAGCAACATCCCAAATACAACAGACAGAAAGCTAGTCTTTTCTACCTGAGTCGGAACCAGAGGTGGAGGTCATGTCTGTCGTGATGGAGGCCCACCAGACTACCTGCCTTAGGCCCAAGCCACACCTGTGGTTCAGAGCAGGCACTGGTCACTTGTGCACATAATGACATTTTCAGAAAGAAGATGTTTTTGCATACACTGGAGCCAGGCTATCTAATTCAAATCCTGCTCTACTAGTCACAGAGTAACCATAAACAAGGCCCAAAGCTTCTTTTTCCCCTCTGACAATATGGATACAACAGTGACTACCTGGTAGAGTTTAGAAGACACTAGGAAGAAAGCCCTTGTCACGGACTCAGCATGGAACACATGTAAGCTATTCTTATAACCCTCACCACCGCCATGTTCTAAAGCTCTCGCTGACTGACTTCTGGGCCCCCTACAAATCAGCAGCAAGGCTCCGGGAGCCATTCAACCAAAGCCCCCTTCTGACTTGAAGAAATCGAGTGAAAATGATCTTGAACTTGTGTGCTTAGAGCAAAATTCTTTGCTCATAGTTCACAACACCAAAATTATTCCTCAAGGGGTGGGGGTGGGGCGGAGCAGGCACACGGCACGACCTTGGCATATGTGTGTACATCTCACCTTACTCTCCACTGTCTATTTAAAAACCATTCTTTATTGGAAAGTTTTATGACAGGCCCTATGAAAAGGGATATGCAACATCTCTTAGGCCCTGAGCAATTTCAGATCAGTTGTGATGAAACTGCTCACACTCGGGCAACCAGCAAATCCTGTACCCCAGGCCTCCCCCTTCCCATCATTGTACTCTTCCTCAGCAATGGCAGAGGAAGCCCTATGGTCCTTACTCTTCCTCCTTCTCTATCTCTGGGACCCACCGTAGAGGCTGGAGGATGCCGATCCACATTACAGTGGAGTCTGGCAGAGGCTGTGCTACGCTAGAGCGTCTCCTGGAAGCCTGATCCTCTCAGCATCCGACGGATTGGAATGTATGGCTCCTAGCGACTCACCTCCCCCTGCTTCCAGCCATGTATTCACGGGAGGAAACCCAGCCCTCTGCAACCAGCAGATAAGGCTGCTCCATCAGTGACCAGAGAAGCTGAGCAAGGCAGGAAGTTACGGTCCAAGACAGGGTCTCTCACATGTTTTTTGAGACAGGGTCTCATGTAGCCCAGACTGGTCTCAAACTAGATATGTGGCCAAGAATGATCTTGAACTTTTGATTGTCCTGCCACACTACTCCCCAAGTCCTGGAATTACAAGCACAGGTCACCATGCCTAGTTTTTGTAATACAAAGGAGCAGGCCGGGGGGGTGGGGGGGAGGACTGCATCTAGGCAAGTACCCTACCCACTGAGCTACACCCCCAGCTGCTTCATACATTTTTAAAATGACATTGTGGCCTTTTGCTTTTTAACAGCTACCAAAGGAAGGTAGAGTGACTACCCAACATGCACAAGACTCTGAATTTGACCCTCAAAATTAAAAAGGTGACCACCCATCCTTGACCTTGTAGTTTCTTCTTAGAATCTATAGAATCCAATCACCAGTCTCAGGTCAAAAAGGAAAGGCCAGGAGGCAAAGGAACATGACCGCCGTGATCTGAAGCAGCAGCCAAGAGCCAAGGGCTTGCTTGTTTAAAATCGCATGGGTCAGGCGTTTGTGAAATTTATACGGAATGAAAGGAGAGCATGGCCCCTCGGCCCCAAGTCCACCCGGTCTGCTGTGTTATTATTCTGTTGACTCACTGCGTCATCAATCATAAAAATCAAAACTGACTCGTCAGACAAAGGCCAAGGCCTCCCAAAGACCTGTGTGGCATCTGGGATCAGAGCCCTGCTAGGGGACTGAAATCCTGAGTTTCTCCAGGGAGAGACTACGTCACCTGCGCTATTCTCCGCCCACACGGCAGTGACCCACTTTCAGTGGGGGGCGAGAGGAAAGCTGGGTTACACAACAGTCCAGATGTTTATTTCCCTCTTGATGACTGCTCAAAATAACACTCGCGGACGAAAACAAGGCTGTCTACAGACCTATGTGCTGCAATAGGACCTGCACACTCCACGCCAAGCTTAATCAGAGCACAGAAGAGTCAGTCATCAGGGGCTCTGTGCCCAGGGCACGACCTAGGCAGTGCATGAGCAGGCTAAGTATGTGTGTTCTGTGCCCCTTAGAGACTTATAAAGGAATTCTACAGTGTGTGTGTGTGTGTGTGTGTGTGTGTGTGTGTGTGTGTGTAGCCAGCTGTCATATATTTGGCCCTAGGGATTGGGAGGAGGGCATGGGTACTGTGGACATTCTTTGTGGGCACCAGATATATGTGCCCATTACACCTGGTGCATGTTCCTGCCCTGCATTGTCACATGATTCCCCAGACAGTGTTGTTGAGATCAGCTAGGGATCAGCCACCATCCCTCCAAATGTGCAAAGGATGAATAAATCTATTCATCAGTCCACTGAAAATCATGACGTGCGGATATGCATGCATGTGTGCATTTTCTGTGCACTCATCCTCCATATGCAGAATGCACAGGACACACAGTGTTAGCATTTACACGGTGTCACAAGTACAGAGTGGTGGCACCCTTCACTGGGTAGGTGTACTAGAACTTCCAACTACCGGGGAGGAGCCCTAGGGAAGGGCAAGCAAGTCAGCACAGGAAGTGACGGACATGATGCTAGAAGTGAGACTCACAAAGCAGCCAGGAGCTGGCCGTGAACACGCCCGGCAGAGGTAGTCCCCAGATATGGCAGCAAGGGTGCCTACCACTGGTGGGCTTCAGAGCTGACAGGCTAGGGACAGGCTGAGAGCTGGGACCTGATTAGAGACAAGCTGGCAGGGTCCTGAAGAGGTGGCTCAGTGGCAACATGGATGGAAGAAGACACTCAATTCTGGCCTCCACACGTGTGTGTGCACATTCACACACACACACACACACACACACACACACACACACACACAATTCTTTTTTAATGTAATGAGGAAAACCAGAAGAACATTCAGCACCAAATCAGTTATCAGTGTCCATATCCTCCTTACACCCCTCAACCCAGTGGTCAGACTTCCATTGTGGAAAACCCTTAGAGGGAGGAGGGCAGATCAAAGTGGACACAGGAAGAGATGAACGAAGTTTCGAGAGAATGAAGATCCTGATCCATAGAGGCCACTAGGAAGCCCTGGACGTGGCGAGCACAAGCTGAGATGGCTGAAATATGAGTACCCATGGAGGAGCTCCTGGGGGCTGGGCAGGGTGGAGCGAGCTTTCAGGGGAGCACAGAGGTTCGCAGACTATGAAGCAATATCAAAGCAACAGATGACCACACGTGCATCACTGCCTTCCCATTCTAAGGAGCTCCCTGCATGGTGTGTGAGAGGGACGGAGATGTGGCTGACAAATCCCGGGCCCAGCCGCAACGCTTTCCACATGGCACACATATAAATATTGCTCTACCCTGCACAGCTGCAGCTGCTCCCTCCTAGCACCTGGCTCTGTTTGTCACCCTGCCCCAAACTTGTCCTTCCACAGTGGCCTCAACTGCAAGAGTCCTCCCCACATCTCTGCCTGACGAGTCTCCCCTGAGCCCAACCATAGGCGTTGTTGCATTGCAGGTGGCCTTAAGGCCTGTCCTCTACTTACCTGGTTTTCGTTGTCTGTAGTGGAATGACATGTGTCACCCAGCCAGGGAATTTCCGACGCTGGTTCTCAGTGCTGACAGGGGCACGGATTTGAAGGGTAGAGCCTCATTATCCACGCTGCAGAGGAATGAGGCCCGTGGTGAGGTGTGCTCCGCTGGCTGTCGGGTGCATTCCTTGAAGGGCTGTTGGAGTGCATACCATCACACACAAGCACAGCATGAAGCAGACGAAACCCATCTGGAGGTGTGAGGCAGAGAGGTACCCATGAGTAAGGAACTGGGCAACATGAGAAGACCAGAATGGCTCACAAAATCCCACTTCTAAATACTGATAGGAAGTTTTCAATGTGGGCCTTTTCAGGAACTTTTGAAGCCATCTCTTAAACCTTAAGTAGTTTCTAGGCAGTCCCGATGAGACTTCAAATATCATGGTCTTAGTCTGGGTTTTCTATTGCTGTGAAGAGACACCATGACCACAGCAACTCGTATAAAGAAAACATCACTTACAGTTTCAGAGGCTCGATCTATTGTCATCATGGTGGGGAGCACATCGGCGGGCAGGCAGACTCGGTGCTGGAGCTGAGAGTGCTACATCTTGCACTCAACAGGAAGTCAACTGGCTGTCACACTGTGGAAGCTTGAGCAAAAGAGACCTCAAAGCCCGCCTGCACAGGGACACACCCCCTCCCACAAGACCACACCTCCTGATAGTACCACTCCCTTTGGGGGCCATTTTCTCTCAAACCACCACACATGGAAATCAACAAACCTTCCACACCAGGCCTCTCCCCCAGCAAATCACATCACCCACTTGCTTAAGAACTGCAGTGGGGTTCCCTCCCCAGTCCCCCTCCAGCTCTGGGACCCACCATGGAGGCAACAGAACACTCACCCACACTGCAATGAAGTCTGGCAAATGTGTTAAACCATGGGTTATTGAGAACACGATGCTATCAACAGCCGAGGAGTTGGAAGGTAGGGGTCACGGCTTCCTGCTTATCCACTCCCAGCCATATGATTTTTGAGGGATGAAAGAAGGCTCAGTCCTCTATTACTGACAGTGAATAAGATAGGCTGCTCTACCAGAATTCCAAAGGAAACAGAGGCAAGACAAGGTCTGGCTCAAGACAAGATCTCCATTTCCTGTGTGGGATCTGGTGCCTCAGTTTCCTTGGGCAGGAGATGGAGTGCTAATACCTGCTCACAGATTGTCGGGGAGGAGATGCAAAGCACTCTTGGCATGGCTATGGCTCTTGCAGCTTGTAATGTGACCTTGCCCATGTGCTAGTGAGAGGAACAGAGAGGAACAGGGCTCCTTCAGTCCTCTCGTTACCTGAAATCCCATTTATTTTTATTTCATGGAATTTCTGTAGTCATCAAAGTCCCTGACAAGACTTAAGACACAGGTTCACACTCCCAAGAGAATAGTACCCTGTAGGACCTAGCTCTTTTTAATCACCACCAATCCCCCACCAAGAACTGTTGCTGATGGACCCTGGGAAGACTCACCTTCCAGTGGCTTGTCACCAGAGTCACTCAAGGTGGTCAGTGTCTGAAGATCTAGGCAGGGTGAGGATGGGGGGTTCGGGGGGTGTTCCTCTACGAAGAGTTTTTTTTTTTAATGTTGAAAATCAGGAGGTCTCTGCAATAAAGAGTGTGAGCCTCCTCACAAAGTAATGTAAACCCGATAATGCTATTTTTAAAAGGCTTTAAATAACTTTTTCAATGCAAAACAACCCACTTAAAGCAGACTTAATTCATTTTATGGGCCAGTTCTAAAGCCGAATCGCTAGTGCTCCAAAAGCCACCCTGAACCAAAGGGAGCCATTTCATATGTCATCACCACCGGGCCACTCGGGCTGTGACATTAAACCAATAAGTTCCACATGGCTGGACCAAAAGGGGTATTCTCTCATGGCTGTCTTTCTCCTTCGTTTTGGAGTGGCAGAGGGGATTTCCCTGTAGAAGCTCCTGCGCTTCTGACCGAGCCCATTTCTCGCAACCAAAATAAATTAAATTACAAAGTCCTCATCTGAGCTTTTGGCTCCAAGTGAAGCCAGAGCTCGACTCGGCTGATGCGATTTCCGCGATAAGTTACTGTTTCTGGGATTCACAATGCTGACCTCCAATCCACATTGCAGTCAACAGCAGTTCAGCCAAGGCACAGAGCTTGATAGCCCATGCGCGCGCGCGAGCGCTGCCTTTTAATTAAAATTCCAAGTTGGTGTTTTGTTTTCAAAGGAAGGATGGCAAGGATCAAGGTCACCTAGTGCAGCCAGGCGCTGAGGGGAGGAATGCCCGCCACCGGCATGGTTTACACTCCAGCAGCTCTGAGGAGGGCAGGGCGCTGCCACGGGAAGGATCGCTAACAACTTTCAGAATGGTTTCCGGATATAAATAGCAGTAATGGCATGATATATTCTAGCAAGAAAGACTGGAATAAAAGTAGGTTACTGACTGGCAGATGCCTGCCTGCCAGTGGGCAGTGGAGCCTCGGGCCCGGGCTCTTTCCAGCTATATTTAGCGTTCGCATTAATGTACTGCTGAACAATGCCCTTTAGGAGAACCACAGAAATCAGAGGAAGAGAGATGACAAAAATTGATGAAGCAGTCACGATGAGAAACCCCTGGGCACAATCACTGTGATAAATACCTAGCTAAGTCCCCAGCCCATCTCCACCTTATGGTTCCTGTTAACACTCGGGGTCCATTAGTGAACACTGCTACCTCCCAAAGGGGAAGCCATCTGCATTAGGAGGAGTTAGTAGCAAGCTGGGCCCCATACAACCTGACAAACCATTCCTAGAATTAAAAAGATGAAAGAGGCCGCTGAGCATGCGCCCGAGGTGTTTCAAGGAAACCCCAGTTTGTGTGCATGTGTGTGTGTCGTTCTTTCCTATAGCAAAATCATTAAAGTGCAGAAGAAAAGGTAGTCTGGGGGTTTACTCCTTGGCAAAACTTTAAACAGATAACCGCACAAGTCAAAGGACGACCTTGCCCTGTATGGATCCTCGTCCTGGGGTCAGAAAATCAGTATCTGGGTGTGATTTCAGCTGTGGTTTGGAAAATGGAAGGGCTGAGGCCCTCCCCAGCAAAGAGCAAGCCGGGCTACCTGAGCAGCTCTAGGGTCTCATGACTGGGGCAGAGCAAAGTGTTACCTTGGAAGGATAATTACACCAGTTGAATCTGGTTTTCATGGGGCAATGGATTCCACAGAGGGTAGGTACAGTGTGTGTGGTGTGGAGAATTGGAACTGCAGCTTCGACTCTCAGAGGCTGCGTGACCTTGGGGAAAATCCTCCGACTCTCCGAGCCTCTCCTTCCACACCCGTGAGATGAGAACGGTGGGAGAGTCCGCTGTGGTTCAGATGTAGTTTGAGTGTGTCCCACCCACCCCCAAGCGAAAGCTTGGTCTCCAGTTGTGGTAGTGAGGCCAAGGAAGTTTTAATAGGTGGGACCTCGTGGAAAGTGGCACCTGGGACACCGAGAAGGGAATTAAGTCACAAGCCAGCAGGTTGCTATTTAAAACAAAACCTGTTTCTTCCTGCTCAGCTGAAGTCTCTTCCACCTACTCTCACAGCACTGTGATTGCCATCTGCTGTGAAGTCCTCATCGAAGCTCCATAGATGTCTCTGTCGCATCCTTAAGTCCCCAGAACAGTGATCCAAATGAACATCTTTTTTCTTTTTTATAAAGTGCCCAGCCTGGGGCGCTTTGATACAACAGCATAAAACAGACTAACAGTCCCAACAAGAACTGATAGAAAAAAGAAATGCAGGTCAAAGTACTTCACTTGGTACCTAGCTAGGTATTGTAAATGCTCAAGACCCATTAGTTCCTATGATGACAAGAGCTGATAAGTCTCCAAAAGGACAAACGGAATATAAATGGGGGATCTGGGAATATTCATTTCTCCCCAAAGCCTGGTAGGATGCAAGGCAGACAAGAGGACTAAACGATCCCAACGGTCTGCACTGGGAGCACCATTTATTCCTGTAAGGACTGAGCTAAGCATGCTGAGAGTGGGGAGGATGCACTACCCTTAGTCCTCCCTCAGCTGAGCATCTGACCCGAGTTCAAGCATCAGATTGAAATCAATCCAAGCCGCTAACGGATCCCATTTCCACACAACAGTCTCTTTTTCACAGCAATAACGTGGATTGCATTCATGGCACACATTCCCAAAAATAAACTGAGCTTGGGAAGATGTCACTGCGATAGACGAAGCAAAGACCTTTCATGTGTGGAGTAACAAAGAGTCACAGTAAGTTATTTTTGCCTTAAAACCTTAGTGTGTTTTAGCTGAGCTGGAGCGCACTGAGAACAAGCTGTAGCTGTTAAGTGGAAGAGGGCTAAAAAATGATGAGAAAGGAATTTGCTGACTGAAGGTGTGATTTGTACACGGCTATGCTGAGCTCCTTAGTGATGGGGAACAAAGAGGAGCCTTGTCTGTAGACTAGGGAGGGCATTGAGCAGGCTGGTGTGTGAAGAGAGTAAATGGCAGAGGCTACCTCCTCAGTGTGGCTACTACGCAAATCACTGAGGATACCCTCAACCTCTGTAAGAGTTAGCGTCTCCACTGTAAAAACACAGTGAGCCCTAATCCAAGGGCTACACTGGGATTAAGAAGGAAACAGACTTCTCTTTCCTATGCAAGGCCTGCCACAGGCTAGCCCAGCTGTCCTCCATGTCCCAGTGTCTTTGTCCAGATGAACTCAGGTTTCCAAAACACCAAAGAAGGGTTTCCACTTGATGTCTGCCAGTAAGGAAGACTGTCTTGTTTCAGAGGTTAGTGGCCGTGATCCAGGGGTTTCCCCCGCTTCTCTGCAGCTGCTTTCCACTGATGCTTCCCATAGTAGAACCCTTTGCTTTTTATTTCCTGTTTGTTCGCTTGCTTCTGTGATACAGTTGTGTTCTGGGTTTTCCCTGCCTCTCTGATGCTGTCCCGCCAAGTCTACATTATATACACAGTGTGTCCTTCTGAGAGAGAACTGTGTAACCCTCCAACATTTCCAGACCTCTTCTCTTCCTAAAATTATCTCCCCACCCCCACCAAAAGTCTCATTCATTTCTTTGTCTTCAATTATTCATTCCTAAACTCACAGCCCCAAAGTCTTAGCTAAGGTCCATAGCTATCGACCATTTCCAATCCTAGAACAGAAGGTAGAACATTCAAATACAGGTGGGCAATCGCTACCGTGGGCTGAACCATGGTATAAGAGGTGGTGGGACCACCACCTACAACTCCACACTATTATTATCTGTGTGAAAACGGGAGTCCAGGAATTCCTAAATTTCATATTTCACAAAAGAAGCCAAAAGTGCAGATTTCTGACCATCCTTTGCACGCTTTCTTTCTCATCTGGGTCTGACAGAAAAGCTCCCCACAAAAGATGTGGAAAATGAAGACTGCCCTGTCATTAGTGAGGTGATGGCCTAAGAATACACACCGTCAACATTCATAAGCAAATTTGTTGAGTGGGCTTTGAGAGGTGGAATCTTCAGATGGTCAATGGCACTTGGAAATTTGTCATGATGAGGCCTCCAGAAACAAGGCCCTCAGGGCCAAAGGGTGAGAGAACGACTCCTGAATCCAAGCAGGGTCATCCAGAGAATGTAACTGAGATGAAGGTTCACCAAACAAGCTCTGGGTTTGCTTACCTGTGTACGCATTGCCACTGAAGACACTCCTCAGTGCAGATGAGAGCTGTTGATACTGTGTTAGTTTCCTTTCGGTGGCTGTAATCAAAGATGCTGACAAATGCAACTTAAAGGAGACAGGGTCTGTCTGGGCTTGCTTCTAGGGGAAATACAGACCATCATGATGGGGAAGGGATACAGGCATGGTAGAAGGGATCTAAAGCAGTGGGTCACTTTGCATCAGCAGTCCAGAAGCCAAAAGAGAACAGGAAGTGGGGTGGGACTATGCGTCCTCAAAGCCCTCCCCAGGGGTATACTTCCTCTGTCAATGCTCCACCTTTTAAAGGTTCCACAAACTTCTCAAAGAGTACCACCAGCTGGGGCTAAGCCAAGCCTCTGGGGGACATTTCACATGTAAACCACAGCTGTCAATGTTATAAAACCTACATGTGATGAATATTTTAATAAGCAAGTCATCTACAAATAATGCAGTTCTTAGACACTGTTCAAGTCAACCCATAGGACATCAAATAGCAAAATGTGGTCCATGAGTAACTAACTTACTTTTTCCTTCTTGATTCACAACTCTAAATATCACTGTACACCTTATCTGAAAGTCTCTCTGAAGCCTCAAATTTGATATCTTCCATTCCAGCTTACTCTGCCCTCAGCAAGCTCTGTTTGCTGGTGTCTGTTATGAACTGTGGCCAGCCCCATTCTCCAAGCACAGGTGTGAAAGCTCTGCATCTTCTCGGGTTTTGCTCTCAGCTGCACAGCTCTGCCATCTGTCTTTGCAATGTGTCCTGACTTGAGAGCCCTGTTCCCATCAGCGCTGCTCATCCCCTCTTCTGTGTTACAGTAGACTTGAAGTCTCCCCTTTCTCTTTCTCCCAGCGGTAATCCCTACTACTGACCAATAAATCTTCCTGAAATACTGCCTTCCCCATAATTCCCTTACTCAGAATCTTCAAAGCTTCCTATAAATCCAAAAGTTTGGTGTATCTCCTTCTGAAACTGGCTGCAATCTGATATGGGCATTGCCCATTAATCCTAAACATACTGTACTCTCTCCTTCTGTGGTAATAGGACCTGCAGTGATTTGCTGAAAACATGGACATTTAAATACAAAGTTCATTTCCCGTATCTCCTGAAGCGAAGTATGCCTGAGTGACTAAATTCTACTCAATCCAGTTGACATGGGTTTTATGTGATAATTTCCACAAATCTTCCCTGAGAGGCCTGCTGTATACACCCTTGATTTCCTCTATTTTTGTCCATTTTTTATCTTTGTTGGAATGTTTTTTTTAGACAGATAGCGTTCCCAATGTAGCTTAGGCTGGCCTCAAACTTGCAGACTTTCCCTTGCCTTTGCTGTCCAAGTGCTGACATCACAGGCATGAGTCACCATAGTCTCCTTCCTTTGTCCCTTCTCCAGTCTAATGGCTGGACTACAGCTGCAGTGGTCAGGGTTCTCCTGAGGGAGCAGAAACAAAGAGTTCATCTATAGATAGACATGGTTTATTATGAGAATTGGCTCACAGGATTATGGGATCCAAAAAGTCCCTCAACATGCTTTCTGTAAGCTGGAGAGCAGGAAATTTGTTGATATAATTTGGTTCAAGTCTAAAGGGCTGAAAAACAAGAAAGCTAAAGTCTGAGACCTACCCCAAAGCTACAGCCTTGAGTGGAAGGGCCGGGAGCTTAGTACAAGGCCTGAAAATCTGATGCTGGAAAGCATGTAAAGAGAGAGCTCTTAACTTTAAAAGACAAAGAGAATTCTCCTGTTCTCTGCCTTTTTTGTTTTAGCCAGACCCTCAACAGGATGATATGCACACGCATCTCTAAGAGTAGATCTTTATCCAGTTCACTGACTCTCATTCTAATCCTGTTCAGTATCACCCTCACAGACCCACCAAGAAATAGTTTTATCTATGGGATCTCTTGGCCCAATCAAGTTGATGGTTAAAATTCACCATCGCAATGATGCTTTGCAATCTTAGACCATCAACTGAAGGCCGACACTGAAATAACAAAGTAGAAGGAACCTAGATCCATGACAATTCTCTTCCAGCCCTGGACCTACTGGGCTTGGCAAACTTACATCTTAAGTCCTGGTTGCTTTGAGTTTTCTTCCACTTAACTCAACCTTAACCCCACTAATCAACCCCATTCTATGAATCTATGTGTTTCCAGAACCTAACCATGTCTTATCCATCACTCAGGCTACATATTGTCTTCCAAGATTGCTCTGCCTCCCTGCCCTCTCTCTCTCTCTCTCTCTCTCTCTCTCTCTCTCTCTCTCTCTCTCTGTGTGTGTGTGTGTGTGTGTGTGTTCTCATGCTAAATCTAGATGGTTTTGCACACTGAAACTGTATCTCTCTTTCAAGACCCTTCTCCAATTTTATATTTCAGTTCCAAGAGATCATTCTTCATCGCCACTAATAATATAGATCTTTCTTCTTCCTACCTCCTTCTACCCTCCCTCTCTCTCTTTCCCTGTCTTCCTCCCCCAGCCTTTTGTCTGTTCTTTTCATAGGTCCTTGTATGGTCTCTATCAACACAGGTCCATATTCACATACAGCAGCCTATGTCTCAACATCGTCAGCCCTGTGCTTCTCAAACACAATGGGTCTGTGATAGAATGTGTTTGATTAAGTGGGAAAAAAAATCACCTACAGTAAACAAGTGGCTGAGGCTTATACACAAAAGACATTCCTTAGGTCTTGGGATAGGTGGGAGCCAAGGCAAGCATTGTGTGCAGGATTAGGTGCACCTGTGAGCTGGGGTTTGCTGCACCAGCTTCTCCATGTTGTTGCTTCAAACCATGCCATTCTCAGATCCTAGGAATCAAGCCATCATATCAACCCTCCACACCTTGACCATGGCTTCCCCCTGCCTTGCTTTTGCCCAGCCAACCCCTAACAATAACAGCCTTGGTGTTACTCAGTTGACCAATGGGCTAATTTGGCTGCATATTCATCACTTCCGTTTCACAATTCTTGACTTGGACTCTGTAGTACTCTAAGACCTGTGCCGCTTTCCAGCTTTTTCTTTTGGAACCTTAGATAGATGGATGACAGTAAGAATAGCTAAATGTCCAGGATTACATGGCATATGGCCCTGTTGGATACAAGCCACATAGCGAGATTATCCAAGGTTGGTCTTGGTACCCATGAGCTGCTTATCCGAGAGCCTCCATTACCTCTTCTTACCTGTGATTTCTGGGATGACATCTGAACAGAGATAAGAAAGAAAGGCACTGGGAAAGAAGATGGACCATCTCTGGGCCCCAGACCATGTGGATTGTGCCGGCCAGGACATCATATTATCATTTCTGAGTGTCTGCCCAAGTGACATACGTTCTCCTAGAAACTGTGCCTCTTCAGCAGCCTGGACTGGATGTCTGATCCATCTCTGCACATGGAGGCTTTTCACATGACCTCCATCACCCCACCGAATATCCTGAACATCCTAAACCTAGGTCAGTGCTGAGGATGACAGTGGATGGAAAGGAAGGAGGGAGGATCATACAACCACCTGACTGAGCACGAAAGGGACAAAGGGGAGGCGTTGACTTCCAGGGGGTAAAAAACAAGCCTCCTCTGAAGTATCCAAGGCCAGGCCATCCAGTCTACCCTCTCTCCTCTAGAAGCTTCTATCTCAACCATTGATTGCGCTGTCACCACAGACAGAGAAAGCATTCTTCCAGGCACTTTCAAAAGGCAAATTCAGACAAAGACCTTGGCTTGAACCTTAGTCTGGTTTTTTCAGCCAGCGCCTTGCTTTTGCTATTTTTTTTTTCTATTTTTTTAATGCTACCTTGAAAAATCATCATCATTATTATTATTACTATTATTTTTCTACTCAGCTGTTTTTAATGAGGGTAAGTTGTTTAGGCAATTCCTCTAATGCTTAGATCCGGGCTCAGCAAACCTTTCTACTGAGGTCTAGATGGTAAATGCACTTCAGCTTTGCAGGCCATTCTGTCTTTGTCACCACTACTCTCCTGCCCCACAGCAAAAGCAACAGTGAGGGAGGAAAAAAATGTAAGCTAATGAACATGACTATGCTCTAATAAAACTTTATTTACAAAAAACACATGACCACAGATTAAGCCCATCAGGTATAGTTTGCCAGACCCTACCTTAGATCAAAAACCAACCCAGAGAGGAAGAGAATCCAAGGAAACATCCAGAAAGAGCAGAGTGAGCACTGTTCTGTCAGCCTGGCACCTGTCTCTATTCCGACCTTCCGGTTCCAAGAGTTAGAGTCACAGGAACGTTGGCACACATTTGAGGCTCTTGGTGAACATAGATTTGGGTTCTCCACAATCGGAAACTCTACCTACCAGACTAGACCATTCCGTCCTCATGCATTTCCATGCTAACACTATGCATGCCCCAGGGTTCATCTCCATCTACCACTACCCATGGAGACTTAGGTCCACACGGAGGACGCGTGGGCTAAAATAACGCCATCAACACAAGTCTGACTCCGGTGTCACCGAGTGGCCTGGCGAAGTGACACAGAACAGGAGAAAGGAGAAACACGGTTGTGTTCATTCGTTTTCTCAGCACTGACAAGAAGGCAAACGCCTGACAAGAAGCAACTTAAGGAAGGGCGGGCTTCCATGGGGTCACCATTCCGGAGAGCCGAGAGCATGGGGAAGGCATGGCGCTGGGCCCAGATCCTGTCCATGATGGTGGAAAGCCTACTCATACCTCAGTGAACAGGGCAGCAGAGAGGTGGCCCTGCTGGAGCTGAGCTGACTTTCTCACGTGTCCCTTTTCAGTCAGTCGGAATCCAACCCTAGGGGAGTGGGACACCCACTTTAAGGGTGGGGCTTGCCTTCTTTGTTGATCCACCCTGGAAAAGTTCTCAGAGACTTACCCAACCTAGTGTCTCCATAGCAGCCTGGGTGCTTTTCACTCTCGGGTTGACAATAAAAGTTAATCATCACAATGGTACATACCAGGGAGAGAAAGGAAATGACCAAAGAAAAGGGTTACAATTAAGTATTGATTTTGGAAAGTTATACAGCGTGAAAAGGCAAAAGAAGGGAGGACCTAGCAGGGCCACAAAACTTGGGGCTGTCACAAGAGCCGGGGCAGATGAGGATGACTACTCTGGAGCTGACAGAAGCAGGTGGGTAAGGAACGCCTCCCATATATGGGAAGCGTCTACTGTAATAGTAAAGGAACTGAGTGACAGCAGAAATGAAGTGGTAGTCGAGAGGGTAGGAGTTACTTAAGGCTAAGAATCGATTAGCCACAGAGTTAAGTCATATTCAGGTCAGTAGTGGAGAGCACCAGGGGCCAGAATGGAAGCGTGTCAGTGCTTAACTTCCTGTTTTAAAACATGATTCAAAGATTCTCAAAATCTGTTCTAATCCACCAACTCAAACACATACTAATTTCCACATTTAAGTTTTATAGTTGCTGATTTTTATTTTATTTTATATGTGTATGAGTGTTTTTCCTGCATGTATTTTCAGATGCCATGTGCATGTTTGGCTCCTTCAGAAGTCAAAAGCCGGTATCATATCTCACAGAACTGGCATTATTGACAGTTGCGAATTTCCAAGTGAGGACTGGAAATCGAACCCTGGTCCTCTTCGAAAGCAGCAAGCATCTTAACTGCTGAGCCATCTCTCCAGCCCCTATTTTCCACATTTCAGTATCTAAATCAGCAAATACCCTGCAATCATGTCTGTGTGTCTTTGTTAATTGACTGGATGTTTCATCTACATTTTATTTGAAAGCACAGTAAATTGTCTTCCAATTAGCAACATCTTGGATTTTATGGAACACAGTAGTGTATTGAAAATCTAGTAGAAAATCAAATGATTCGTGTTCTTCTGGAGTTCTCTAAACAACTATCCACATCTTGCTAATCATTTAGCAAAACTTTGAAGTGTTTAAAAAAGCTTAAAGAGACTCCTAGATGTTTTCTTAAAGAAGAGATAACCAGACACTCATAGGGGCTCCACACAGCATGGTTTCTGGAAAGACTGAGGAAGATGGGTAATTAAGTGGGTGGTGGTCAGGCAGTGGCATACAAAAATACACACAAACTAAGAATAAAGTGTGGGTGCACACCTGTAAAATCCCATCACTTGGGATTCTGGAACAGGAGGATCACAAGTTTCAGGGCAGCCTGGCCTACACAGTGAACCCCAACTCAGCTGGGACTATGTCGCCAGACTGTCTTTAGAAAGAGATCGGAGTCATTTCTGCGACAATTGAGGGTGCAATTCTTAGAAAGAAAGGGCAAGACATGCAGCAAGAAGCATGATCACTAGTCCTGGGGAATTTAGTTAGGGACTTCAGCAAGCAGGTGAATTCAATAAACAAATTGACTTTTAAAAAAACAACCTGTGACTCATTCCCAGCCTTGAGTTCATTCAAATAGGTCTTTTGTTATTGTTCAAACTGGACCTTGTGAGTATCTAATAAACAGAATGTCATGTGAGCCCATTAATTGCCTAACTCTGGGGCAGGGCTAAAATCTTTAAAGGTACCCAAGGATAAGAAACTAAGGTGCAAGGCACCCTGTTCTCCTGTTTCCTGGTCACAAATCTAGATGAATGCAACCAATTCCTGATAGGAACCTGCCATGGATTGGGCGGGTGTCCCCCTGTCATGGCTTAGACATGTGACAGGTGTCCCCCAGAGGCCCATGTGCTGAGTCTTAGCACGTGGGGCCTATGGAAAGGAAGTAAGGTCCCTAATTATGTGCCCTTGAGGGAACTTTAGGACCACAGCCCTTCTGCCTCTTTGATTCCTGGCCACCATGGATAAGTGACCTGGCTCTATCATGCCTTCCTGCCATAGTGTGCTGCCTTACCACAAAAATGGTAAGCCAGCTGACCATGGCCTGACCCCCTGAAACTTGATCCAGAGTCAACCTTTCCCTCCTATAAGTTGATCATCTCAGATACTTTGTCATGGTGACAGAAAGATTACTGACACAGAATCCCTCACTTTAGCCTGATCTCTGCCAACCTGATTCATCACATGCCATACCAAGTCTTCTTACATGGCTGTTAATGCTCTGGTGTCCCTAATGGCTCCTTACTGCTATTGATAAAATATTTCTTCCTGACTTGGAAGATCTCTGATCCAAGATTGGGATGGATAGATAGATAGATAGGGAGAGAGAGAGAGAGAGAGAGAGAGAGAGAGAGAGAGAGAGATCCAGATGGGTGTGTGGATGGATGGGTGGATGGGTGGATGGATGGATGAATGGATGGATGACAGATAGATGAATTGATGGGTAAGTGGGTGTGTGGATGAATGGATGGATGGATGGATGGATGGATGGATGGATGGATGGATGATGGATAGATGGATAAATGGATGAGTGGGTGTGTGGATAGATGGATGGATGGATGGATGATGGGTAGATGGATGGATGATGGATAGATGGATGGATGGGTGTGTGAGTGTGTGGACAGATGGATGGATGGATGGGTGGGTGGGTGGATGGATGATAAATAGATGAATGGATTGGTGTGTGCGTGTGTAGATGGGTGGATGGATGGATGGATGGATGGATGGATAGATGGATAGATGGATCTACATATATAGCTATCCCTAATTCTCACCATTCCTCGTCTATGGATCTGCTCTCAGAAACTTATCTCAGCCCAAGCGGAGATAGGTTTTTCCTCTTCCTGCTCATCAAGGTCACTCCATTGCATCTTCTTCACCCACTGCCATCCACAGGGTTGTCATGCCCTCCTATACTCAGAGTCCCCTGCAATGGAAAATTTATGACCCCCCCACCTCCACCCTGGGCACTGTGTACATAGCTGTCCCAAGACTCACATTCTGTATATGTGACCGTGTTCCACACAGCCAGATCCTTTAGCTAAAATGGGCAAGAGTGGACTCCCAACCCAGGCCAGCAGTCAGCAGGCTGGCCAGCTTCTATGACTTGCTAGACTCGCAAGCTCTGCTTGAGTGAGAACAGTGAAACAGAACCAGGGGGGTCTTCTGCCTCAAACATCTGTGCAGAAGACACAGAGAGGAGTCCTGGCAGGTGAGGGGGTCAAAACACCAGGAAAGAGTCACGTTGCATGGGGGGAGGGCTGTAAAGAAGAACCCTGAGCTCCTGCAGCTGCCAGCCCGCAGACTACCCTGACACTAGAGCCCTTTTGCCCCACTGTCTCTTTCAGTCTGTTTTCCTATACAACCCATGACCACCTGCCTGGGACTGGCACTACTCACGGTGGGCTGGGGCCTGGCAAAATCAATCAACAAGCAAGAAAATGCCTGCAGGTCAACCTGATGAAGATATTTTCTCCACTGAAGTTCCTACCTCTCAGGTGGCCTTGGCTCCTGTCAAGTCGACAAAATAAAAGTAACCAGCATACCATGGGGACCTGCAAATGTGTTAATTCCATAGGGATGTAAAAAATCTAAACACATCCACACCCTGACCTTCATCAGTCCTAGTCCAGAGTGTCTGCAGAGTTCCAGCTTTCAGTATGTACTTTTACATTTGCTCAGGGGGGTTTCTAAGGGTTCCTGGGTTTGCATATGCTTTAATTTTGCTTCCCAGCAGATCATAACAAGCAGGGCTATAGCTCATGTTGGTTGTTGTTGTTGTTGTTGTTGTTGTTGTTGTTGTTTAACCTTTTCTATCCTGATGATCAGTTATTCAACCTCCCCAAGCATCAGCATTCTCATTTTCAACACTGGAGTAAGAACTTGACTTACTTTACAGAACAACGGTGGAGAATAAATAATAGTGAGTCTGTAAAGTGCTCGGCACAGTGCCTGGAGCACAATGAGTGCCCAGTAAGTGCTGATGATAGTGATGGTGGTGATGGTGGTGAAGGTGGCAACCCTGGTAGACATGGTGATGGTGACAATGGTGGTAGACATGGTGATGGAAGCAACAAGGGTAGTAATGGTGATGGTAGTGATAGGGTAGTAATGGTGATGGTAGTGATAAGGTAGTAATGGTGATGACAGTGATAGTGCTGATGCTAGCCGGCATCATACAGTCCTCTCCGTACATAGCAGATGACTGGGGAATGCTTACTGATACATGAGTTGTTTGGGAGAAGGGAAATAAGAGGTAGGTATAAATTAAAGTAAAAACTCAAATCTGAGGCCAGTAAGGTAGCTCAGTGGGGAAAAGCACTTGGCCAAGACCTGACTTCAACCAAGTGACCCACATGCTGAAAGAAGAGAACTGACTTCCACAAGTTGTTCTCTAACCTCCACACATGTTCCATGGCATGTGCACGTAGATAGAAAGATGATAGATAGAGAGATGATAGATAGATAGATAGATAGATAGATAGATAGATAGATAGATAATAGATAGATAGATAGATAGATAGATAGATAGATAGATAGATAGATAGATAGATAGACAGACAGGTTTGGGTTTGGTTTTTTTTTTTTTTTAAGTTTAGGGGGTAGGAAAGTTTCTCAGCAGTTGAGAGTACTTATTGCTCTTTCAGAGGACCTGGGTTCAATTTCCAACACCCACATCAAGCAGCTAGCAACCACTCCAGGTCCATGAAATCTAACTGGCCTCCATAAGTACCTACACACATGTTGTACACATAAACTCATGCAGGCACACACACACACACACACACACACACACACTTATACATATATTAAAAATAAATAAATCTTCTAAAATTTTTAATTGAATTTGTGACTCATCTACTTGGATATCAAGCACTGTGTAGGAGATACACTCATTTACATATTATGACAATTCCCAGGCAGAAACTCTCTATTAATGATAGAAGTCAAAATCAAATGGTTAAAGGACTTGTGCGATTTTACAAAACTAAGAGATGTCTATGCCTGGATGTGGGTCCTGTACAATTTCAATGGCATCTTTTGCATTTTGTCATGCTGCTATACGAAATAAGCCATGAAGAACTCATGGGGAGAAAGAGAGGAAGTCCAGCAATGTTTGTTCAGTACAGTAATGGTTTCAAAGAACTAATGTTGATTCAAAGAACAGACTGTGTCTATACAAACTAATCTACCATTTGAATCTCCCACCAAACTGCACTCGCTGTTTATCCTTGATCAAGACTGAGAAGACCAAGGTGATAAAGTTGAATTGCTCTGTCTGAACATTGATATTAAAAAGAAGAGGACACACACACAGCAAGGTGTCACAGAGCGGTTCTGCTGCTGGAGCTGACAAGCACCCATTAGGTCAAGTCCCATCAGCAGTGTCCTTGTACATTCAACTCCCCAGGTTTAGAGCATTTGGGTCCTGTCTCTGTTCAGGAGGAATCTGTCTGTCTGAGCTTTACATTCCTATTCTAGTCTTGATAAATTCTGAAATGTCTTTACAGGTAGTGATGTTCGGGAATGGTGACATTCACCGAGCATCATCTACCACACCCAGGCACGTCACCCTCACTCATAGATTTAAAGATCTAGTGGTCCTCTGAGGAGTGTATCATCTCAGGATATAGAAATGAGGTCCAGAATCAAAGCCAACACTGAAATCAAACTTCATCCCAGTGCTCTGTACTAGCCCAGCCTAAGGGATGCATGGGTTTCACAGCCAAGAGAGCCTGGATTCAAACCCAGCTATGCCACCTCTAGCTAAATGACTTCTAGCTCCTTGCCTAATGTCTCTGACCTAACTCGCCTCAGTCTGCTCCATGAAGTCTTTCTACAAAGTAGAACAATTTGCAGGAATGTCTCAGCACAGGGTCTAGGGCAGTCAGCACTTGACACACAGTGACTATTACTAATTATACTACTTACTATAGTTAGTTCTTGGCTTCCCAAAGGCCACACGTGCTAAAGGCTTGGTTTCTAGCCTATAGCATTATTAGGTGGTAATGGGACCTTTAGGAGAAAAGACCTAAATGAAAGAAGTTGGGTCACTGGGGGCAAGGCCTTGGAGGAGACATCAGGACTCCAGTTTGTCCTCTTCCTTTCTCTCCTCCTTCTCCTCCTCCTCCTTACCTGCCACCATGAACTAAGTCACACTCACTGCCACACACACACACACACCACAATGCTCTGTGTCACCACAAGCCCAAAGGCAGTGGAACCAACCAATCGTGGACTGAAACATCTTAAACTGTGAGCCAAAACAAACCTTTCTTCTCTTCAAATTGATTGCCTCTGGTGTCTGTTGCAGTAAGAGAAAACTGAATCACTGAATAGATGTCTTCTGATGGTATCTGTTCTTAACTTTTTCCCTTCTCATTCTTGATGCTAAATGCTGACTCAAAGCTAAACAACAACAAATCAGGAGAGCCCACTATAAAAAATACTATGCCCAGTTCTCTCCACAGAGCAGAACGCCGAGGCTGTGTGGAAGAGCAGGCAAGGCGATGGTGAGAAGAAAGCTAGCTATGGGTTAGCAGTGCTGATAAAGCGTCAAATCAGCTAATGTCCTTCTGGGCTTTCTTCCCAGTGGCTCCATCAGCAGAGCACAGAGGTGAGGCTCATTTTAACAGCCTCTCTCCAACCCCACCTGGAAAATTACATTAAATGCTGGCCACTTCAATACCATAAAGATGTAGCAAAGGCTGAAGGGCGTCCAGAGAAGAATAATAAAAATGACGAGAGGCTGGGAAACGTGATTTACTAGAAAAGATTAAATTGCTAACTACGTGCAGCACGTCTGGGTGAGGACCGTGGAGAAGCTGCAAGGGAATCCTAGCAGCCTACAAATCATGGACGTGTGGACAGCCAGGAAGAGACACAAGCAAGAGATGAGGGGGAGATGGAGACAAGGGAGGGACCGGTGAACTCATGTCATTGGGCTTTTTATCTAAGACACCAAGAGACTCCGACACTAAAGACACCGAGAAGCGATGTTCTGACTCAGCAAGATGATCCCCTTTTTCTAAACCACATGCCTTTCTAACTAGTCTCCACATATCTCACACCCCAACTTCTAGAAGCCTTTATTGCTTATCCTTCCGACCCACATTCCAAGTGTGGGTGAGAGGAAACGCACCCATTCCCCTGCTGCTGCCTCCAGTCCCACTGGAGTGTCCGTGCACAGGTGTGGGCCTGGAACTTTCAAAGAAAGAGAATGGAATCGGGATCTAGCATAAAGGGTGGTGTGTAGTATCGAGCATTATTTTTCTAAGATTTATTTTATTTTTAATTGTGTGGGGAGGGGCTGTGTGCATGTGAGTGCAGTGCCTGTGGAAAGTAGAAGAGGGTGTCGGATCCCCTGTAGCTGGAGTTACAAGCACTTGTAAGCTGCCAGACTCTGGGAATTAAAGTCATGTCCCCTAAAAAGGCAGCAAGCTCTCTTAACCACTAAGATGGTCCCCTTGATTTTGTGTGTGTGTGTGTGTGTGTGTGTGTGTGTGTGTCTGCCTGTCTGTCTGTCTGTCTTGTGTGTGTGTGTGTGTGTTGTGGTACGTGGTGTCTGCCTGTGTGCATTCTATGCTCACATACATGAGTGTGCATGTAGAAACCTGTCTTCACCCCACTAGGGAAGCTCTACCAAACATGGATTTCTAAATGGTTGATAAAGATCTGAACTCAGGTCCTCACACTTGTGTAGCAGGCGTTTCACCCTGAGTCAACTCTCTAGCCCCAGACTGATCATCTTAAAGCACCAAAGATCTAGCAGAAACATTGGTGTAGATCGTGACACAGAATTAGAGGTTAGAAGGGCCACTACTTGTGGGACTTGTAGTTTGGTGAGATGCTAGCCAATTCATGACTGTGCCTACACTTCGCCCAGCTTACAGCACACTAATATATTCCTATCATTTCCAGTCTGCCATGAAACTTGCTCAGCACTTAATGGATAAAGATACATATACATACATACATATATACATACATACATACATACATATATACAATGGGGCACTAGCCAGTCCTGGAGGTCATGATGCTAAACAAAATGTCTCAGAAAGACAATGATGGCATGGTCTCCCTTGTGAATGGCAGAAACATCAGAGAATGTTTGGGGAAACACTGGCACTTCGGCAGGTACAGGGAGATGGGTGAATGGTGGCTGAAGAAGACGCACAGGCTGTGGCCACTGAGAAGTCATATTAGAATTTGTTCTGCAAACCAAGGTAACCATAACACTTCTGAAAGCAGGCCAGGTCATCTGGTGACATAACCCCAACTACTCCAGAGGCCAAGGCAGGAAAGTCACAAGTTCAAGGTCTGCCTGGCTCCAGAGTGAGTTCAAGGCCAGTTTGGGCAATTTAATGAGATTCTGTTTCAAAATAAAAAGCAAAAAGTGCTGGGATATAAGCTGGGGGCAGGGCACTTACCTAGCATGTGCAAGGCTCCGGGGTTCCATCCCTAGTACCACAAATTAATTAAAGCCTAAAGCCAAGTATGCAACACATACCTACTGAAGCTAAACCACAGATACACAATTAGAAACAGACACAAACCAAAAAAAATCCAAAACTGGAAAAACTGATTTCTAACTCATTTGGAAAGAAAGGCAAACTCAATCCAAATCTAGGGTGTAGTGGGTAGCCATTCCAGCTTGGATCTGGAAGTTCCAACCCCCATTGAGACTCTGGCAACTGTCATGCCTACGAGGCGGGGGCAGGGGAGGCGTCTGGAGACCCGAGACCTGGATGGGCGAGCTCTCTCTCTGTTCCTGGACCCTAGACAGTGGAGCTCCAGAGAACACCACTGGACTGCGATACACCTTCCCCAGACTCCCACGATCTACCTATCCCTTCATTTGTAAGTTACCCACTAAATAAATCTTCCTTTTAACTACGTGGAGTGGCCTTAATAATTTCACCAATACTAGGGCTTATGCCAAATTCAGATGTGTAGATCAGAAGGGTGAGTAGATCGTCTTATATACTCATCACAATCAATTTTCTGTGCAGAAATAGTTGTGAGATGTTACCTCAGACCCTGCTGGGGACGTTATTTAACACACAGTATGCATGCCATGTCACCCTACTAAAATCGAGAACATCACAAACACGGAAGCCCCCTTGCAGCCCTACGCTGCCCTGGTGGCTCTGGAAAGGATGGATAGGGGGCTGTGGCTTGAGATAGAGTCCAGTACAAATAAGAAGAGGGCCCAACAACGTGGTGTGATAGGGGGGATAGAGAAAAAAAACAATAGTTCAAAAAGTAATCTGGGGACAAATCAGTGAGATTCAACATCTACGGGGGACCTGGAGGGATGGAAGAAAAGGACCCGATGTTTTTCTCTTGAATCCTGGGGTGGACGGTGCTACCACCATGTGGATGACACTCCCACAGGGTGGAGCAGGTACCTCCAGAGACTGGCACATCAACTCAACTCCAAGTGTACCAGTTGGAAGCACCAGGGCAACTTCTAGTCCAAGCTACCCAGGAGAGACCGTAAGTCACACAGTAGCTCCCAGGAAGTGCTTGGCAAGAATAGTGCTAATTAAAATTTCATAGATAGATCTTGAGCAGAAAGAAAAGAGAGGGGTGGATGATAAGTGATCCAGAATGCCTTTCCACTGGGCAAGGAAAGAAACAGGGAAACCCACCCAAGCCCTCCAGCAAGTCCCTAGACAAAGTCTACCTCCCACAGAGGCAAGGGACAAAAGACAAAGAGGCCTTTGCTCACCCTTGCTCACCCTTGTTCACCCTCGCTCACCCTTGCTCACCCTTGCTCACCCTCGCTCACCCTCGCTCACCCTTGCTCACCCTTGTTCACACTCCTCACCCTCGCTCACCCTTGTTCACCCTTGCTCACCCTTGCTCACCCTTCACACTTGCTCACCCTTGCTCACCCTTGTTCACCCTGTTCACACTCGCTCACCCTCCCTCACCCTTGTTCACACTTGCTCACCCTCGCTCACCCTTGCTCACACTTGCTCACCCTCGCTCACCCTCGCTCACCCTCGCTCACCCTTGTTCACACTTGCTCACCCTCGCTCACCCTCACTCACCCTTGCTCACCCTTGCTCACCCTCATTCACACTTGCTCACCCTCGCTCACACTTGCTCACCCTCGCTCACCCTTGCTCACTCTTGCTCACCCTTGCTCACCCTTGTTCACCCTCGCTCACCCTTGCTCACCCTTGCTCACCCTTGCTCACCCTCGCTCACCCTCGCTCACCCTTGCTCACCTGATGTGCTGGCTAGTTTCCTTGTCCACTTGACACAACCTAGAGTCATCTGAGAAGAGGGAACTCAATTGAGAAAATGCTTCCATCAGATTGACCCTCAGGTAAGTCTGTGGGGGCATCTTCTTGATGAGTGACATGGGAAGGCTTGGTTCACTGTGGGTGCCATCTTTGGGCAAGTCTTGGGGCATATAAGAAAGCAAATTCAATAAGCAGCAGTCCTTCACAGCCTCTATTGCAGTTCCTTCCTTGAGTTCCTACCTTGTCTTCCCTGATGTTGGACATCTGTAGGCCAAATAAACCCTTTCCTCCCAAAGTGCTTTTGGTAGTGGTGGCTTCACACAGCAAAAGAAAGCATACAAAGACCCCCTGGACACATCTTCCTGCCTGCCCTGGTGATATGCAAAGCTGGGTACTCCCAGCCAGCCAGCTTACAACAAGAACGCCTGTCCTGCAGGCCACCCAGCAGTAATTCCCATCTTCCCTTATTTCCAAGGAGACAGATCAGAGGAACAGGGCAGCCACTCAAGCATCTTTCCGGAAGGAAAGAAGACAGCACTGTTTTGGTTTCTTGAGTTTGGAGGGTTTTATTTTTCTAACTGTTGTGATTATATGTGAACTTGTACATCTTTAAGTGGTGTGGTGAGAAGTCATGCAATCTAAACTGTCCCTCCCTTCCTTTGGAATAGGGACACTTAGTGATGCAATCCCACATCCTCCTCCCACCACACTGCCAGTGCTTATTTTTTGGTACTCCGTGTTTTTACTCTCTAGATAATCTCTGACGTAATTGAAAAGGTCATTTCCAAAATGTAGACAAGGCCACCAAATCTCAAACAGAAGGGAAGGCAGAGGGACTGTATACCAACTAAAAGTTCAAACTAGCTAGCTCCATGAGAGCATGAAGCTTTACCAATGGTGATAAGTCATTTTCTTTTGATATTGTTGGATTTGGTTTTGTTTATTGAGACAGGTTTCTTAAGCTGACTTCAAACTCTCTATGTAGCTGTGGTGGTTTGTGTTTGGACTCATGTGTTTGAACGCTTGGCCTATAGGAAGTGGCACTATTAGGAGGTCTGGCCTTGTTGGAGTAGGCGTGGCCTTGTTGGAGGAAGTGTGTCACTGTGGGGGCGGGCTTTGAGGTCTCCTATGCTCAAGTTATGCCCAGTGTGGTAGACAGTTCACTTCCTATTGCCTATGGATCAAGATATAGAACTCTCAGCTCCTTCTCCAGCACCATGCCTGCCTGCATGCCACCATGTTTCCCACCATGATGGTAATGACTAAGACTGTAAACTAGCCTCAGTTAAATGTTTCCCTTTATAAAAGCTGCCATGGTCATGGTATCTCTTCACAGCAACTGAAACCCTAACTAAGGCAGTAGCTAAAGGTGAGCCAGAACTTCTGCTCCTCCTTCCTCCAGCTCTGATGTGCTGTTTAGAGATCAGTAAGTGAGCTACATCTTCAGCCCCCTAAAGTCATTTTCTACTAAGCAAAATTTTACTGCCCAGTGAGCCTGGACTGGCAGCCCTGTTCAAGGCCTACATTTTGACTCTGTATTTAGGTTTTGTTACTCATTTAGAGAGGGCAAAATATGCCAGGATGTAACTCAATAGTAAAGCATTTTCCTAGACTATGCAAGGTCCTGAATTTAATCCCCAGCACCAGAAGCAAATAAGCAATAATGTGGAAAAAAACTCTTATGAAAGAGCTCTGTCCTGCTGCTGTGATAAAACGCAACTTGGGAGGGAAGGGCTTATTTGATTCACACTCTACATCACAGTCCATCATCAAGGGAAGCCGGGGCAGGAGTTCAAGGCAGCAACCTCAAGGCAGGAACTGAAGCCGGGACTGGAAGAATGCTCGGCCCTCCCACACCAATCATTAATTAAGAAAATGCTTTAGAAGACCTGCCGACCAGACAATCTGATGAAGGCATTTTCTCAGTTGAGGTTCCTCTTTGCAGATGACCTGAGCTCATGTCAAGTTAACAAAAAACTACCCAGCACAAGCCTTCATAAGGCTGCTAGATTGTATGGGAATATATGCAAACTTGTCATCTTTAAATGGTGTGGTGAGACATCACATGATGTATAAGCTACAGAACCTACTCTCCCATCTCAAATAGGAAAAAAGGCTAAGAAGAAATAAAAAGAACTCAATAGTGCAATCTCACTATTAAGGATTTGTAGGGGGCATTATTTACTTGTTTGTATGGGGTATGTGTGTGGGTGGGGGTGTGTGTGAATGTGGGTGTGGGTGTGGATGGGCCACAGTACATGTGGGCATTCAGAAAGCAGCTGTTGAACCCTGTTTTCTACTTTGTTTGAGACAGGCTTTCTCTGCTGTTGTTCTGCTGGGTATACCAGCTGTCCCTTGAGCTGCTGAGGCTTCTCCTGCCTTTACCTCCCATCTCTCCAAATATATAGAGGTACAGACACTCTAGATATAAGTCCAGCTTTTACATGGGTTCTGGGGATTTGAACTCAGACCCTCCCACTTGTGCAGCAAGCACGTTACCACTGAGCCATTTTCCCTGCCCCTTTATTTTTTAATTGACAAATAAAAATCCGCATTGTAAAACATGTTATTTTTAACTATGTATCCACTGCAGAACAGTTAAGTCAAGCTCATTAACATGTGCACAGCCTTGGTTATTCTGTGACAAGGACACTTACCTCTCCTGCAGTTTCCAAGTACACAATACACTGGCAACTCCAGTCACCTCCCAAGAGATCTCTTGAACTGAAAGTTTGTGTCCTCCCACAACACCCCCCCCCAGTCCCTCCACCCTAACCCCTGGCAATCACATTCTGCACCCTACTTCTGAATCTGCTGTCTTTGCCATTGTTTGTTTCTCTCCTTTTTGAGCCCGGAGCAGCTGAACTGTATGCTCTACCACAGGTGGGATCCCTCAAATACTCATTTAGGGATCTTCCAGTTCCTATCTCTACTGTCTCTGCAGCCCTTTGGATACCAGGCTTAACTTGCATGGGCAAAGTAGAGTCTCAAAGGCCTTTCGTGCGCCGTGGCCCGGCTACCTAGCAGATGGAGAAAGGAAAGGCTGCCCCTAAGCCCTCGGTCTTCCCTTAGGGAGTCCAGTGATGAATTTTAACAGTTGGGAGTATCCTCGGGAGTCCTGAACTGTCTACCTGAGCATGCCTTCTCTGCATAGAGGAAAGAATACGAAATAAATAAGAAAGGGAACTGGAGAGATCTGGAATTGTGAGCAGAAGGGAGAGGAGGGCATGTTACTGGGACAAAACCAGTGTAGGTTGAAAAGCCAGGCTTCCAAGGGGACTACCTCTCATTCCAGTGTAAACTGAACCAAATTGAGTCACTTCTCTTGTCTAAATTTGTTGCCAGAGTCTTCCTGCCTTGCCCACAGTCAGGACAAATCCTTGTCACCCGCCAGTCCCACAGCCGCTCAGACCCAACCAAGCAAACACAGAGACTTATATTGCATACAAACTGTATGGCCGTGGCAGGCTTCTTGCTAACTTTTCTTATATCTTAAAGTAACCCATTTCTAGAAATCTATACCTTGCCACGTGGCTCGTGGCTTACCAGCATCTTCACATGCTTCTTGTGCTGGCAGCATCTGGTAGGCAGCCCTTCTGCCTTCCTGTCCTTTTATTTCTCCTCTCTGTTAGTCCCGCCTATCCTTCCTGCCTAGCCACAGCCGATCAGGTTTTATTTATTGATCAATCAGAACAACTTGACATACAGACCATTCCCCAGCACAGCCAAGTGCAGACCATCTCAGACACCTGCACTCAGGCCCATGGTCCTAATCATCCTCTATGCGGACCTGCTGGGTAACGCCACAAAGAACCCAAGAAGGGCTCCCACAGGACATACAGAACATCCCACGGCATAAATTATTTTTACAATTAAGAGAAAAAAGAACTAGGTATGGTATTGCAAACCTTTAATCCCAACCTTAGGGAGACAGGGGCAGGAGGATCTCCGTGAATTTGAGGCCAGCCACCCAGGTCAACACAGTGAGTTGACTCTGCCTCCAGAGAAGGAAAGAAAAGTGAAGGAGGCTAAGACTGGTCCATTGCATCTCCTCTCTGGAATGGGATGAGGGTAAACAATACTGTGCCCACCCTGAGAGGGGATGCAGCTTACAAACGACCCCTGTATTCTACGTTTGACCACCAGGGCAATTGGGAGTGACACTCAGAAATCCATGTTGATCCAGGTAACATGCCAGATGGGACTTTCCCTGTGGAGGAGGCTTAGTGGGTAGCATGCCTCTGATACTGTAATACCTCATAAAAGAGGAAAGCTAGGGCCAGCTCGGGGAAGCCAACATAAAGCCAGATGTAGCATGAACTAGCTAGCTTCTTATCTACAACTGAGAAAATCCACTCCTTCTCGGGTCATTTTAAGGACTCAGGTGTCAGGTGTGTAAGGATAACGGGCATCAGATGAGTAGTAACAACAAGCTAGGCGCTATTCAAAACGCTTTGCACATCTTCATTTACTTGATCCGAAAAAACAACCCCTACAGAAATAAGGAGGGAGGAGCAAGATGAGATTTTGAGGGAAGTAATTTCAACCCCAGCCTCAAAATTAGAAGAAGTGGTGGAGCTCAGATTCAAATCTAGGTGACCTGATTACACACCTGCTTTTCAAACACTGTGCCAAAAGCACCTGGTGGAGAGAGGATGCTTCACAAATGGGCATGGGTGACATTTTGTTACATGCACTATCCTTACACACCGCTGCTGCGTAGATCTCTACCAGTCAGCGTCCCAGAGGCAAATGGACATTCTCTGCCCAGATGTGAATTAGCACCAACACGAGTGATTCTTATCTTAATGGCCTCAGATCCTTTAAGTAGCTCCAACATGCCTGAGCAGGTAATTAATAAAGCCTCTGGTCTGCAGTTGATAGTAAGTACAACACTACACACTTCACAGCAGGAAACAGCGCGGCTGATCCACTTGCCGCCTTTCCTTTCCGAGAAGTTCTCCACTCCCCGCGGTAGAAGCAAAACTGAGGCTTTGGTCAGACCGCCTCACTTTTGCACATAACTTGTTTGGGGAGTGTTTTGAACTTTGAGTTTAGACCTCCAGTCCTAGAGATGACTACCGAGTCACTGCGTCTACTGTACTCATTGTCACCACTCATCGACTCCACAGCGAGTGTCTGAATTCTTGCGTGTGCTTTAAATGTTTAGTGCCCAAGACTGGTTGGACGGTTTATAATTTGTTCCTACACTTGTTACATGGCCCTTAATATAGTTCCTTGAGTATGCTCAGAACCATGGGGTGTGGTTCCCAATTTAGCTTCCTGACTGTCCCGTGTTTCCGAGATATAAACAGCGAATGGGGCATTTTGAAACTTCACGGCTGTTCTGAACTAAAAATATGGAACTATTACAAAGCATTTCGGAGAGATGCCCTACTTGATGTCTCTCGGGTGCTCTCTTGTTAGATTTTTTTCTCCTGCTTCCACACATCTGTTATCCCGCGCTGTGCGTCCAGCCACTTTATCCTGTGAAAAGGGCTGCGTTGGTTTTTCTGTTGCCAAGACCAAATGCTTAACGAAAAGCAGCTCCAGGGAGGAAGGGTTTCATTTGCCTCGAATTTTGAAAGGATACAGTCCAGTGCAGAGGGAAAGGCACCAAGTGCGCTGCTGGGACCCCTTCCCCTCTCTGGTCTTAGTAGAACAGGAGGCAGGCAGTCTTGGGGCGGGAAGCGGGGCCCGGGCGCAAAGCCCACCCCGGTAGCCGGCTTTCTTTTGGGCCACCAACTACCTCCCAAATCCAGACACGGAGACTTAATATTAGTCATGAATGCTCAGCCTTATCTTATGCTTGTCCCACCAGCTCTTATAACTTAATTTAACCTGTTTCTCTTCATCTCCATTTTGCCTAGGGGCTTTTTATCTTTCTGTCATTCTGTATGTCCTACTCCGTGTCTGGCTGGCTGGTCCCAGGCGTCTCCCTCTCTTTCTCCCTCGTTCTCTTCCTCTTCCTCTGTCTGTCTCTCTCTCTCTCTCTCTCTCTCTCTCTCTCTCTCTCTCTCTCTGTCTCTCTCTGTCTCTGTCTCTCTCTCTCTCTCTGTCTCTCTCTCTCTCTGTCTCTCTCTCTCTGTCTTTCTGCCCCCTAGATTCCTCCTCCTATTTATTCTCTCTGCCCAACCACCCTGCCTACTGCCTAGCTATTGGCCATTTAGCATTTTATTAGACCAATCAGGTGCCTTAGGCAGGCAAGGTAAAACAGCAACACGTCTTTACATAGTTAAACAAATGCAGCATAAACAAATGCAACACACCTTTACATAGTTAAAGTAATAGTCTATTCTACAACACACCCCTACTGACTCCTTTTCGCCAGTGAGTCTCCAACTCTGAAAGGTTCTGCAGCCATCTATAACACTGCAACTTATGGAGCAAGTGTTCAAACCTGAGCCTATGGGGGATGTTCACATTTAAGCCATAATCCTCAGTTTCCCAGAAGACAGATGGGACTGGAATCTGGGTGAGAGGCTGTCAGGAAAGACTTTCCCTTGGCTCTGTTCATCCTCATCTTCTGGCAGACTTCTCTGGTCTGCAGAGGTAAAGTACAGGAAAGAGCACTCAGAGGTGTGCACCCCAATGCTGTGTCCCTTCCTCTGACTCCTCCCTTTCACTCCTACTTAGCAAATTTCAGTCCTCAACAAAAAACATTAGGCTGCAGCCCTTAGAAAATGGGCATCATTTCTATTTGGATTCCCTGACCCACCAGATCCCATGAGCATCCATTGCCTCATCCATGTCATGGCTCCAGATAGTTGATCTTGGTTGGTTTTGTTTTAATCACTTTATACCATATTTTCTGATTTGTTCCCAGGTAATAAACTGGCACTCAATAAACTGCATGTGAGTGTATACTTAATGGACATGATATATTTATGCACCTCATAAATCAAACACACACATCACCACCAAGCTTCCCTCTCCCCTTGGGTGACCCTTTCTCCTACGTATCCTGCTTGCCCCCAGGAAACTACTGATCTTTTGGGGACTCTACATTGGCTTCCAAAACAACCAGTGTCCACTCTTTTCTCTGGCTTCTTCCTTCATTACAATTCTCTAAAATGTCGTCTTTGCCGAGCCGTGTCAAACTGTGCAGGTACACTGCGGTTCCCCATTCTTTCACATGGAGTGTGCCCTGGGTTCTTGCAGCTTCTGCCTATTACAAACAAAGCCACATCTTTGTATGGTACAGGCTTTGGATTCGATTAGGTACATATGTAAGAGTGTTGTGGCCGAATCACTTGAGAGTCTTAAGACTCTGTCAGATGTCTTCTGAAGAAGTTGTATGTTTTCTATTCCCACCAGCTGTGTATGAGAGCTCCAGTTCCTGATCCACACACTTAGTACAGTCAAGGATTTCAGCTTTAGCTGTTTTTCGGACTGTATTTGATTTGTATTCCCTGGTGAGGCTGAGAGGCACTTTTCAGTGCCTCAGGCCCTTGGATGCTCCTTGGAGAAGCATCTGTTCAAACTTCTGTCTCAGGTTTTAACGGAGTTGTTTGTTTTCTTGAGTTCAGAGAGCTTTGCCCACACTTTGAATATAAGCCTTTATCAGATTCCACACCTACTACAACTCTGTGACTTCTTTGGGGGATCTTGGGGGGGCTGGATTGGCTTCTGCTTAACTGGCTTTTGTTGTTGTTTTAGGCTATTCTAGATCCTCATTTCCTATGAATTCAAGAATCAGAATTTTTGTGGAAAGGGTTCACTCATGCCACCACATTCCTGTGGAGGTCAAAGGGCAACTTTCTGGAGTCAGTTCTCTCATCCACCATGAGAGTCCTAGGGATTAAACTCAGGTCCTTAGGTGAGTTGGCAAGCCTTTGCCCACTGAGCCATCCTGCTGGCTCAGACCCAGTCTTTTTAAACTCGACAAATTGAGATGGAGCAGAAGAGGAAGGAATAGGAGGGGTAGGAGGGGATGGGGTGGATGGGGTGGAAGAGGAGGGAGGTAGAATGAGATGGGGTGGGAGAAGAGAGGAGGGGATGGGGTGAAAATGGAATAAGCTGAAAAATCCTTGTGAGCATTAGCCCGGGCTTGCCTTGGGTCTTGGTTTGTGGGAAGTTAATATTACAGCCACCTACGAGTGTAGTGTATGCAGACATTGGTCTTGAATATCTTGTCACTCTTGTCCCTAGGTACGTCACAATTTTCATCTTTCTAAATGATGTTCTTACGTCAATATGTGATAATAAGATGTAGAAGTGAATCTTATTAACTCAATAGTTCTGCACATTGCTTTTGCACACTGCAACCTTGATGGACTCATTTTTTTAATTATAGTAGCCTCTCTGTAGATTCATGTTTTCTGTAGTCATTTGCTAGGACAGCTCCTCTTCAGACTTTCTGCAGTTTCCTTTGCCAGTGTCCCTATCCCACTAGACGGATGGGGGTGTTAACTTCTCCAGCTAAGCACAAGTATTGAGAATAGCCATCTTGTCTTGTTCCTGAGACTAGTGCACTCAGCATTTCCTAATTATAATGTTGCCATAGTCTGCCCTCGGAGGCCCTTTGTGGGTGACAGAAGTTTCTTTCTATTCCTAATTTGTGGGAGTTTTATCAGAAATTAGTTAGATTATGTCAAATGCTTTTTACATCTTTGTTGTGATGATAATATGGTATTTGATAACAAAGCAAATTGCATTGATTTGTTTTACTAAGTCAATAGTAAATTCTTAATATAAACCCATTTGAAGATAAACCCCATTCGAATATAGTTTCTCCTTTGTAAATGTTGTTGGACTTAACTTGCTAAAATTATGTAGAGAATCTCTGTATATATGAGTTTGAACTATGGTGGAATGTGGTTTTCTGGTTTGTATAGTGTCTCATTTAATTTAAAAGGTATTCTCTCCGATTTCCTGAGTGATATTTATTTTTATTTTTTTTACTTCTATTTTATTTTATGTGTATGGATAGTTATGCCAGAACTTGTATCTGTGCACCATGTACGTGCCTGGTGCCTGAAGAGTCCAGAAAATGATGTCAGCTCCCCTGGAGCTGGAATTACAGCTGCTATGTGGGTGCTGAGAATGGAACCCAGATCCTCTAAAAGAGCAGCCATTGCTCCTAACCACTGAGCCATCTCTCCAGCCAACCATTTCTTTTCTTTAAACCTTTAGAAAATGTTACCAATGTTGACTTCTAAACTTAGAGGAGTTGGGGGGATTATTTTCATTAAAATTTGATTCTGTAATAAAAATACTTTGATATTTATATTACATATTTCTCTTTGAATGAGCTTTGGTATTTGGTAGTCTGTGAGTTTTGAAGAATTCTCCATTTGTACAACTTGTTGAATGTGCTGAATATGTTACATTGGCATCAACTATCCTTAATATCCCTTTATTCAGAGGTGACGAGCATCTTACTTCAGCTCTGGCTTTATTTTGTATTTGTAATATCTCTTCTTTCTTGTTTTCCTAATCAGTGTATGGGAATAACCCATCTACCTTTCTGATAATTGAATTCTGTTGTCAAGACATGAATCCCTTTAAATGTGTTGCAAGGTGTGTTATGGCTCCCAGTACGTTGGCAAACGTTTTGCCTTCACTTGAGTGATGTCTTTAACAGTGCTGTGCAAGCCTCCTGTGTTCTTAATGATTTGTTATTATCTCCTCATTCTAGCAATTACTGGAAGGTTATGGATTCTCAAAACTTATCTGTTTCTTCTTGAGTTTTATCACATTCAACTCACACACGTGAAAGCTCTGTCTATTAGGTGCACGTTTTAGATCGTTAAATCTGCTGAACAAAACCATTACCATCATAAAATCACC
Source organism: Peromyscus leucopus (assembly GCF_004664715.2). Classification (NCBI taxonomy): domain Eukaryota; kingdom Metazoa; phylum Chordata; class Mammalia; order Rodentia; family Cricetidae; genus Peromyscus; species Peromyscus leucopus. Next base: position 65,287,313 of record NC_051070.1, read on the forward strand.
TTACTCATCCCTAGTAATATTTTTCACCATAAAATCAACCATGTTTTGTATTAATATAGCCACAGCTGTTCTCCTTTGATGATATTAACGTGGTTTTTACTCTGGAACTATCAGTGTGTTTATATTTGAAGTGTCATCTCTTGTCACCTCTCTCTCTCCTCTCTCATTCTCTCCCTCTCTCTTCTTTCTTTTCCCCAGAGGCTCAAATTACATCTACATCAAGCCACTTGAAGTTGACATTGCTTTCTGAGTTCTGTCCCATCCTATGGAAATTCCTTTTCTCTGTGCCTTTCATTTTACATAGTCCTTTATTGGAATTTTGAGAACATTCTGCTTTCTTTTACTATATGTAATTTGCTGGTAATCTCTTCTATTGTCACACACACACACACACACACACACACACACACACTGTTGTTTTCATCTCTGGAAATCTAATTTGCATCTTTTCCCATACTTTTGTATCTCTGATACTTTAGAAATGTGAAATCCTGTTTTTATGCTTTTTTTTTCTACTTATTTGAATGTCTTTGTAGTTGTAAGTCAGGTTGGATTAACTTCTGATTTTCTGTCTGCTCTTCATTGTGGCTTGTATTTTCTTGTCTCTTTGAATGGCTGGTGACTTTTTACTGGATGCCAGACTGTGTGTTTGTGTGTGCCTCCTGGGTGCTGCGTATTTTTTTTTATTTCTATAAATATTATTGAGCTTTGTTTGAAGATGAATATAAGTGACTTCAAAATAGTTTGATCTTTTTTAGTATTGCTTTAAAAATACCTTAGGTGAGACTGTCACAGGGCTTAGTCTAGGGCTGATGACACCCCACAGCTGAGGCGTGACCTCCCCTCCTCTAGTACGCTGTGACTTTTGAAGTTTTCCAGCCTGTCTGGTAAGAACATGAACTATTCCTGGATGGCGGTCTGTCTCAATCCTCAGACACTTTTCTAATATCCATACACTAATCAGTACGCAGCCCCTTTCGAGAAAGTAGTAAACTAATCAAACATATTTATAAGTTGCCAGACATTTGTCACATGTTCCCTAATATAGCTCTTTGAGTACGCTTAGGGCTATTGGGTGTGGTTCCCGAATAAGACAGCCTCATGACAAGCTGTCACATGTTTCTGGGATAAAAACGGTCACACAGGAATTCTGAAACTTAACTGCTGTTCTGAATTAAAAATACAGAGCTAATCATTACAAATATCCAAAATGTAAAGTGCACCATGTTGACTTCATGGATGCTTCCTTTTTCAGAAAACATTACAACTCAAAGTCCAACCAAGAAGTAATTCCTTGGAGGCAACAGTGCATGCTCAGTTGAATGGCAATCCAAAGAAGACTCCCAAAGGGCCCAGACCATCATTCACAATAGTTGGCTGAATGGGATTGCTAGACTTTAAACTATATTCCAGGCCAGGCCTCTGCCCAGGAGAGAAGTGGTATTTAGCATAAAAGAGACAAGAAACTCATGATGTTTAGTTCATGACACTTCCACGGGAGGTCGGCACAAGCCAAGTGGGTAAGCAGATATTTACATTGCATTGAAAATAAATTTAATAGCTTTTTCTACTTTCATAATCCTGGAGTGTAAAATGTGTATGTATGTGTATTTCTTGCTGAACAAAATAATAAATTTTAACAAAAACTTCTCTGTACTTGATTTTTGATCTGAATATAAGTCACATATTGAATATAATATACATGTTGGGTAATGATCTAAAACTTAAGACTCAGTTATTGGTGAATTTCCATGTAATGTGTCAAATGTAATCAATGACTACAAATAATTATTTTTATTACCCGAGCTTCAGTAAAATGTTGTTTGTAATATATTTATTAATTATTATTAGTGTGTGTGAGAGAGAGACAGGGGAGAGAAAGAAAGAGGGAGAGATGGAGGGAGTGGGTGTGCCACGGTACAAATGTAAAGGTCAGAGGAAAACTGTGTGTAGTTGGTTCTCTCCTTCCAACTTTAGATGGTGTGGCGGTCTGAATGAGAATGGCCCCCATAGTTGTTAGCTTGAATGCTTGGTCCCCAGTTGGTGGAACTGTTTGGGGAGGATTAGGAGGTGTGTCCTTGTTGGAGGAGGTGTATCACTGGTGATGAGATCTGAGGTTTCAATAGACTTCAGTCATTTTCAGTGTGCTCTCTCTGCCTCCTACTTGTAGATCAAGATGTGAGCTCTCAGCTATTCTATACTCATAACCATTGCTCAGCCATCATGGACTCCAACCTCCCAACTAAACACTTTCTTTTATAAGACACCTTGGTCACGGTGTTTTATCACAGCAATAAAGAAGTAACTAGGAAACATGGGTTCCAGAGATTGAACTCAGGTCACCAAGCTCGTGGAACGAGCATCCTTACCCGCTGAGCCAGCTCACCACTCGGTATTTTATTTTTAATTTTTTTATAATCTGAGATACTTTTGTTTGATTTTTTCATATATGGTCTGCTAAAACCAGCTCCTTAGGACACAAATAACAACAACAACAAAAACCCGAAGTCCATTCTGGCCATGTCTTGTGACCCACTTGAAACACATTTAGAACCACATGGAATACAAAGTAGGATCAAACACTGAAATGTCTTTGTGGGCATCTAGATATGGAATAGATGGGATTGGACTGTAGCTACAGGCATATCTGTTCATGCACTTCAACAGATAGCATTGCAGATATAGCAAATCTATCTCAGCAAGAATAAGCACTTTACATGTGCAACAAGAAGAAAGGCACTGAAATGAGAACAGTAGAATTCAGCCTGCTTGTGTGGGAAATATATCAAGAGAAAGAAACACATTACACAAAATATGATTGTGTCTTTAAAGCCAATCACCAATAGTGGCCTGGCTTCTAAATTTATACCCACTTACCAAAGGGTCACCATAGTCCTTATCCATCCTCGAATGGCACTTCAGATTATAGTGTGCATGGTTTCATGAGTATTTTACAGAGAGAGAGAGAGAGAGAGAGAGAGAGAGAGAGAGAGAGAGAGAGAGAGAGAGAGAGAGAGAGAGAGTTGCCCAATCAGGTTCTGTCATGAAAGACACAAAAAGTTTCTTTTCTTGCCAGTATGCCCTTCCTTGACCACTGTTCTAATTCAATTAGCTCACATCTCCTCAGCCAAATTCAAGATTCTAAAACTCTCCTGCAGGAATTACAGAAATTATCCATCAGACTATGCCCATTCTGCTAATTCTATAATAAACACCCAAACATGTTTGCCTTTCAAAGTGGGATAGAAGGAAAAGAGCCCTAAGAGTGTAGGAATTCATGGTACCCCTTTAACTAGGAAAGAAAAGAAAAAGCTGATTAACTACAGATTTGTAATTCTGAAGGCAGACAAAATTAATGGTTTTGTTCCTGAAACCAAGATGTACAATTTCATCTCCCCAGTATTAGCATCATGTATCTACCCATTTGTGTTCTAGTGAGATGAAGCCTGTTCAAGCTTTACCATTTCAGGTCAATAAGTGATGGGGCTCTAACATCCTCAGAGAGCATCATAAATCTACACTTAAGAAAATTCTGGAAGTCCATTGCCTTTTCCATTTGAGTCTTCCAAGGAGGGAAGGATGGGGAACAGGATAGCCTCTGTTCTGCTGATTTCTAAAGGAACTATCCTCTAAGAAAGAATCCATCTACCCAACAATCTAGATCATTCCATTTGAGGACAGCCTCTTCAAATGTTCAGGTTAAAGCAGCAGTGCTTGGATGGGGCTGTTCCTGAGTCGCCATGTGTCAATGTAAATTAAATACATCGTTGAAGAGAATGAGTTTTTGAAAATTCCTGATGTTGCAATTGCCTCATCATGAGAGCATCCCAATCTGACAATGCCTTAAGTAGGCGCCATGTGTCTAATCACAAAGTAGAGTCCAGCTTGGCACTTATGTATCTGCTCAGAATGCTGTTAGGCTGTTTTGTTGTTGGGGAATGTATTAGGTTTTTATTTTTATTTTTATTTTTATGTATGTCTCTATTTCTGCCTCTGTCTCTCTGATTCTGCCCCCCACCGTGTGTGTGTGTGTGTGTGTGTGTGTGTGTGTGTGTGTGTGTGTGTGCAGTTGCCTACAGAGGCCAAAGACAATGTCATATCTCCTGGAGATGGAGTTACAGATAGCTGTGAGCCACCCAACAAGGGTCCTGGGAACCTAACCGGGGTCCTCTGGAAGACGGGCAAAGACTCTTAAGCACTGAGCCAATTCTCCAGCCCTTGGGAATTTTTTAATTACATTTTTTAGTTTGTGTGTGTGTGTGTGTGTGTGTGTGTGTGTGTGTGTGTGGTCATGCACATGCCATGGCATACGTGTGGAGGTCAGATGACAGCTGGTGGGAATTGGTTCTCTCTTTCCTCACTGCAGTCCCAGGCATCCACCTCCGGATTCCAGGCTTTGCGGTAACTGACTTTCCCCACCAAGCCTTTTCACTGACCCTTGAAGTTTTCAGCTTTTTTTCTCTTTATTATTTGGTTTGCTTTTTTTTTTTTTAATAGATATTTTGTGGATTTGCTTTTTAGTTTGAGGATTTTGAGACAGAGTCTCATGATACAGCCAAGACTATCCTGGAACTCACCATGTAGCCCAGGCTGGCCTCTAATTCACAGAAATCCTCTTGCTGCAGCCTGGAGGACACTGAAATCATGGATAAAAATCCAGCCACAACAGCCAGTTTGTTCTTATTATTTCATCCCCTGTACCATATAATGTCATTCAGCTATTACTCGATGAATATTTACTTAAAGAATGAACTGAGTATCTGAAAGACTGTGCTATATTTTCACCTCTTTTGTTTTCAGTTTTTGCTGTATTACAATACTTCCTGTGATATTAAGTCAACGTGACAGGAAATTTTAAATGAGCAGAATTGATCAGTACAGTTGGAAGGACCACCTTTGTCTGGATAGAAACCAGAGTAGCAAATTAACACCAGGAATGGGAGACACAGGTAAGTCCCAGAGGTAGGGGTGGTCAGAGGCCAAGACTGGGGTCCCCTTGACCTCCAGGAACCCACGGTTCTCCACAAGGTTGATGAAACCCTGTGAGAGTCTCCAGTCCAGCCCCTGTATATCAGGAAGAGATGTGACCAGCCCCTATTCCCAACAGACAAGGCACCTTTGTAACGCAAGCCACAGAGAACATGCAGCTACTTCTTCTGTGACTCCCGCTCAGCCCTCACATTTCACTTTTGACCTTACCACCCTAGAGGCCTCTAAGTCGGATCATGTGCACTTTACAGTTCCAGTCCTGACTCTCCCTTGTTCCTGGATTCAGAACAAACACTGCACCATGATCTCTCCTTATTATCTGTGGACTCCATCAGTGACTGTGTCTTGTCACCAGAGCCACTCCACCAAATGGACAGATAGGAGTGAGGGGGAAACGGAAGGGAAGAAAAATACTGGGAGAAAGCGTTATCAGCTGGGGAGTACAGGAACATTTGGAGTATTGCTTGCCTCTGAAAGAGCAGTACACCAGCCTCCCAGACTAGGAAAACGCCCCTAGTGGTAAGCAACAGAAATCACACAAAGCTTTCATTTACAGCCCTGTACATATGTCTGGGCTAGAAGCCAGAGGCAGTGGCCAGGTGGAGTCTACAGAATGTTTTGCAACATCCCAGAAAAATGGTTATGAAAAATCCTGCATAAATACTCAAAAAAGATAGGTCTCCCCTACTTAAGCCATGAGCCTTATCAATAAAGCTGCCCTTCCCTGTGTGAGGAGGAAAAATCGGTCCTTGAGTTCTAGATACTCTCATTATACGACCTAATGTTTTAGCTCCTCAGCTCCTGCCAGCTAATTTTCCTGCCTACGTTCACATCTAGCAATGGGAACCAACCATAACCACAAATATGACTTAAAGGATTTCAGGGGAGTACAAGGGACAAAGGCCAATCCCAACCACAATGTGCCACTGCCTTTTTCAGGTATTCAGTAAACCTGTAAGTATTCCTAATTTAAATCTTAATAATTTTTTTCACAATGCAAACTGAGATGTATCTGGAGAACAAAGGGAATTCTTAGAATGCCCTTACTATTAACCAAAATAGCCAAGAAGGCTCGCCAACACTTGCTTGACCTGAGAGCGGCACAGCTGTCCCATGACCTGACAGCCATGACAGTGGACGATGATAACTCGTGAGGATGGCTTATTGCCACTTTCTTCCCAAGGAAAAACATGGCAGGATCTATATTTTTGTTTCTGTAGCTTCATTTCTCATGAAGATTAGGTTGCATCATCAAACATTTTTCTAAAGATCTAAGGGCAAACACAGAAGTACACTAGGAAGTTTGTTGTTTTAATGTAATGTAAAAATCCGTTTTGAGATTCTGGTCACAGGTTTTTAACCAACCTTTCCGTGATCGGGGTCTATTCTAACAATCCTGAATCACTGAATTCTGGGTTGTCTCCTGAAGAAGGCAGAGACAGTGAGTGTGTTGTTATCATGCTTCCCCCTTCCTCTTTCAAGAATACACTATCCGTCTCTACAGGCATGGGAACTGCACAGGCACACACACACACTGGAGGGGCCTTGGCGGCTCACACGTCCTGGGGATTCAGCTGGCATTTTGCCCCCACCACCACCACTTCAGTGCTCTTCTGTGCATGTGACCACAGACAGTGCGTCTAAATTTGGCACATTTCAAGGTCAAGTGATGCAGCAAACAGAATCTGACCTCCACCAAACGCCATTGTCCGTTCATCTGTCCAGGAAACACCGGGCAAGCATGCTGCCTGGCTCACTCCAAGTTCATAAATCTTCATCCCAGAAAATCGCTGGCTTCTTCATCAAATGCTCACACGGGGGTGGAGAGGAATGAAGATGCTTGTTCCTCCCCATCCTCCACACTCCCCAGCCCCTCAGTTCATTTTCACTACATGGGCCAGCTACTAAGGCAAAGAGACTGTTCTGAAATTTCCGCTGGTTCACGTAGGCAAAGAATCTGAAGCACCTCCAAAACGGACATCAAGTAAAAACTACCAGTTTTCCAAAGTCTGTAATTATGTATTTACACAGAGTACAGAATCCTGTATGTATTTACATACAATTACAGATTATCAAGTAAATAACACAATATTGCAGTGTTAATGAGATGAAATAGTGAAAATACCACCAACCGCAGCCATTCTTTTATCTACAAAACAGGACCTGGCAGGACAGGTTCCCCAATGCTGACCTGGCATGTCCTTCAGTACTGCTTAGGGACATTTGCATGACAGATGGGAAGGTGGTTCAGTCCACCCTGGCTAAGTCTTTGACCATGATGCCAGTGTTGGCACCAACGAGAGAGTCGTTTGGCTATCTGAGCATCTGTTTGTGGGCTGGAGCCACCCAGCCCACAGTGGCTTAGGGCTGCCATCCAACAGGCCTTGCCCCTCTGACAGCAGGAACCGAACCGGATGCAAACCCAGGACGGGGGATGATTTGTCTACTTCCCAGGGTGGTACTCACACAGAAACCCTGAGCCATCTTCTCTCCCAGAGTGCCTGTTTACATAAATTGCATACATCAATATTTATTTATTTACAGACCATTACAGTTTATTGTACTGGTTACCAAAAGCACACATTTTGCTTAAAAAAAAAAAAAAAAGTACCAAAACAAAGTCCAAAAATAGACATTAAAGTAGCATTTTCTGGGAATGTATGGAAAATGTTTAGTTTTTGCACAATTGTTTTTCTTCTGGGCTAATTTTCTGGAACACTCGCTACTTTGTGACTATTAATGGCTGTCTTTTAAAATCGATGCCTTCAGATAATACAGCTATGATATCATACGAACCCAATTCTTTCCTGTGGTCAAATGCTGAATCTTTTTCAGTAAAAATAAAATAAATGCTTTTGGGGAAATGGAAGTCTAAATATGTCTACATCTTAGCAGCAAAGAGTTAAATAACAAATAGGAACACTGTTCAAAATTCAACACAGCGCCTGTTTAGAAAATGGAAGGGAAGGATCCAAAGACCGTCCATAAGGAGGACATTCTGATCTTTATCCTATCAACTATTTCACAGAGCTTCTGGTTCCTCTCTCTAAGACATCTTTCAATTCTAAATATGAGCCTTCAGCTCCTCCCTAACGTTCATCAGCAGGGTACATCACCACGTGTTCCATCTTGGACCATAGAGGGCTGGATTTGCTCACGACAGGAAGTCAGGCACTTCACGTTCACAACAGCTTTAGCTTGCCAGTGACATGCTTTCATTTCCCATCAAGAATGTGCATCCAAGCAAAACAAAGCCAGAATATTGCATCTTAAAATTAGCTGCGTAAATTCAAACACATTCTTTAACTGTCACTTTCAATTCCCCAATGTTAACTGGCTAGAAAGTGAGAATGTTATAGATTCCTTTTTCTTAAATATTGCTTTAAGAATTTGGCTCATTTCACCTTATTATATAGTGAGAAGTGGTCTCCCTTGCCCAACAGCAAGTTCTAGAATTTTTGCTCTCAAATAAATATGTATTCTTAAGCTTTTCAGTATAGAATGTTATAAAAGATTTTGTAAACAGTGTTCTACACAGTTACCTCCTCTCTGAGCACTCTTAAAGACGGATTCAGAAAAGAAAGCTCAGGCAATGAGTACAGTACCCCTCTAATGTCATTACTGATAAAGATTTATTGGTTTCATGTTGCAAGTTTTACTTGAAGGGTACTAGCCCCATGTAATTATGACAGTTCTTCACACCAAATGCAATCTCCATAAAAGATGTTGTAATGAGCCCTAGGGTCCTTGTATAATTCCATATTCAATAGCCAAGACACAAATAAAAAGTTTACAAGGATGATCCTGTTCATCTGATTTTTGCCTCAAAAAGAGAGAGGGGAAGAAGAGGAGGAGGGAGAGGAGGAGGAGGAGGATAAGGAGGAGGAGGAGATGAGAAGAAGAAGAAGAAGAAGAAGAAGAAGAAGAAGAAGAAGAAGAAGAAGAAGAAGAAGAAGAAGAAGAAGAAGGAGAAAATCTGTACTACATAAATGTTTTTTCCTCTCCCTTGGTAATTTTAAATCAGTACCATATTTGATGTTAGTCTTGTTGTCATGGAAGTGGTCTGAAATTAAAAGGCATAGTTATTACTTAGCTTTGGTACACTCTGCAATAGATTAAAACAAGTAAGACATACACCGACCCTCATACGTTCCAGCCACCCAGTTACACTAAGTTACGAGAGAGGAAAATTACAGACACGGAATGAAGGGTTGAGACCCAGTTTATCTTTAATCCTCTGGGGTAAGCTATGAAACAAGCAGTCTGAAGAGTGAATACTCAGTGTCATGAGCGATGTGCAGAAGTTTACAATAATATGGGCACAAAATAGATTGTCGCCTTTAGTACATTAGGGCCATTAGAATCTCTTGTATACCTACTTGCATGAAGTTACCACAGGTTCATAGCAGACGCTGCCATTTAATGCCTACAGAGCCTAAAGCTTCCAAAATGCCTATCTGGCCTGTACATATTTCATTAAAAATAAACTCTATATAATAAATAAATATATAAAATAAATAAAATGTTGCCTTTGGAATTTCTATAAATAAATTTAACCTTTTTTCTTTTTTTTCCTTTTTTTTCTTTTTTTCTTTTTTCTTCTTTCTTTTTTTTTATTTTTATTTTTTTCCTTTTAAACTAAGAGGTCTTTGCTTTAAGTTCACTGGGCTATGATACCAGTGAGAATGAACTGACCGTCTTTTAAGTGAGACTGCACCCTCCACGGCTGTGGAAAGGCAGTGTTCCCTTGAGCAGGCCACCAGCCAAAAATCCTGATGAGTTGAAGTATGGCAGCTGTGCTGATATAAGATGAAGTTCAACTGATCAAAAATGTAAAAGCGTGTCTATTTCCCAGCATGCATCAGGCCGTTGTCCTCTTGGCGCGCCGCTCTCCCCCTCCACGCACCCACTCATGCACTCGCACCTTCTCTCACAGCCTCGCTCCCCCACTGTCACAATAAATCAAGCAAGTGGCCCCAGGCAGCCCTCCAGGAGGACCAGCCAGTAAGTGCAGAGCAAATCAGCAAGTCCCCATCCAAGCTTCCATCATACATATGCATGCGACAAAGTTAGGCAGCGGTGGAGCTGAGGTGATGGCCCTGCTAATCGTTAAGAACCCACCGCATGAAAGCATTGATAGTGGTTATGTTTTAAGGGCTCAAGTGAAGACACTGTCTTTGTCAACTTTGGCTTAGAATATCCTTATATAGTTCAGGTACTTTGTCAGGGTCCACTGGTCTAGGTAAAAAATGTGTAAATTTCTGGTGCCGTTTAGTCCTGGTCCCTTCTCTTGGAGTCCCATCCTTATTTAATGCAACATAATATCTCCGTCCGGTGTCCACGTGTTTATACAGGTTGGACGAGTAGGTGTTGTACCAATTCTCTTCAAACTGTTCTCTGAATACACACTCTTGTGTTAATTTTTCCTGTCAAAAAAAAAAGAGAGAGGAAATAAATACATTGCAAAATATAGCTGCCTCATTAAAAAGCAATTATACACACATTGAGTCCCCTTTATCCTAAAAGCTTTAGACTAGAATACTTTAAAACTTTTTTTAATTTTGAAATATTTGCATATGCATAATGAGATATCTAGGCTATGGGACCCATATCTAAACACAAAATTCACTTATGTTTCAAATACACCTTCTATGCATAGCCTGAAGGTAATCTTACATCATATGTTTTCATTAAAATTCTCATAATATGGAATTTTCCACTTGTGACATCATGTTAGTGTTGAAAAAAAATGTTTAAATGTGGGGACATTTCAGAGTTCAAACTTACTTCCAAATCAAGGATGCGTGAACCAAATAAGCCTAATAAGAAAATCATTTTTTATTTTAAACTTCATTATTAAAAAAAAGTTGCAAATAAGAAAAAAAACACACATGGAAATTAACAACTCAAAAACTGCACAATTCGGTGACTGTCTAGACAGGAAGGCTCCCTGTCGGAACGGGAGCTGGGAGGCTTCACATTGGGTTTTGCACTTTCACTATCAAGTAAATTTTACATGCTTATCCACCACCAAAAATGAAAAATCCATTTTTAAATACGTCCATGCATTTTTTCAAAAACTGTTTAACTCTATCAAGTTAATGACATTTGAATTTCTTATTCAAAATGGCTAAAGCACAAAAAATTCTGAACATTTTGGGGAATGGAAGAAAATCATAATACTGAATTTTTTTAGACAATATTCACATTAGTTTTTCAAAATTCGATGTAGAAATGTCAAGAACAAAGTCAAGAAAGAGGCAGCACCTTGATGACCATAAAAATATTCAATCTGCTGACAAGGCCTAGACACGGTCTCGTGGGTCTCTTCCACATGTCAATCACTATATTCAAAGGACAACTGACCCACTGGCCACTCTCATTTTTACCACAGCATTTGGCTAGTAACTTCCCTGGGAGGGATTTGCCCAAGTGGAGACTCTAAAAACCACCTCATTGTCAACATATTTTTATAAAGTACTTGTTAGAACACTGATGTCTGCAGTATTAACAGTGAGTGGCCTCTTGGAGCATCCTGTTACATGGATTACTCTCCAAAGCCTTTCCTCACACTGCAGCTCCAGTGGGCAGTACATTTTTGCCCAAGGCCTGTCTTCAACCTGTGGGTTATGGAAGCCTCTACCCCTTAAAATTCTGATCTCAAAATTTACAAAATGGCTGTTTTTAAAATCTCTGGGAGAGCCAGGGGGTGGTGGCATATGCCTTTAATCCCAGACTCTGTAGGGAGAAGCAAGTGAATTTCTGAGTTCAAGTCCAGCCTGGTCTACAGAGTGAGTTCCAGAAGAGCCAGGGTGACACAGAGAAACCCTGTCTCAAAAATGAACAAACAAATAAATCCCTGGGAGAATTTTTGTTTGTTTTTTTGTTTGTTTGTTTGTTTGAGACAGAGTTTCTCTGTGTAGCTTTGGTGCCTGTCCTGGATCTTGCTCTGTAGACCAGGCTGGACTCGAACTCACAGAGATCCACCTGGCTCTGCCTTCCGACCGGGCTCCCTGTGAGAATTCTAAGGCAGACCATTCTCAGTCCATATTTTAAGATATCCACTGTACCTTGATACACACAAAGGATTGGCTTCAAGATGTCTCACAAAAATCTGTGGTTGTTCAAGTCCTTTTCCATAAAAATGGTGTGCTCGCCTAGAAGCTACCACATCCTCGCTGACTTGACACTATCTCTAGATAACTACTGATACCTAATACAGAGTAAATGCTGTGTAAGTAGTTGCATGGTGTCTTTGAAGACACAGCTTCTTAAACTTCAGGGTGTGGCCCCCTTGGGATTGTGGAACTGAACATGGGGGTCACAAAAAGAACTGGCAATCAGACAAGATCTCCAAATGTGTAACAACCAAAACTAATGGAAACTCAAGTTTAAAATAAATCTGCTCGCTTCTGCCAGCGCTCTCCCGCCGCATCGCGGGACTTCACTGCAGCCTCGTTCTGAACAACACATCACGCATGCTCTGTACTGCCCGTGCTGTGGGCCACACAGGGCCAACCAGCAATGGCCTGGAGTACCTTGGCTCAGCCTTGAGGCTGTTAAGTACGATAAATTGTAATGTCTTCACCATACATAAAAACTTTTCTGCTCTTGTAAAAACAACACCATTTAATCATGAGAAACAAAGACTTTTCATATTTTCCACCTTAACGTGTTAAGTTCTTCAAATTAGAACATCTTTGGATTGTATTATATTAGAACATTTGATTTTAAAAATTGTGTGAGTTTCATAAAACCTGAGTCGATGACTTAAGTCTTATTAAAAAATAAATTTTGGCTTGAGATTAGAATAGAATTTCCAACAATTTGTGAAATGCTCTAAACATACTTCTGACATTTTGTACTATGTATTTATGCAAAGCAGAATTCTCAGTGTAGACGATTAGAAAACCAAAATCTTGGTCAGCTCTGAAAAGCACTAAAAGTCCTCTGTGTCTGCACAAATATTCGGCCAAAATTTAAGTCTTTGTGTAAACACAAATAAGCACATCCACTTCACTAACACACAAATGGATTTCATCTTTACATATAGGCCAAAGAAGTGTTTCAAAATTTCTTTGTGATTTATTATTAGCAAGTGTTTGGTTTGTGTGCCTATTATATATATCTATACACTCGGGAGCACAAAGCATTCATGAGTGGGGACAGTTTAAAGCCCTGGTTCAGGGAATAAAGACAACAGAAATGTGTGGAGTGCTTTCAGTCCACGGTAGTTGCATCTGCAGAAGTTGGGGGGGGGCGGTGTCAGGAGGGATAGCCATAATGCTTTCTTTCTCGACTGACAGAATATTTCCAAACATAGCAGAGTAAAAACAAATCGGGTGCAAAGATGCCAAGATGAAAGCTAGTCTCCGTTTTCCACTCCCACTGCAAGAAAATCTCTCTGCCTTCTTAAATGTCTTCCCCTTCCTCTCTCCCTGAGCTCTCTGACCTTACAGTGTGGAGATCATGCCGTCATGTCATCCATGATCAGAAATGAAACATCCATCACACCCTACCTACATCATGACCACACTCTGGGCTGAAGTGTGTGTACTGAGGCTGCTCCTAGGGGAGGGAGGAAAAGGGACTTCCCACCTCTGGCTCCTGTCACCACACAACTGGAACCTTTAAAATCAATACCTTTCTAGTTAGTTATTTTAAAATTAAGAGTATTATTTTTTTTTTTTTTTTTTTTTTTTTTTTTGGTTTTTCGAGACAGGGTTTCTCTGTGTAGCTTTGCACCTTTCCTGGAACTCGCTTTGGAGACCAGGCTGGCCTCAAACTCACAGAGATCCACCTGGCTCTGCCTCCCAAGTGCTGGGATTAAAGGCGTGCGCCACCACCGCCCGGCAAGAGTGCTCTTATATCCTTTCTGCTTGTTGTTGTCCAAATAGGAAAGTTCATGAAACCAGGGAAAGTGGTGCTGGTGCTGGTCCTGGCTGGATGCTACTCCAGAGGCAACACTATCCTCATGAAGAACACAGGTGACGGCACCTTGGACTCTCCCTATAACCATAACTGGAACTAACGGCTACCCTCATCAAATTCACAGGTACATAGGCAAGACGGAAATTGCCAATAGGCTAAAGATCAAGCCTTTCATCCAAGTGTATAACCACAATCACCTCATACCTCCCCCAAAGTACCGCGTGAATATCTCCTTGGACAAAATTCTCATCATAAGGATGTCTTCAGAGACCAGCTCTGAAACTCAAGACCAGACAGGAGGCCAGGGTCAACTCTGAGACATGACACAAGATGGGCGGGAACAATTGGCTCTTCTAGAAGCTTAAATTTTAGGTGTATTTTTGTTTCCATCATTAAAAATAGGGAAAAGTGACTTTTAAAAAATAATTGCTTTGTTCTTATCCACTCGACACCTTGGATAAGTGAGAAAAGAAGTAAGTCGGGCCCATAGACTCTGCTGCCACAGATCTAACCAGTGACAGACTGAAGTTATTTGGAGTGTTGGTTGCATGAGGACCAAACATGTACTGTCTTTCTTGTCACTGTTTCCAAAACACATTGCAACAGGTGTTTCTAGAGCATGGACACTGATTTCAGGATTCTGAGTTATGCAGAGATGATGTGCAGGAAGTATGTGTAGCTTCTATGCAGTACTATGGCCTTTTACAAATGAGAAGAGCATGGGCGGATCTGGGTATATCAAGGGGGTCCTACAGCTAATCCCTTACAGATACTGAGGGACAACTGTCATCAGAAACAATAAGGCCATATATACTTCTGTTCCTGTCATTCAGAACCGAGGCCACACAATATACTTTCCATATTATCACCAAAACACCGATGCCCCTGATAGTCATACATTAAGCATATGACTTAATACACTAAGTTTAGGAAAAGCCAGCTGGATAGATTCACCTTCTCCCATTGTCAAAAAGTCAAGGGGGCTGAAGAGAAAAGGACAGAATTTTACAAAATCAACCGACAGTTCACCGTAAGTCATGCTTTGCCTCATCTTCTTATTTTTTTTATTTACATTTCTTTAGGGGGCGGGGCTCACGTCCTGGGCCATGTGTAGAGGTCAGAAAACAATTTGCATTCTCACTCACCTTGTGGGTCCCGGAGACTAACTCAGGCAGTCAGCCTTGGGATCAAGTGCCTTTCCCCTCTGAGCCCATCTTACTGGCCCCTCCCTCATCTCTTTCTTAACCCAAAGGCCTGAAACATCCTCGACTAGCTTCTACCGGCTTCTTCATAGTACTCTTCCGAATGGCCAAAAGAGCATGAGCAGGGTTTTTGGTGTTGTTTTGGTTTGGTTAATGGGTTTCATGACGTTGGAGATCAAATGCCGGGCCTTGCACACCGTAGACCAGGGTGCTCCCGCTGAGCCCCACCCAGCCCTGAGGTTTTTAACCAAGTATCACCTCATCAGACAAACATGCCCTGTGTGAGTTGAAACAAGGAAAAGGTCAGCCCACTCACACCGGATTCAGAGGGACAAAATGGACGCGGGGACGTGAGCCACCATCCGCCACCCATAGTGCCGCTTGTAGTTGGACTGCTCCCACTAGTGAAGCTGAGGGAGCGGGGTGGGGAGGGCACAGCAAAAGGCAATCCTCCACTCTCTCTGCCAGTGAATCTAGAAGGGGCTTCTGGAAAAATGCAGTCCCTCTCCTGCACTGAGGAGACGGCCTGAGCCTGATGATTGCCCCCCCCCCCCCCCCCCGCCATCTCTATGGAAGTCCTTGAGACAAACAAAAGGGTGTGATCAAGCCATCAGTCCATATTTCAGGCCTCACTTCCCATCTGTGTGACAGTGTCCTCACGAGCAAGTTAATTCCTGGCTAAAAAAATAAAAAAATTCAGGAAATTTTCTAAGCAATTATGTGAAAATATTTTTTCCTGTTGATGAAATGGAATTGAAAAAAAAAAATCCAGAATGGGTGTTAAGACTCTGGTTGTAGAAAGGATGCGGCAGGGAGATGGGAAGTACAGATTCAGACGAAGGGTTCTTTCTCTCCACTGGAAATTATATCATCAGACAAATATTGCGAAAATAAATCCTTATTTTAAAAGTATAGGGTGATTTCTCCTTGTGGGGAGCCAGGATTCCGGAGAAGTTCCCCCTCCCTTTGCCCCTTGGGCACACAGGCTGCACGGAGGCCTTCCTTTCTTATGGCAGAGATGGGTCAGCTGCTGAGAACTGTTCACACCCTGGGAGAAGGCTTGTCTCACACCTCGGCTTCACCCCTCACTCACTAAGAAAACACTGGTAGCCATTTATGTCCTTCCCCAAGTCTCAACAGCCTTATCTTTAAAAGGTTAGGTCAAGACAGGCAGCCCTAACTGAAAATCAAAAAAATCTAAAAAGTTTCTAGTGTCTGAATTTTGGGGACATGGTGTTGGCCCTCATGAAGTTTCATATTTCAGAGTGGTTCATACTTTTTCATTAGGAATGCTCAGCTGGCTAGGTGTGGTGACATGAGCCTTTAATCCCAGCAATGAAGGAGGCAGATGCAGGCAGATCTCTGTGAGTTCAAGGCCAGGCTGGTCTACAGGGTGAGTTCCAGGACAGCTAGGGCTACACAGAGAAACCCTGTCTTGATGACAAAAAAAAAGAAAGAAAAGGAAGAAACCAAAAAAGGGCTGGGGGCGAGGGAGAGAAAAGCTCAACTGGTCACATCTCTACAAATATTCCAAAAACTTTTGACCCTCAAGAATTTCCAACACTTATTACCGATGCTCGATCTGTAGTAAGGACCCTTGAGACCAACAGGGTCCCTGATGCTATGAGGGACCTCTCACCAGAACCTCTCAGAAATGGAGCAATGGAATGAAGCTTGCGTCATTTTCCAGTTAAATATGTGGGAGCAGGAAGTCCAAAGGTGAGGTGATACACCCCTTCAGGACCATGGTCTCTCATCACCACAGCAATGAAGGCATGGATGCAGGACATTTCTAGAAGCCCTACTCAGCCACTGCCCCCTCAGGACCTGACTCTGCTTCTGACTGACAGCCCTGAAGCTTTGTTCACCTGTGGGACATGGGCTGCCATTTCCCAAAGGGCCACCAACCACTAGGGTGGCAGCAGGCAGAGCTGCATGTGCTTCCCCTTGGCCCCACCGCCGTGTGTAACTTTAAACACACACCATTAGTTTTGCAGGAGAAAGAGGGAGAGAAGAAAACAGAGCGCATGAACAAATTTCTACATGGCCAGAAGAGTCTCACTGCACATTTCTTCAAGCTATGAAAAAGTCCTTAAACATAGAAGAAAAGCTAAGAAGTAGAACTTCCGTTTGCACAGCTCACGATGGCGGGGCTCTCTCCCCCACAGGCTGTTTAGCATTGTTTAAAGGCACACAGACTTTCTGGGCAGCCCAGAAAACATGGTGATTGTTCAACTTTAAAACAGCCTAACCCTCAGACATGTCCTGGTGTCATACAGCAGAGGACTCTGTAACGTCAGGTAAGTGACAGAGGTTATGCTGACGCTGGCCTGTAAAAGCAGCGGCACCAGTCCAGCGGCGCACCACGGCTTCCGTAGTCACACCTGCTATACCGCTCTGATACGCAGCCTTCCATCAAAATTAAGATTTTTATTGAAAGTAAAAGACCCCGGTACTTCCCTATGCCAGGTACATATCACAAATGACTTCTCCCTCTCACTGGGGATTGTGGTCAATGTGCGATCTTTGCTTTAGACCGGCTACCAAGATTTATTAGTCCGTTTCTTTATGAGCACACTTCAGTTCTAAGTGATGAATACTTAGTTGAGGTAAATATTTTAAGTTATGTGTTTCTATTCCAAAATTATCTTTAATTAAAAATAGATAAACAAATGCAAATTGGGACACTAGAAAAAATGTATTAACCTGTCTTTTTACTTGTGTGCAGAAGGGGAGCGTGGGCCTTCAAATAAACTGTACACTTTTTAGAATTATAGAACGCAGATGTTTTAAAACTCACCACATGTTTCCAATGCAGACAGTTTATAGAGTATTCCACTATAAAGTGATCAATTCTTGTTTTATTGTATTTCCATGTTTTAAATTTTTTTTAGATTATTTAACTATAGCTGTTTATGGCATACCTATCTTTGAACTATTGGATTTTATCACTAGACTTGGGTGGAGAATGTGGATTTAATTCAAAAGTCTACTAAAGTCCATGCTTTGGAACAAAATCTGGTGAATGTTAGCAGCTATGGAAACCTCTTTTCATTTTATGTCATCAAATTCTGAGCAATGGGAAAAACTAAAATTAAAACTTCAAAACTTTTACCATTGCTGTTTAAAGCAAAGTATGAGATAATGTAGTGAAAAGTATAGTGCAGCGTAGAGAATGCCCAAGCCTCCTCTCAGACACAGGCTTATCTAGACACCAATTTAAAAAATTAGACAGCACGAAACTAGGTGATCCACACAGGCATTATTGTGCTCAATTTGAATCTATGCTGCTTTAGAGAGAGAGAGAAAGAGGTTACAATGTTTCAAACAGAATAATAGTTCTGGTTGCAAACATACAGCCTTGCCTTGTGCTATTTTAAAACATGATTTCCACATGAATGTATGGCACAGCTTTAACCACGCTATGTAAATGACTGCATTTACTCAACTGGATGGTCCCTTAAACAGCTGGCTACTACAATATAAACCACCAGAGCAGGGAAATGCATGACAATGACTTAATTGCAAAGCTCCTGAACGTTTCCGGAGTTAATGACTTTGCTGTAGTCATTCATTCTCATATCTACTGTTTGTTACAGTCGAGGTATTTAAACCTCCCTTAACCACAATGACTCTTCCTCATTAATAATACAGCAGTAAAGCCTTAATGGGAGCTGTTGCAAGGACCAGGGTGATTAAATATAATGACAAAAGGACCATTAATAAGAAGCCAGGTCTTTTAACTGTCCTCTCCTGGGAGAAGTCCCCAACTAGACAGAAAGCAACACAGCAAGAGGAGTGGGAGGGCACCTCCTCTTATGTTGTTAGATGCTCCAACTCAGATCCAGCCCTGTGCCCACAACATGCCTCACCTTAAGTCCTGTTTCTCAAAACCTCTTTAAATCCCCACCATTCTGGATGGACCTGCCTGGATTCCATATTCCTGGCCATCTCTATTACCTCTGGAATTATGGGAACAATGGAGTTGTTTGCATGCAAGTCAACGCAAACAGCCTTTTGCCTTATCAAAATGTATCAGAAATGCATGAGAAGGGGGAAGAATGGGGAGATGGTTGACCAATGAGTATAAGTCATAGATAGGTAGGAGGAAGGCTCTGTACAGTCAGGTGATTACATAGTCAGAACACACTGTCGATTTCAAAAAGCAAGAAGCAAGGATCTTGATGCTTTACCATCAGCAATGATGCACGCTTGAGATACATGTTTGTTTTACCTGACTTAAACATTGCACAATGGTCTACATAGAAAACACAACGGGAGAGTGCTTACTTAGCATGTACAAAGCCCTGGGTTTAACCTCAATTACACACCCAAAAATAATAAAATAGATAGCACACAATACATTCATGGTACTCCCTAAATATGTACAAATTTTATGTTCTTATGTGTTGATTAAAACATTAATTTAAGCCAGGCACTGTGGTCTATACCTACAATGACAACCACTTGGAAAACAACTGAGGTAAAAGCATGGCTTATGTCTAAGAGTTCTAGATCAGCCTGGACAACACAATGAGATTCCCATCTCAAAAAAAATGTTTAATTAATTAATGTGTAATTAAGTAATAAATTTAAATAAAACTTTTAAGTGTTTTCATGTATTTTTAATTTTATAAGATACATAGAAAATTAAGAATTACTATAATCTTTGCATTCTTCCCATAGCTAAAAAAAAACATGAAAGAAAGGAAACCAAAACTTGCACTCCCCAGTTTAAAACTTTCCAGAAAATCAAGTACAAAGTCCCACCCCTGACCAAGAAGTTATTTGTAACTGGTACTGCTGGGAGAGGGAAAATCAGTTTCCCCAATGGAGTGACACTGGATATCTCAACACACTCCAGGGCAGGTCCCATGACCATGAGTAGTTTTTCAACACAAAACAGACTCCATGATTTTTGTGCACATTTTTTTTTTTTTTGCTATGGTTTGGTGTATTTTTGTCTTGTGGGGTTTGTTTTGCTTTGCTTTCTGTTTTGTTTTTTTGTTTTTTTTTTTTTCCTGGGAGGAATTGAGAGAGAAAGAAAGAGGTAAGGTCTGTAGAATCTAGAAAGATTTGGGGGAGAGGAAAGAATATGAACAAAATATATTTTATGAAATTTTCTAAAAATAATTTTTAAAATGTAATTTTAAAAAAAAATACCTTCTCCTCAGAATCAAGTTACTTAAGTATGTAGGAAGCAATCAAGGACCTAGTCTGAATCTGGATACAAGCACACATGTATACAGAGACACTGAACGCACATACACACACAAACACACACACACACACACACACACACACACACACACACACATCTTCCATGTGTCGGGCTCGCTCGCCATGTGGCAATAAATAAGCTGCCAAGGACAGATCTGCTCTGCCAAATAGGACGAGTGAGACGGTTCAGGGGCCTTCCTTAGAAGCTGCTTATAAAAATGAATCTTTGTTTAGCAAATCACACAGCTCATAAACTTCCTGCACATTCTCAAAGAGGTGTTCGCACAGAGAAAGCCTTGCTCCATGCAGAAAAGAATATGCATTTAGAAAGCCTAGTTTTTGCTCTCAGGAGCATTTAGACTTGTGCTAAGGCCCAGCGGATGTGATTCTAATTCTTCTATAAACACACCTAGAGAAAAAAAAAGTTGATAACGTTCTTTTTAAGATCTTAGAACACTAAGTTGAAAAACAAATCATGGGG